>NC_139957.1:13233091-13545591 GCF_963454915.1 Gymnoscopelus microlampas
TTTTGTTCCAGGGACCCCCAGAAGCAAAGATTTGAGTTACAAATGTTTGCTTTAAAAAATATTATATTCAAAGATTTGCACAAATATTCACGATTTTTCTAAAATAGCCAAAGTATAAAAGGTTAAAGTGGTTACAAATAAGATGATTGTGATTCTATATTAACATATTTTGCTGGGGACCCCCTGGAACCCCCCAAGGACCCCTGGGCGTCCCCGGACCCCACTTTGAGAACCAACGCTCTACAGCCCTTTCCAATCAACAGGATTACCCTACCAGCTCTGCAGAGGAGAGACAAGTGACCCACACATCATTTAACTTCCTCACAGGGTCAACAGCCTCAATAAACACATTTAAAACCCTTTTAGTCCTTGTGTGTTGCTTTAACAAGGGAACCAGGAGACCTGGTACTGCCAGACCCCTAGTGGTTGAGATCTGGATGGCTTTGCATGATGTGTGTGCAGAGGAAAAGAGGGACAGACCGACCGACCGACCGACCGACAAAGCCTCATGTAGGCCGACCCCCTGGGTCTGGCAAAAATGTCATTATGCACACAGAGGAAACATTGCAACACAATTGATCTGTCACTTCCAAACCAGCTGGTGATGTCAAGTGTGTGTGTGTGTGTGTGTGTGTGTGTGTGTGTGTGTGTGTGTGTGTGTGTGTGTGTGTGTGTCACACCACAAGGTGTTGGCATCAAAATGCACTTTAAAACCCTTTAAAACCTGGAACGCATCTGTACCATTTTTAGATTTGAGCTAAAAAGCTTTATTTTACACTTTGGCTATTCAAAAATAGCAGATCTACAAGCTCATAGCGCGGCACTGAGTGCCGCGCTATGAGCTTGTATATCTGCTATTTTTGAAAAATCGTGAAAATGTGTGCAAATCTTTGAATATATATATTTTTTAAAGCGAACATTTTTATACAATGTGTCGCATCACGACGCATTGTGAGCTTGTAGATCTGCCATTTTCAAATGGCCGAAATGGCTGAAGTGTTTAATATATGTTTAGTAATAATCAAAATCTACAAAGTAACTAGTAACTTAAGTTTGCAAATAGTAGTGGAGTAAAAGTACAATAGTTGTCTCTTAGATGTAGTGGAGTAAAGTAAAAGTACTGCAAATTGGAAATATTATATATATATATATATATATATATATATATATATATATATATATATATATATATATATATATATATATATGTATAAGTAAAGAAAAAAAGAAAAACTCACAGAGAATACTCAGGTAGCTTCACCAGATAACCTCTGTGTAGTCATTAGAGCTGGATGTTCTGGTAGGATGTTCTACTATGAGAACCTCAGTCTTCTGGGCATTTAGGACACAAGAACGACCTCAGCACAGTCTGTGTCTCCACTCTGAGAAACAAAGAAAGAGAGAAAGAAAGACAGAAAGAAAGTAAGAAAGAAAGAAAGAAAGAAAGAAAGAAAGAAAGACAGAAAGAAAGAGAGAAAGAAAGAAAGAAAGAAAGAAAGAAAGAAAGAAAGAATTAATTCAAGTGAGCGAGAGCCAGTCACAACATACACAGCCTAGTGTATTGGTTCTCAAAGTGGGGTCCGGCGACCCCAGGGGTCCTTGAGGGAGTTCCAGGGGGTCCCCAGCTAAATGATAGATTAGGAACAAATGGACCTTTATGGGTCTGTAACTCTGAGAGTGTACAAATGTAACCAAATGGACCCTTATGGGTCTGTAACTCTGAGAGTGTACAAATGTAACCAAATGGATCCTTATGGGTCTGTAACTCTGAGAGGTAAATTTGTACACTCTCAGAGTTACATTAACATAGATTTTACAGTAGTGGGATCCCAGAGATAGAAATGGCATGAAATGGGGGTCCGTAGCCTAATGCATGTCAAACTGGGGGTCCTTGAGATTAAAATGGTTGAGAATCACTGCTGACCTGTTTGTCTGGATGGAGAATTCATTCACTTGTGTTTTAAACAGCCTGCTCTTCACCAGCCTAATAAACACTGATATCTTTACCCATAACCATGTCCATGTGGACTAATGTTACTTTAGGAGTTGTTAAAGTTCACTTTTAAACTGTCTTTTTACTGGCAAACAATAAACGTCGTGTTTGCTGCTTTGAGAGAGCGCGAGCGAGCGAGCGAGGCGGCAAACACCTGCTGTCCCTTTGATCTCTCACCGCAAAGCGGGCTGCTACTGTATGAGCAGATCTACAAGCTCACAATGCCTTGCACCGCGAGGCATTGTGAGCTTGTAGATCTGCTATTTTCAAATGGCCGAAATATATATAGGGCTTAAGTGGTTACTGTAGGTTTTGTAATAATAATCAAAATCTACAAAGTAACTAGTAACTCAAGTTTTCAAACAATTGTAGTGGAGTAAAAGTACAATATTTATTTCTGGGATGTAGTGGAGTAGAAGTAAACGTACTGCAAATTGGAAATACTCGAGTAAAGTAAAAATATATATATATATCTCAAAATTGTACTCAAAGTAGCCTACAGTACTTGAGTACATGTACTCGGTTACTTTCCAGCACTGACTAGGCCTGTCATGAAATGAATACCAAGGACCTCAATGGAAAAAAACAAGGCCTTTTAGACAAAGTATTATAAATGTAATTGTGATGTTTTACATTGTTTTGCCTAATAAAACACAGCTCAATAAAACACATATTATATATTCACTTCACACATCCTACTAGTTGCAATTGTGAAATTACTCGCAATTCCATCAAAAAAAAACTCACCTGCTTGGAGATAATTGTCTTGTTTTAGCGTTTTAACAGCTTGTTCCACCTCCCTGGTTAACATTGTTAACTCTACACGACGTCCATGTGGAATAATGTTACATTATGAGTGGTTTAGTTAACTTTTTAACACTCTTTTTTACGTCCAAAGTATTTAAACAGAGCTGCGTCACAAACGCTCGTTCGTATTTGCCGCTCTGTGTGTGTGTGTGTGTGTGGGGGGGGGTGAGGCGGGGCTAAACGCTGCTGTCGCTCTGGCTTTGATCTCACCCGCAAAGACACCTGCGATGGGCGTGGGCGGTGACGTAACGAAGAGTGGACACTGAGCAGATCTACAAGCTCACAATGCGTTGCGTGGCAACGCATTGTGAGCTTGTAGATCTGCTATTTTCAAATGGCGGCAATGTTTATAGGGCTGAAGTGGTTAATGTATCTTTAGTGATAATAATCAAAATCTACAAAGTAGGCCTAACTAGTATAAAGTTTTCAAATAATTGTGGTGGAGTAAAATTATGATATTTGCCTCTGAGATGTAATGGATGAGAAGTAAAAGTACTGACAATTGCAAATACTCCAGTAAAGTAAAAAAATACCTACATATTTTTGACATATCAAATATTTTACTGAGAATAAAGGGTGAAAATGTGAATTACATTAATAAATATGATTATTTATTAATTAATAAATATGATTGACAGATATGGTAGAATAATTAAATTAATACCATTATGGTAGAAGGGTGCAATTTCAGACAATTAAGGCACAGAGGAGATAGCTGCCTAAAATAAAATACAATATTATTCACAGACTGTCTCACACAGACTGACATTGTACGCAGTGTACAGTCACGTCGAGTTTATTTTGATTTAGGCTGTCCTCGACCGCAAATAGTGCGAACTGCCGTTATAGAAATATTTGCATTACTGGCCTATCACCATTAATGCAAACTGCCATTATTTAAGCGATAATAGTGAGATATTATCACTTCTAAACATACTGTTAGCGTCCTAATAAAACCCTTTTTCAAAAACATGTCTAAAAAATAAAATAAATGTCATGGTTTAAAACTGGTCTAAACGTAGACGTTTATATATGGTTTTGATTTAAACGTCTAAATCTTGGCTAAATTTAAACTATACTGTATAATGATCAATGGCTATTCAAATTGTTTTTGTCCAATAATTGGTGATCAGTTATGCAACTTACAGTTGTTTTTTTAATCGATATTTATGGAATAATGCTTTAAATTCAGTCGGCTAAATTCGGTCTACATTATAGACCGATTCTAGACCAGCCAATTTAGGTCTTAAAAAAAACGGACGTCTAATATTCGACTATGGCTCACTGGGGAGTTAGACTTTATTTTCAGTTAGTTTGAGACCACTAGATGGCGCCGCTTGCTTTCTAAACATTGCAGGAGTGGACTATCAAAAGGGGTTGCATGAATATGATCACAATTTAACTCCTCTGTAGCCATCTACTCAGTTTTGGTTTTGTCCCCATTTGATTATTTTAGTTTATTACGTTTATTTGAATTACATTGGGTTGATTCTGACAGTGTTAATGTGCAACTGTGCAAGGGTTAATTTTATTTGACCACCCTCTGTGTAGGTCAGCACAGGATCAGCCAGTGCCTTGCTCAATGGCACCACAGTAGTCCACACAGGACTTAACCCAAGTCCTCTAGTATATCGTCCTATATCGGAAAAGCTGCCGATACTACCTAAATAAAATACTGGTATCGGTATCGCGAGTATGCCAGTCTATGCCTACCCAATATAATGATATCACATTGATGTTGCAAGACTGTTTTATACTCTCACTGTACTATTTACATTATTATTTTTGCAAACATGTAACTGCACTCTTACAATTATTAATGGATTTTTTATTTATTCCTAGATCAGTGGTTCTCAATCTTTTTTAATTTCACGGACCCCCATAACTCGACTCATTTGTACGAGTGTACAAATGAGTCCATTTGGAACCCCCTCAAGGAACCATGAGGGTCCCTGGACCCCACTTTGAGAACCACTGCCCTAGATTCTTCTTCATTTACACACTGGTATCGGATCGGTACTCGTGTCGAACATGTAATGGAATCGTGAAGGAAAAAATGGAATCGGTACATCTCTATCCTCCAGCTAAGGGCAGAGTTTCTCCATTGACTGTAGCACACTGTTGGTCAAATGTTTTCTGTAAATATTATTTTGATTATGATGGGATAGATACATCACTTGACACCAGGAGTTCGGGAATCCACTTGTTTGTAGACATCAATATGGGCCACAACATTCTCAGCATTAGTCAATAGTCTCAGAGTTACTGGCAAGGGGTATAAAACACAGTGACATTCTGATTTGACAAGTAGTAACAAACCCAAACACAGGAGTTTTGGAAAAAAAGAAACTTTATTTGGAAACATTATGGAGAAGAAGAAAAAAGTTGAGTTTTTTTTTCCATTTCTCAAAAGTTCATGTTTTTATTTACTATGATACAGAGTGGATGACGGAGCTCAGATCTGGAGGAACTAGTTTGTACACCGGTTTGAAACGAGCATGGATATTATGAACAAAATGATTAATAAAATAAAAAATATGATTGTTTTGTGGACAACTACAGAATAACTGGTTAATCTTTTATCTTAACTAGCAGCTGCTGAGTTTACCTCACGCCCACCCGCTTTGTCCCCCCCAACAAAGGGGCGACAAAAGTCTTCAAGAACTCTATTGGCATCATTCCAATTCCTCTATACGTTCCCTTCCATGTGCCCCTGTCCTCAGAGTCTAGAACTGAGTGTCCTATAGAGGTGGACTGCTAGCTTCATTCCATTCATGATATCTACATATTTATCCCCTTTATAATGTGCTTATATAACACTGATGGTCAACAAATGAGCTGTCAGCTCCATTCTATTCCAGACATCCGACACCTAAAATGTGCCCGTGTCATTGTGTTGGAGAATGGGCTATTGGCTCCGTTCCATTCCAGATATTTGTCCCCTAGAATGAGCCCATGTCATCATAATCCAGAATGGGCTGCATGGGCTCCAAACCATTCCAGAAACGCATCCCTTACAATGTGCCCTTGTCCTTCTGCATGCAAGTCTATAACATAACCTAGAATGGACTATTGGCTCGGTTCCATTCAAAATATAAATCCCCCTCAGAGTGTTCTTATCAACTCATCTTTTCTTGTTCTCTTCCCTACACATACAGTACATGTGAATGTTACTCTCTCTCTCTCTCTCACACACACACACACACACACACACACACACACACACACACACACACACACGCACCTGAACTTGGTCACTCACTGAGTAACAAAGCAAGTTGGGTAAAAGGTTTGAGCGCTCAGAACCACTAAGCACCCACACTTAAAGAACTACTAGGGGTTAAACTCTCTCCACACATATTTTACAAAGCTGTGATTTGTTCCCTGCAGGCCCTCTCGGGGTCCAATCACCTAGTCCTACATACACACACAGCATGCAAAGGGTTAATTTCCAACTGGTCATAAAAACTTGAAGGGCTAAATGGATGCTCTGGATAAAAGCATCCACTTAAAGGGGAAAAGAGTGACTAAGGAGGCAGGAGACGAGACAAGTTTCTGAAATGGGACAGAGCCAGAGGATTTGATTTTTTATCTCATCAACACCAACTCAAAATAACCATCACTTTGTGTTTGTGTCATTCCATGGCTGAATTTACACAGGAACAAACGAAAAACTAACACCTTATTTTTAGCCCCATTTGACTCAATCTTTATGGTACAAACATCTAAGTCTAACAGGGTTAGAAGAAGGGTGACACTTTACAATGGCATTATCCCTGTATTAATATGAATTTGAGGTATTTTAAATACTTAATTCAATTACATTTTTCTCAATAGATAATTTGCTTACAAAGATGTACCAACACAGCGTAAGTAAAAGAAAACGTACATTATTGTGTACACATTATACTTAATGTGTTGGTATGTACACAACTAAGTCATATTTTCATATATTAAAACAGTATAATTGTGTACTAAACAGTACTTTTCCATTGGTTAATACAGATTGTAATGACGAATAAAGTAATTCACTAAAAATGTCAGTTTTTCAGTTCCAGTGTAAATCAGTTTCCCCTCATTTTCAAACATCCATCTACACTAAAAACAGTTTTTCTATTCTCCAAAAGGCAATAAGGGGAATCGGACCCACCTTCCCACTAACCCTCCTGTCTCTCCATCAGAACAGAAAGAAAAAACAGCAGTGGGTTTTAGTTTACATCATCATAACTGCTGTGGAATGGGATTAGAGCCTCTTGTTTTTAACTGGATTACAGAGAAAGTTCAGTACCCCGCGCTGGTTCACAACATCAGCTAAATCAGCCGCTGATAAAATATATATATATACACACATATATATATATATATACTTATACTTTCTTTCCTCTATTTGGGGAAACTATTAGACATATAATCAAACATATGATATTAAAGAGTTGGCATCTTGCATGACAGAAATGAAAAAAAGAAAGAAAAGAAACTAATTACAAATCGATAAAAAAGTTGAAAATCTTCGTCACGCATTCCCTCAACCCAACAAACAATCAATGCAATGAGAATGACAGCGCTTGGCATTCAGCTCAGCATGTATTTAATGGGTTTTGAAGTCTTTTTTTTTTTTTTTACTCTCAACAACAGTTTGTCATTTATCAGAAAACAGACATGCAAAGTTTGTTCCAACAAACCCAACGGAACAACGACCGAAAAAACAAGAGGAACAAAGGAGAATAGGATTCTTCTGGAAAACAGACAAA
This sequence comes from Gymnoscopelus microlampas, assembly GCF_963454915.1. Classification (NCBI taxonomy): domain Eukaryota; kingdom Metazoa; phylum Chordata; class Actinopteri; order Myctophiformes; family Myctophidae; genus Gymnoscopelus; species Gymnoscopelus microlampas. The sequence continues at coordinate 13,240,643 of NC_139957.1, forward strand.
CGAGTTGGCCCATCCATCCATCAGATATCAAATGCTCTCCCCCAAAACAACTAACGAAGAAGAATAAGACAAAAGGAAACAGAACCGAGACCCAGAATGCTTTGCGACAGAGGTATTTCCTCTCGGATGTGCCATCATTTGGGGGGGGGGCGGGGTGTTCATAGTGGGATCCTCCCTTCAGAGAAAAAAATAGAACTAGAGAAATATTATTATTTATATCTTATTGGAGTTGGGAGTGCTGAGAGTCAAACAGGCAGGCTGAGAGAGGGGTGAGGTTTTTTCATCCACCTGCTCCTACATCCAGTTTGCTTCTCACTGCTTCTTGCAGGCCAACTTGTCTCTACTCTTTCTCTTTTTGAATCCCTTCCTCGTGTTCCTCTCCTCCGACAGACGGACAGTGTGAGGCCTTAGGAAGAGGTTGTAGTAGGACCACAGATCAATTCACACAGATACAAAGACCTACGTACACACACACACACCGACACACACATCCCCGGTAAAAATCACACTTGTAAAAAAAATGTTTTTGTGAAAAATTATAACAAAAGAAACAAACAGAACATAAAAAAAGAAACTCAGTCTATGGGACTTTAAAAAAAAATCTATCGTGCATGTGCTGTCCTTTTGGGTCAGAGTTCAAAGTTTGATGTGACGGGCGAAGGGAGTGGGGGATGGTTGCAGTTTTTTATATTTCAAACAAACGCAAATCCCCCAAAAATAACTTGTTTGTATAAATATATTTATTTCCTTATACTTTTGCAAGTCATCCTCCTGTGTGCGTGTGACTGTTTTACGGTATGTGTCCAGATTTCTATCGAACCAGAAGGTTCTGGAAACGTTTAGGTCAAGCCCACCCATCTCTGAGAAGTCACCGGAAGGTGATCGAGAGGTTTGGGAAGAAACCGGGACACAATTGTATGTACTGATGTATGGACAGTCAGAAAACCCACTCAGTCAGTCAAATAACCAGCCAGTCAGTTAATGTGAGCCTGATAGGACAGTCAGTAAACCAGTCTGTCATTTGACCTATCAGTTAACCAGTCAGCTAATTATGCATCCATCCAGTCAGTGAATCCATTTTTCCGTCAGTCAGTCCGTTGTTGAATCAGTGGCCTTTGGAGGTGAACAAGGGACTGTTCTGGTCATCTTTACCCCGTTGAGATGCAGTCATGGAGGACTCTACTTTGGAAAGCTTCTCATCTCCTGGATCTAGCCTGGCCTGGGATCTAGACCTTAAGCCTGGGTCTAGAGTAGCTGGGTAAGCAAAGGGGCCTGAACTTAGCCTATCGGTGGGCTAGGTGTTGAGGAAAAGGACATTTATGTGCTATGTTATTATGAGAGCTGAGGCGAGGAGAGGCAACTCTTTAGCCTGCATTCAAGGTTAAGCCTTCCGTGTATCCGAGCACAAGATGTCTAAATATCAGACCTGTCTTTACTATGTGGTCCAAGGTCCAAAATCATTGGGCGGGGTGTGGCGTTACCTGAATCCGATTGGTTTGTACAGTGTCACGCACAATCAATTCAATCTAGATAATGTAAGAGCCCAAATTTGATGTAGTTTAGGCTCCAGTTCTTCTAATTTCTCACAATCCAAATGAGAAACTTTAGCATAATATAACATTGATAAAAGGTAAGATAAAAGTAATTCATTTATAGGCCTAAGGTACAAAATTTAACAGCCTACTAGCACAAATGCCATGGCCCAGAATCCACAGAGCTTTGAAACAGACCATGATTGTTTTCCGATTTTCATCCTAGGCCAGGCCAGATCAAGTCATCCCAGATATATAGTCATTAAATCCAGATAATGATCATAATTCCACATGGTGTTGTATCCATATAAGGAAGTGGGTGTTGCATTCCAATTGGCTCTGATTGGTCAATCAAAAAACAGACCAACTCCACAGGCGTTCTGTACTGGTAGTTCTTAATCTGGGAATTATTCTCACTCAAATGGCACATGGATGAGATAATCCACGAGAGGGGTTGGGGGGGGGGGGGTCTATTCTCCACCCAGTGTTGATGGAGGTAAGGGGCATGTAGTGGTTATTGAGAAAGAGAGAGAGAGAGACATTGTCCCGGACAGAGAACCTTGCCTGTTCGATCCCAGCACCCAACAGGTCAATATGTGTGTCCATATCCCTGTATCCATCCGTTGAATGTCGCCAAGCGGGGCCCGTTGAATTCATTAAGACGCAGGAGCTCCCTACACGTTACCCGTTAGCCATGTACTAGTGCCTCTGGCCTGTCTCTATATGAGGGCGTCTGGCTGCAGGGTGTGCTGTATCTGCTGGGGCTGAAGGGGGGGTGGCAGCTGAAGGGGCAGCAGGGCCTCCACCATGTTGTGACAGTGGGGGGGCGGCGTCCCCTCGCTGCTGGAGCTCTCCGCCATCTCGCCGCCGTAGAAGAAGTAGTCGCTCTGCAGGATGAAGGACTCGATGACGGCCTGGTTCAGCTTGGTGGTGGACAGGGTGTCCTTGTTCTCAAAGTCGGGACGCATCAGCGTGGGCCAGAAGCAGATGGAGAGGTTGTCCGCCGTCATCAGGGTTGTCTTACTCTGCTGACTCACCCTGGATGGCACAGATAAACCATGTTATTCGTTACAGAAGGGTACGGGTCACAGTGAGTTAGACAAAGTTCGATAGAAATACAACCACTGCTGCCAATGTGCCTTTCAGAAAGGCAGATAAACATCTACGCTGGACAAGAACGGCTACTGAGTGTCTAAGCAGAAGTAAAGGAAGTACAGCCCAAGGAAGTTACGTTTATGCTTTGCAGATCTGTTTACATTCCCAGGGCATGAAAACTGTGTTGTGATTAGTCGAAAAAACACAGCTTCCCGGGGAAGTACATACAACGGACCTATAGACACCTTCGGCTGTAGCTCTTTTCCAGGCTTTTTTCCTAATGAGATGTGTGTGTCTGTGTGTCTGTGTGTGTGTGTGTGTGTGTGTGTGTGTGTGTGAATACATCAAAGTATTTTGTTTCTGCAACCCAACTAGTGAGGGTATATCTGACCGAGAGTGAGTGTGATGTTAGTTGTGTGTGTGTGTGTTGTCTCTTACCTGTTGAGGTGTGAGATGATGTATTTGAAGACCATGTAGTTGACAGGAGGAAACTTATTGACGATCTCCCTCAACACCTGCAGGCGCTCAATATAGTCCACGATTTCTGTTACACACACACACAGAGACAGGGAGAGAAAAGAAGATATATTTTACACGTCTCTCTTGGGAAGGGAAATTATACACTCTGGAAGACAAAGGACACAATGCTGCCAAAACTACTCCCACGCTGTCATCTCACACACATATATGCATTGCAGACACAGAGAAATACATGGCACAAACGCAAACACACACAAGCCTGGAGGGTAAAAACAATGTGCATAAATACAATGCATGACCCATGTCAATGTATTTAATATATTTAATTTATGAACTAATTAATTAAGCAATGATTAAAACCTCTCAACCTCTCTGAACTCATTGTACTCTTCATATGGAACCACAGACTGGATCAATACGGCTGACCGGAAACAAAATATGATCAATATACTGGACAAACAGGAAGAGAGAAACATATCTATCTATCTATCTATCTATCTATCTATCTATCTATCTATATCAATATATATTGATGTGTATGCATACAAGTGACAAATGCGTAACTACAGGAACAAACAAACACAAATAAGCACACTTGATATGCAAACTACACAGTAAAATCCTCAGTATTAATGTAACGACATCTGGTTACATTCGTACACTCATAAATATTAATATATTAATGTTAAATTAATATTCTGGGTTTTACTGTTTTCATATACACAGGCTTGAGGCATAAACAAATACATTTAAGATAGCACACATATGCCTAACCCTACATACACACACACATTTATTCCATTTATATCCCATCAATCATCTTAACGAGGAGGCAGTGATAGGTTGGTCTATCTAATGGACGTTAAGAGGTCATAGGTCACTAGTTCATGATGCCACCTAATGTCATCCGAGAGAGAAATGGAGATCAGCATGGAGACGTTTAATCGCTGGGAACATATTTATATATAACTGACCCAGTATTATTATCTGGTGTCTGGATGTGTGTGTACTTAATGCTGTGTGTGTGTGTGTGTGTGTGTGTGTGTGTGTGTGTGTGTGTGTGTGTGTGTGTGTGTGTGTGTGTGTGTGTGTGTGTGTGTGTGTGTGTGTGTGTGTGTGTGTGTGTGTGTGTGTGTGTACTTACTTGCAGCCTCAACCAGTTCAGGGTGGAGGTTATAGGGTATGAGGGGGTCAGGCAGGTCAGCAAAGAAAGCTTTGAGTGCTCCAGCTACAGCGTTCACAGCTATGTCCATCACCACAAAGTCCACACCGTGATCTACACACACACACACACACACACACACACACAGGAAGGAAAGCGTTAGTGATTCAAGTATCATTAGCATTGTGCTTGGCTAAACTCATTTGGTGATATTTTGGCATTTCATTGAGTGTGAGTGAGTGAGTGAGTGAGTGAGTGAGTGAGAGAGAGAGAGAGAGAGAGAAAGAAGGGAAGGAGAGGGTGGTGGTGGTGGAGGAGGGGGGAGGAAAAGAGGAGAGAGTGAGGGGGCAGAGGAGAAAAGCAGGAGAAGAGAGAGGAGGGCACAGGAGGAGAAAAGAGGAACAGAGGAGATGGGAGCAAGGAACGGAGTTGTGATTCTGTTAGCTGCTCCTCTGCTGTGGAAGTGAAGCTTATTGTCCTCATTTCCCGAGGGAAACACTGCAGCGATGCACCGACCTACATACTGATGGGATAAATACTGAAGATGATCATGATTTGCACAACTTGAGACTCTGACTGTTACAGTAAATTGAGTATTACAGACAGTATATTAAAAACAGGAGGAAATCTGAGAGGGTAAAAAAATGTGACCGCTTTGCTCCCGACATTTAATGTATGTGACCTCAAAATACAGCTAGGAGCATTTGTGCGGGTGCAAATAATTCTTCCGGGGTGACCAAAACAAGACTTCGATTGAACCAAAACGAGCACTCCTCTTGGCCTGCACAAACGTGCTTTGTGAACTGACAGTAGAGATCACCTGTCGGGACAGTCCCGAAAATGTAATGTTTGTCCCATGTCACGCATTAACAGAAGAATGTCCTGCATGTCGATGATCATGGTAAATAGAGGTTCCTTTAACGCTCTCGCTGCAATTACCCTCTTCTATTTAAAAAAGGGGAAGAAATGCTGATCTTGGGGAAATGTCATTGGTTAATGTTGTTGTAAAATGTCACTATTAAAAATGTCACTATTAAAAGAGAGAGACAGAGAGAGTGAGAGAAGAGCTAACGCGACATCCATGTCATACATCAATGCGTCAGCCAGGTGTGGTGAGGTTTGCAGGGCCAGCAAACCGGTCTGTACATGGACCGACGTTATGATGAGTTTTGTGTTTTGTTGCCACGGGTGAGAGAGAGCTCAGTGACAACGCAGATCCTGTGATTCCCATCACAACAAAGCGGATAGCACTGCTCAAGCACGCAATTACACCAAATGAATGCTTTAGTATCCTTCGCCCCAGTCATCAACACTTTTGTCGAGAGACTGTTTTCATTGACAGACTGATCAAAGGAACCGCTGCAGCGCTGATCTGAACAAAAGCACCTCTGCAGCCTACAAGAGAAGAGAAGCAAAGCGAAGCGGAGATGTCGCTGAGCGCTGCGGCGATAACTTTACAGCACTTTCTGTGTGATCTCACGTGTATCAGTATGTTGAAGTTGAGAAATGAGAAGAGTCGATTGTTGAGACAAACGCTGTGTGAATGAGAGGCGGGGCTGTTGTGTGTGTGTGTGTGTGTGTGTGTGTGTGTGTGTGTGTGTTACCTTGATCAAACTGTTTCTGGATGTTGTCCTGGTCGGTTTTGTTACCACTGACTCTGTACAGACCTTCTGTTGTCAGACCTAGGCACATAAACACACACACACACCGGTCAGTCAATATGCATACATCACAATAGTTAATCTGTTATATCAAAGGGACTGACCAAATAAACATGAAGTAAAGTAAGAGCAAAATGGCCACTGTGGGAATTTGGTCACTAGCAGGTTAACCCAGTGATTTGTGACCATCTTGCAACAGGCCACAGGTTCCACCTCCATAACAACCAATGTTGTATTCCCCATATACTGAGTAAATCAGTTCATCCAGCTAATGTCGATTTCGCTGACGTCGGGCATGTCCATGTTTGGGCTGCAGTTTCATTCTGCCTGTCGTACCCAGAGTTATTACATTAAAAATACATCACAAATGTCAAGTCCAACATGGGCATCTGCATGACCGGCACATACATACACACAACTTTAGCTTGAGAGAGAAGAGAGAGAGCTGTACTGCAGCAGGTCTCTACACAACAATAAGAAATACAAAACAGCTGATCTAAGAACAGTGGTCACAGAAACAAGGATCTAATTAACACAGGGTGCTGCCTCTGTCCTCTGACAGCACACACACACACACACTGCAGTATGAGTGACCTTGCAGCAACACATGCTGCAGGATGCAGTATCTGTCTTTGTACGTGTGTGTGTGTGTGTGTGTGTGTGTGTGTGTGTGTGTGTGTGTGTGTGTGTGTGTGTGTGTGTGTGTGTGTGTGTGTGTGTGTGTGTGTGTGTGTGTGTGTGTGTGTGTGTGTGTGTGATGATTCAGTGCAGTAAAAGGGAACTAGGCCACATGGCAGAGGCATGTCACTTCAAACTCTAATTCAACATATGGATATAGTATTATATATGTACTTTTAATACGTCCAAATATTTAAGAAGTGTATGTGTGTGTACATGTGTAGGTATGTGTATGCCTGTTCCAACATGCATGCACAATATAATATGTTTGTGTGTGTGTGTGTGTGTGTACAGTATGCCTGTATGCAGCAGAACCCCACCCATAATACAGTGTACTCAGACACTGCCTACCCAGCATTCCTAGCAGGCTGTGACGAGTCAGGACACGTCCTCCTGACACAGTGGGACAGAGAGACTCCTTACTGTAACTACAGGACACATTCACACACACAGGACCAGCTCCGGGTTAGTGTGTGTGTGTGTGTGTGTGTGTGTGTGTGTGTGTGTGTGTGTGTGTGTGTGTGTGTGTGTGTGTGTGTGTGTGTGTGTGTGTGAGAGAGAGAGAAAGTAAGAGAAGAGAGAGAGGGGGAGACTCTGTGTCTTTGCAAGTGTGTGGGAAGAGCATCTGTGCCCCAAAGGCTTTGCACATTGGTGAAAGGCAGTGTGCTTCTATGTGACAACACAGTCTGTTGGTGTTTATGCGTGAGTGTGTTTGTCTGTGAGGATTTATGTGAGTGTTTGAATGTTTGAGTGTGTGGGAGAGCAGGTGTGTGTTTGTGTGCGTTAATATGATATAGCATCTGTGTGTCTTAGCAGTTAAATCAACACACATTATTTCAGTCTAATGAAGAACCTGCTGCAACTGAAACACGCGCGCGCGTGCGTGTGTGTAACTTGTTTGTCACTGAAATACACAAACATACATGCACTGACTCAACACACACTTAATCTGGACTGAATGTTGTGCTTATAAGGTTGTTACCGCATTTTATTAAAAACTGTTTGAGCCCAGAGATCAGGTCATGTTCTGCTGTCTGCACACACATAAATACAATGTGCACAAACTCATGCACACCAGCACAAACACACTCTTCCTCCACACACACACACACACACACACACACACACACACACACACACACACACACACACACACACACACACACACACACACACACACACACACACACACACACACACACACACACACACACACACACACACACACACACACACACACACACACACACACACACACACGTCAAGACCCTGGCAGAAGGAAATAACAGTTGAGTTAATGTTTGCATGGTAGAATCTGATAAGACCTCCAACTGAGATATGATCTATATCCTGACTCACAATAACACACACACACACACACACACACACACACACACACACACTTTCCTCTTCGTGTCCATCTGTCCATCTTAGTTAGTCTTGAGTTACTGTCTCTTCTTCTCTATGTTCTCTCCCTGTTTATCTTTAGCTTTCTGTCATCATTCACTCTTTCCAGCTCTCTCTCACACACAATCATACTGTATACACACACTAACACACACACAGACACACATCTCGAGCCACTGGCTTGTTGCCACGGTTATTTTATTGCCGTGACAACCATCTGCTGTGGGTAGGAACAGGAAGGAACCTTCAATAAATGAAAGTCACTCATTGGTCTAATTTTAATCTTTGTTTAACCATCTCACACACACACACACACACCCCGTTGTGTGTGTGTGTGTGTGTGTGTGTGTGTGTGTGTGTGTGTGTGTGTGTGTGTGTGTGTGTGTGTGTGTGTGTGTGTGTGTGTGTGTGTGTGTGTGTGTGTGTGAACATACTGTGCATGTTGTTTACATTAAAGGCATTATAATAACTCTCACTAAATTATATTTGAGAAGCAATGGAGAGAGATGATTTTGATATATCATATTGTTAAAAAATATTGTTTAAAAAAAGAATGCCATGTTGCTGCTGATAATTCCTAGGGTTCTTGGGGTGTGTGTGGCTGAATTTAATACACATGCATATAGTACGCACGCTCAGACAAACCCCTACTGTGAGCACCAGACGTGTGTGTGTACCTGGAAGGTACTGTACAGTATGTATGTATATGACTGAATGGTTGCGCACCACACTGCTAGACCACACACACGCACACACACGCACGCACGCACTCGCACTCGCACTCGCACACACACACACACACACACACACACACACACACACACACACACACACACACACACGCAGTGATTGTGTCTGGCCAAGTCATCAGTTTGTGAGCTAGTGTGTTAATTTAATGACCTTCCTCCACTGCAACCCTGGGTCAATGAAATAAATCAATACAAACCTGTGTGTGTGCTAGGTGAATGCTGAAAAGTGTGCATGTGTGTGCCTTAAAACAAAGAATGTGTGTGTATGTGTTTGGGAGGGTGTGTGTGTGTGCATGATTTAATGTCCTGGCAGCTAAAGTAACTACATCCATGCACGCATGCACACACACACACACACACACACACACACACACACACACACACACACACACACACACACACACACAAGTCTATACTCCAGCAGGTCGGAGTAAAGCAGCATCTGCTTCCAATCAGGTCCACACGGTTGTAGATCGGCTATTTTCAAAAAAGCCATTGTATATATGGTCACAGTGGTTATACCGATTTTGATGGGGACCCCCCCGGAACCCCTTAAGAGAGAGGGATAGAAGGAGAATGATCAATGGTCTAGTAAGAGGTGAGGAAAGGAGTTGGAGATGGAGAAGAGAGCAGAGGAGAGAAATCTCTCGCTGCATGGGTTCTAATTTCTCCAAAACCCACACTGGTATCTCTGTGTCTGTCCCCTCTGACACACAACGCAACAAATCAGTTGTGTGCCCTGGTAACAAGTAACATCACAAACTGGAGCTATAGTAGAGATTTTTGATCAGAGCTGTTGCTGTGGTAAATGGAGCTTAGATAAGGTGAAGTCGTGCGTGCGTGCGTGAGATGCCTCAACTCTGGACATCTGTCCCTGTGTCAACACAGACACACACACACACTGGTGTTCAGGGGACAGATGGGCTGTCTTTATAAATAGAGCCATCGGTCTGCAGTTACCTACATACTGGACGCACACTTCATCACTGTGATGCTTTTCGGTCCTGCTAGCAGAGGGGCTCTCAGGACGACCGTCTGTCCAACACTTTGGTCCCAAACAATATATCTCCAAAGCTACTGGGTGGATGGCCACGCAATTTGCAGTAAACGGTGAATGGTAAATGGTGCATTTGTATAGCACTTTTATCCAAAGCGCTTTACATAGATTGAGCATTACATTCATCCATTCACACACACACATTCATACACCGATGGCGGAGGAAACCATGCAACGCCCAAACCTGCTCATCGGGAGCAATTAGGGGTTCAGCGTCTTGCTCAAGGAAAAAAACATGCCTTTTGATTATTCGATTAATCGAAAAAGTAACTTGATAGAATAATCGCTAAGAAGATGATGGATAGTTGCAGATAGTTACCTAAACCTGGTATCCCCACTAAAGCCTGATTTATATTTAGTTGCACGCTGGTGTTGCATGCAGTAAATAGCAGATATACAAGCTCACAACGAATCACATTGGTGACGCGTTGTGAGCTTGTAAATCTGCTATTTACTAGGCACGACACCGGCACGCAACCTGTTTCCATGAGAGAGCCTTCCTCCTCAAAGACATATGAAATCACACTTGAATTTCTTTTGCCCCCACATTTCTCTCGTACTTGACTCCTCGTTGACCTTTCTAATGGACCGGCTGGGATTTTGGCACAACATACAGTAGCACTGCTGCATCGGACACTTAGCACTGTTCTAGCACTATCTAGAACAATTGCTGTGTCAAATTTCAGTCAGCACTACTGATAAACATTAACATTACAGCCATTAACAAACTAGACATAGACACACAATACTTTCAACTCACACTTATTATTTGTCTCACTGTTAAATGCTCTCTCTCTCTCTCACACACACTCACTCACTCACACACAAACACAGGATAATGGCCGTGGGACGTTAAAAGCTTAACACTGATCCCTTCATTCAGACACTCTGAGCTGCCAGGAATTAATACCTGGAGAGAGAAAGAGAGATAGATAGATAGATTGAGAGACAGACATACAGAGAGATAGAGGGAGTGTGTGTGTGTGTGTGTGTGTGTGTGTGTGTGTGTGTGTGTGTGTGTGTGTGTGTGTGTGTGTGTTTAAAAGTCAGAATTAGAACTTATATATAGTGACAGAACATGTGTTAGAATGTGAATGTGTGCATGCATAAAACGAGTCCGAATTAGAACGTATACTCTATATAGTGACAGAATATGTATTAATGATATCATCAGACGTATGCATGGTTGACCGTAAGAGTGTCATGTATGGTAAATTGTGTGTGCGTGGCAAGATGATATGCTATTCTGACCATCAGAAGAGAGAGTGAGAGAGAGCAAAGTATGGGTAGATAAGTTCTCTAACAACCTAGACAGCTCAATACATTTCACAAGATCACAGGATGGTGGGAGAAGGAGAGATACAAAATAAGAAGGAAAGAGCATAAAGAGAGCAAGAGAGAGCAAGAGAGCGAAAGGCAACAGAAGGCCTTTCTAAGACAGGCTAATGGAAGAGTAGAATGGATACCGTACACACATACACGCATAATACAGTACGTATGCCCTGAACACAAATACACACACAGAAAAGGCAGTCAGGAGGAAGTGACTCATAGCCTGAGCAAAACCCCTCTCTCACACACACACACACACACACACACACACACACACACACACACACACACACACACACAAGCTGACTGCCTTGGAGCCAGGTGGCTCTGGCTACAGTCAACACAGCATGGCCCCTAGTGACATGTGCGTGCACGTACACACACATTTTGGCCCAGGACAGTATGCATTTCTTATCAAGACACAACACACACAAATACACCTGACCTAACCAACAAGCACCACCACCTACCAGCAAGCATCTACCACAGCATGGGCACACACACACACACACACACACACACACAAATAGCAGATATACAAGCTCATAGCGCAGCACCGAGTGCCACGCTATGAGCTTGTATGGTGCCAACCACTCCTACATTTGACTTTGTCCGTATGTCCGTCCGTCCGTATGTCCGTCCGTCCGTCCGTCCGTCCGTCCGTCCGTATGATTGGTCAAGCTTCACGTGACAAGTGACAATATGTTGTCACGTGTCACGTGACAACATATTGTTGCTGATTGCAACACAAGGATGCAACCAGTTACACTTTCAAAAGGCACCACTCTCTTCACACTGGGTGTGATTTTTTTATTGTGAATTATTTTGCAAATCTTTGAATATGTATATATTTTTAAAGCAAACTTTTTTTTTTTTAAAGAAAGAAATGGGGGTGACGAGTCTTCTGTTTACCGTTTCCACCCGACAGTGCGGGCAGCAGCACAGAGCGGTGCAGACTGAACATATGGCACAGAGTGGAAGGCACCAGGAGGTCCAACCTGGGTCCTACGACAAACTTACTAGCCTTCTCCTTGTGTTTTATTTTGTTCATTACTGTTAAATTGATTGTGTTGATGGACAGGGGGGGGATGTTTATGAAAATACGGAACAAATTGCGTCCCATATTGGTTCAAAACGGGACGATGGGACCCTCGTCGGTAATGCGGCAAGTAACTTGGCTAATTATAATAGTAATAATTCTAATTTATTACTGATTGGCTTTTCGGTAACGCGTTATATTACCCGTTACCGCAATTTGGTAATATATTACAGTAACGACTCGTTACCCCCAACACTGGTTCCCTGCCTTGAGGGTATTCACTATTGGAAAGGACGTGACTAATACCATTCCAGCAACTAGCACACACTCACTCATACACTCTCTCTCTCTCTCACTCACACACACACACACACACACACACACACACACACACACACACACACACACACACACACACACACACACACACACACACACACACACACACACACACACACACACACACACACACACAGACACACAAGGGGCCGTGACCAATCCACTGAACAATCTAATCCCTCTATTGGCCCTCTGCTATCAAAATAACAGAGAGAAAGAGAGAGAAAGAGAGGGAGAGAGAGAGAGAGAACCCAACGACAAAGAGAAAGGCAGTGAAAGAGAGAGAGATATCAGAAAGAAAAGACATGGCACAGAGAGATGGAGAGATAGAGGGAAAGAGGGAAGGATGGAGAGAGAGTAAGAGAGAGAGAGAGGGAGAATGAGGACAGAACACTCGCCAAAACGGCAACACATAAACCTCTCTTCATCCAGTCTTCTCTCCTCTCTCTCTCTTTCAGTCTCTTTCTCCAAGGCTTAAGGGCAAAGAAAAGAAAGAACCGAGAGAAAGAGAGAGATAGGATACTTTCCAAGACAGGCTAATGGAAGGTGGACAGATGCTCATGTGCAGCCATAGGCGACAAGCGTTTCTGACACAGCCGCACACGCTCACACACACGCGTTTTATATCGTTGCTGTCAGGCAGAAACCTCTTATCTCAATATTCAAAAATGTTGTTTTTTCGTAAATTAACGTCCTACTTGTTCATACTACAGCGTCACACAAAAGTAGCAAAAGTAGCAAATCCACAAGCTCAAAACGTGGCGTGAAGCGACACGTTTTTAGCTTGTAGATCTGCTACTTTGGATACTTTGTAATTTGAATCCTGAAAAGTAACAGTTTTGGACATATGAGACTTCCATCGATATGTTGGTGTGCTCAGAGTCAGTGAACAGGAAACAAACATCAGTAAACAACTAGGAAGTGATCTGGACAACACAGTAAACAACAGGACATGGAAACAATAAACCCACAGGAAAAAACAGGTCATGTTCATTTAAAAAAAATCCAAAGTCTTTAACAAACAACAACTTAATAATAATGTGTGTACATTTGAACACAGCCATGAAAATGTAAATCCATTTAATCCAGGATTCTATGTGGACACAGATTTTCCTACATTAAATCTTTCTTTTCATGACATTATGATTATTACATTTACTGCTTCAAACAGGGTAAATGCTAGGAGTTAAAAGTAGTAACAAATAATGGTTAAAGTACGATATAAAACAGAAGGACTCGTTATTCTACTACACATCATTGCCTTTTGATTGATATGTGTCTAAAGGTTTGTCATGTCCATTCATCAGAAATTGATAGTGGAACTAGGAAGGTGATTTCTCATAGCTCAACCTATTACCGAATGATGTGTGTCAGGTCAAGCGTGTGTTCAAGCGTTTAGAGAAGACAAATATCCACTAGAGCAATATAAGATGGGATGTTGATGTGATACAAATTCAGAAGTCTTCAATCAGTAGTCATGCTGCTGTTTATGGTAAAACATGATGATGGGAGGTAGTAGGTAGACCTACAAATGTACAATGCCTCACGGATGGGCGCGTTGTGAGCTTGTACATCTGCCATTTTTTTACTTCTGATCAGTCAATTTTTTTTCCTATCACTTGAAACTCTGTTGCCGGATGATAGCTGAAAGCGTCCCTTGTTTTTATTCCACATTGTAACCAGTGACATCTGTTCTATAGCATACATGTGTTGTTCGCACTTAGCAATCACTAGCATGTTCTGTAGCATCAAGTATTGCCAAACAGCGCTCAACTACTGATATCTTTGTCAACCAAAACGGTCACGGAGGCTCTGCATTTGCCCAATGCACACTTAAATGAGCTTTTGAGCTTACACACCTGGAGCAAATAAATGAACGAGCAACATGCTTATAGTAGTGTATATTTGTCTGTCTTCTTAATGTCATCATGATTTGAGTGCGTGGGGATCTCATTTTAAATAAGCCATTGTGCTTTTATGAGCGATCCAGTTTAGAGGACCTTGTATTGTGAATTGTACTTCCATGTACTGTTTCCATGTCTTTTCTAAATAAAGTAATCAATCAATCAGTCAAAAAACGCATTAAGCACCACTGACTGCCGGGCAACGAGACACGCTCGTCAGCTCCAGCTGAGTGTATGAGAGAGGGGGAGAAGAGAGACAGGGGAGGGCGGGGCTATTAGCCTATAGACGGGTTTCCGAGCGACGTCATCACAGAGCAGAATGCGCAATCTGCGCATGCCTGGGGGTGGAAGGCGCGTTCGAAAATACAGCCCTGAGCGGCAGTGAGCGCACTGGCCAATACAAACTAATAGGCGAGTGTGCTCCGGTGCGTAATTTCCAAACGCACCCATAGGCTTCCCCCCGCAGCTGCGCGGTCATATTCCTCTCAATGTTTACTAACAGGAAACCTGTCTATAGAACAAGCACACACTGACTGTCTCTCAACCGCTCTCAACTCAGTGGGAGAGATAGGGGAGCTTACTGATATATCGATATTATGGAAAACTCAACACTAGAATACGCACAGATGTTTATGGCTTTCATTTTCCCATGAGCTTTAAAAACATCATCTTCAAATGTAATACCTTCGGTCAAATTTGGTTAAATTTAAGACAAATTAAGACCTTAAAAACTTTATAAGGACCCACGGGAACCCTGATTATAAACAGAACTACCTCAGTGAGGATTTGGTCTGTTCCAGTACAAAGTGGAGACTGATCCAACTTCAAAGTCAACTAGAAAAAAAGAGAGAGGGGGAGGTTACTGGACATTTCCCTGGCTTTTACACAGACCCAGGTTGAGGAAGGGTTTCACAATATATTGTGTACTACTGTATATATCTTTCATACATATGTGTGTATGTATTGTCAGATTTCTTCAGATTCACTACAATGCTCACATTGATTCAGCAGTAGAGTCACCCACGGATCAAACAAATGACAAAGATCTTTGTTCCCAGAATCATATCATATTCACAATATTTACATGAAATTATCATTTAACCTTAAAACCTTTAAACAGCCACGATATGGCCATGGTTACGTTAAGTATTTTCTTTTTTTAAATCTATCTAGCTCATGCCTCCTTCAATGCATGAGAGCCAACTGAACTTCTTGTCACCTGACAGGGGGAGTTTTCCCGGTAAGACGTAGTGTGTGGAAGGAACACGTTATTCCAACCAGTTCCCTCCATCAGGCACCCCGGCTGTCATGGGGGAGGCGGTATAGCGACCAGGATTACTACATGTTTTTGTGAGGGTATTAACTACCCTAGGAGACACAGGGAGAACCTATTCCACACAGAGTAGGCCCTTTCGCCAACCCCACCCAGGGTATGGGCGCTGATGACGCGGAGGAGAAGACACGCCCACAGCGCCCCAGGACCTTCTAGCTTTGAGGCGACAGCGCTACCGACTGCGCCACCGTGCCCCTACGTTTAGTCTTTTCTAAAGTTGATTGGATGCACCAGATCAAAACTCAGCTGTGTCGCACATGTACAAGTATGCACACATACACACATGTATGTGCTTGGATTTATGATCGGATGTCAAGTTCCTCCACAACACATCCAGAAAAATGTCAGTTGGTGCAAGAAAGAGATCCTTACAAACTAATCCTTACATTTCAATTAACGAAGCTTGACCCCATAACAGACACATTGTTGATGAGTACAGAGCAGCAGGGGTGAGAATTTACACAGCCATTATGCTCCTCTGTGCTGGAAATACCCAATCTGGGTCTACATGAATAAAACACTAATCTACACAGGTGGGAGAGGAATTTGCATGTGGTTGGAAGATGTCACAAGGATTACAGTAAAAATCTGAAAAAAAGATCTGGAGTGTGTCCACATAGCTGTCCACTCTGACCTCAATGCAAGCTAGGCCATCTTGGCTAGTGGTCTGGCTCACCGGATAGCATTCTGTTTGGTCTGAGGAAGAGCCAAAACGCTCCAAATGTCACCCACCTTGGGGGTCATTTATTAAATCAGCTATAGGAGCCTCATCCAGTGAGCAGACTCATTTTTATTTTATTTCAATTTCATCGGATTACAGTGCCAGCCAGATCTTGTAGTTTACAGACTGCAGAGTCGCATTGAATAGTGTAACCACAGCCCATGTCTCTCTTTCCACCATCTATCTCTCCATCTCTCGCTCCTCACATTACTGTAAGTGGGCAATAGGTAACTGCCAGTGGGAGCTCTCAACACATCCACATCAAATGACCATTTAATCACTCCTCTCCCATATCTCCCTCCTTCTCTCTCTCTCTGCCTCTCCTCCTGTCTACCATCCTTCATTCCAGACGCCATTTGACCTCTCTGGGGAGCAGAAATCATTTAATAAAGCCTCTCTAACAGAGAGACTGTTAACAGTCATCATGCGGCTGTTAGTTTTCTGCCAGACTGAAGGAAGTCGTCTTCTCCACGATGGAACGACTTGTATTCATGATAGACCAGCATGTAATGTTATTTAGCTGAGCCTCTCATACAGAGTAACTTAAAATAAACACAATTAGCATAAGCTTCAGTTCCTAGATCACTGCTACAACCAACTAGCAAAAAGAGCACAAGAACCAGAGAGACAGTGGACACTCATTACTCCTGAGATCCTAGAGGTTGTGAAAAGGAGACTTTCAAGAATAGGCATTTCCCACTCTATCTCATTAAAAGACAAAAATACAAAAAGGAGATTGCACTGCCTACTCTCCTTTGAAATAATATCCAAAATAATGACTAATGACCCTATACAGTGTTTGAGACAGTATCTGTGTCTAAAATACTGTAGTTTCTGTGTTGAGGTGAGCAATTAGAAGATGGGAGAAACACATCTAATTGATTAGTGGTCACGACTCTCTGGACAAAATAATGGAGGAAGGTCAGAATCTATTGTTGCGCAGACACGACACGCAGTGTCACATGTTGTGTGTTGTGCACACATGAAAAGATAAACACATTTACACTTACACACACACACACACACACACACACACACACACACACACACACACACACACACACACACACACACACACACACACACACACACACACACACACACACACACACACACACACACACACACACACACACACACACACACACCCTGTATTGGTGCCCTTAGGCTAAGAACATGCTGTGTGTGTCTGGGTCATGTCAGAGTTAAAGTTCTATGTACAGACACAGACATAAGATACTACAATTTCAATACAGAATGTATTTATATAACATCACCTGCTACGAACAGTAACACTAACACTAATAACAGTACTATTAACACTACTAACAGTAACAGCACTATTAACACTAACAGTACTTCTATAGCATTTGATATAACCAGTAGACAGCATACATCTGTAGAATAGAAAAGGACTGATAATTAACTGTTAAACTAGGGATTTTCCACCATTGCAACACCTTTCTTTACACTTACAGACGCACACACAGCTCTCATTCGGGTCCTATCCAGATTTGAGCAAACGACAGCAAACACAGAGATGAGTTTGAACACTGAGACTGAAGTACATTCAAAGCAACAGGCGATAAGACAGAACTTGACTCCAATTCAACGACAGAGCTTTCTTTCTCCACTTGCCAAACTTTTACTTTTTTTTAATGATATAGTGTTAGCTACCACACTTAAAAGGTACACACACACATCCTAATTATCAGCTACTTCCAAATGCCACATCGAGACTGCTGCCTTCACAACGACAGAGGAAGAGGAGGAGGGAGCCACATTAAAGAGCTGCTGGTGAGGGAGGGAGGCTGTCTGAAGTCCTTACAACCATTAGATCACAACTATTATGCTCACAACTCTACTGTACCGTTTGAACAATGGCAACGCAACCCTAAACTACACACATCTAGGTTAGATTTAAGCTCCTGTCCAGCTGACAAAGAGAAAAGTGTTCATTTAGAATGACAAGAAAAGAACCAGGTTTGTCATGAAGCCAGCCAGTCTCTTTCGGATAAGTCGGCTCATTCGGGCGCCATTTTTTGAAATGCTTCAGGCAGGAAAGTTCTGACTAAGTAGACAGTACTCATTGACGAATGGAGAGTTGTCTAAATCTAATGTTCTCACATAATATACATTTCATATTTAGAAACACTGTAGAATTTTATACAAAATCGATTATTACAATGTTGTAGTATTGTCACAGAACAACACAGAGTTTAATAGATTTTTCAATTGCACAGGGAAGCCAAACCGTTAACGGTTAACTAAATTAATGATCAATTATCTGACTAACTGGCTTGAATCCACCTAAATAGCCTATGTATATAAATAGGGAACGTTTTCCTCTCAAACAAACATGCATGCTAGTCCACGAGCCTGCTCTCAGTTGGACGTGTAATGTAACATTATTGTTATTGGTGTTATAATATTGGAATGAAGATCCCATTGGATCATCTGGATACATTCGCTAGATTTCATGCGATGCTGATGAAAGCTGCCAGTAGCAGACATAATAAAATAGTATGAATGGCCAGTCTAAAAACAACAACTCTAGCGTCTCTATTCTGGGAATGTCAAACCAGGCAAACATTTGGCGAAACTAGGAAAACATTTGGCGACCTCCAAGCTCAAAACGTGACGCAACGTGACGCATGTGAATTTGTAGATTGGCTATTTTTGCATCTTCTCATACGACAAAGTATATAGGGTTTAAGTGGTTACGTTTCTATATAACACGGTCGGTCACCTAACATCTGTACTACCAGAATAAGTACCATCACCACCTGGGTTCTTTTGTGTTCAGTATCTTAGTTTTCAAGTCAGTCCAAGAGCACATATTAGTAGTAAGAAGGCTGATATTCCCTCGGCTGCTTACAAATCATGTTTCTGAAGAAAGTAGGAAGACGTTAAATCCAACAAACACAGTACAGGGACTTAAACGGGCTTTCACAGTGCAGACCATGAAATCTCCAACACGACATTGTCAGATGGCTGGCACACTCACGTGCACACAAGTGAGCGTGCATGGATGCGCACATGTGCAGGCCATAGGCACAGGCACACATTATACACACACAAACGTACACAGCAACACATCCGTGCACACACGCAGACACACATAGTCACATACAGTATTGATATACAAAATACACACACACACACTGAGCCTCAAGTGAAGTTCTGAATTTTGTTCAGAGGCTCATGGAGATCCAACAGGGTTTCAAAGCCTATGGAGAGAGGATTTAAACACAGTCTGAATGAACACTCCTAGTCAACACTTCACTGACTGAACATACTAGAAACACCAACACTACACTCAACACTACTAGTCAACATCCACACTTCTCAATCCGTTTGAAAATCTTGGCCTATAATGATTGGGACACATCATCATCTGCACATTGCAGATATGATGTTGTCAAAAAAGTCAAATAATGGCCGCTACACACCGTTCTGATTTATCCAGGGGAGGGTTTGGGTTCGATCAATGTCGATAATGTCATGTTCTCTATACATTTCCACCGTTGCATCAACTCAACAGTGTATCTCCCATGTTCTCACACCAACATAGTGTGTTTCTGGACACGCTGTCCATGATGACATCAGTGGTAAATCCCTCGAACTATGAGAGGAGCATTCTTTGGTGTCAGTCAGGCGAGAGGCCAGATACACTGACTGCAAAGCCTGGCCTGGCCTTCAGACGCTTAACCCATTAAGACCTGAGGCCGTTTCTACAAATGCCTTCTAAATGAGTAGTTCTCAAACTTTTTCGTGCCATTTTTTCAAAAATGTTTAAAAAATAGCAGATGTACAAGCTCACATCGCGGCACGAAGTGACGTGCTGTGAGCTTGTATATCTGCTATTGTTGAATAGCCAACGCTAAATTAACACAGACGCTTTCCCGGTTTTGATTGGTTTAAGACCTGAGGCCGATTCTACAAATGCCTTCTAAACCAGTAGTTCTCATACTTTTCAAAAATGTTAAAAAATAGCAGATGTACAAGCTCATCTGCTATTTTGGAATAGCCAACGCTTAAAGTCTAAAATGACACAGATGTTTTCCCGGTTTCAATGGGTTAACCCATTAAAACCGGGAAAGCATCTGCCATTTTAGATTTTAGCGTTGGCTTAATAGCAGATATACAAGCTCACTTCATGCCGCGCTGCAAGCTTGTGCATCTGCTATTTTTGAACATTTTTCAAAGTGATTTAGAAGGCATTTGTAGAATCTGCCTCAGGTCTTATTGGGTCAAAAGATGAAATATGGAGATACAAGGTTTCTAGATAGCGTAAGGTAGGATAGTGTACCAGCTGCCAAGTGTCAGACTGAGCCATGACATCAGTGGGGAACTCCTCAGACTGTGGCAGAGACATTCCTCAGTGACAGCTGGGCAGGAGGCCAACCGCATTTCCAGTCTGCCTCACATATTACACACATAAACATTACACACACACACACACACACACACACACACACACAAACACACGTCACAGCACGACCCCTCCAACATGACACTGACTGACTGGCTGACTGACTGGATGGATGGAAGAAAGAATGGCTAAGTGACTGACTGACTGACTGGCTGGCTGTGACTGACTATTGGGCATCGCTGAAGGACTAGCCATCCGTTTGGCTGGTTGACTGGATGGATGTTTGTCTGCATGCAAGTGAGACTGCTTGACAAATAATATGATTTCTTTAGTGACAGACCAGAGTTTGCAAACTAACTATTTAATGTATGAGTGACCAGCTGGTTGACTTGACTCACTCACTGAATGACTGACTGAGTGGCTGACCACAGCAGCATTTACTCCTTCATTCATCCAACCTCTATTCCGCTCCCTCATTCACTCGGGTCAAGTACTCCTGCAGAACACGATGCCCCATTTTCACACTGACTGCATAACCTCAAACACCAGTACCTTTAAATCACACACACACTTTACCCATAAAACACACACACTCTAACACACACTGTACCCATCACACACACACGCACGTGCACGCACATCCGCACACACACAGCACCAATAAAAAGGTACCTGGAATCAGAGCATTAGCAGACCTGTAGCTGCCAAGAACACAAAACCGCAAAATTCAATTGCAACCAACCTAGCTGAAAAACAATCGAAGCAAATCAGACTAACTAAGGAACACAGGGAAGCAAACAAAACAGGAATAGCTAATAAAATAAAATGAATGAATACAAGTTTAGTTTTTTTAATGACTCACCGGTGCGTTCAATATAGTCAACACATTTGTCGATGAAGAGGGGAATAGGTCGTTCGTGGGTCACCAGGTTCTGCAGGGGGACCCCAAAATAGTTACTCTCCCAGTTCCTCCTGGTGGGAGGGTACAGAGGCTTGGGGGGTTTGCCTGATTTTGGCTGGGGGGAGGGAAGAGAGAGAGAGAGAGAGAGTGAGAGACACAGAGAGAGAGACAGAGACACAGAGCGAGAGACAGAGACACAGAGAGAGAGGACATGCAGGAGGGTAGATAAGGTAGAAAGCAGAAGCAGGAAAAGAAGTGTCAGACAACAGAAAAACAGACAGAGAACAAAGAAAAGTAATAAAGACAGCAAATTGAACAGGGGATAGATAAAGGGAGAGCCAGTGGGATGAAGAGAGAAAGAGTGAGAGAGAGGGAGGTGGAGAGAAGAAACAAGAGAACACAGGCAACGTTATTCAAAGTGAAGCAAGCAAACAAGGTGGCTGCTTTGATTTTCCCACAGTTCTCAGTTCTTCAAAGTATCTGTGAAGCCCACAGCGGTTTGGGCTCTCTAATTGGCCAAGACACAGGATAAATAATTTCCATTTTGTAGCAAAGCTTCTCTCTGCACTTCGTTCCTTCCATTATCAAAGACGGTTTTTAAATGTTACAACAATGCCCATATTCATGGCAGCTCTGTGGCTCCAGGGGCTGTTTTTGCACAGATTTGCACACTAGCTCTATCTGATTTGTGCCACTCTGCGTGTATGTGCATGAGTGTATGTGTGTGTTCAAGATTCTTCACGGTAGCTTCTAAGCTGGGTGTTGAGGAAGAAAACTCTCATGACATGCATGCACAATCATGACATGCATGCACAAACATACACACACCAAACACATGTAAGTTGTGTTGTCTTTGTTCCTCGCCATTTTCAACACACAGTCATTGTATGTGCGTGCGTGCGTGTGTGCATGCGCGCATGCGTGCGACAACAAATCTTAATCATTTTGATCCTGTGACCAATCAGCATAATTCAATTAAATTAATTTGGTCTAGACAAGGGTCCCAGGCTTGTTTAAAAGAATGAAACCCCCCCCACACACACACACACACACACACACAAATGTCTATGTCAAATTTGTTGCAAAAAACTATTTGTTACTGTGCATCTACTCTCTAATGTGTATTCATATCCAATCCTATGTGAAATGTTGCTTATTAAAAGCACAACACATCATTTAATTGATGACCTGACCATTAAAACATTATAAAACAACTTTATTTTTTATTTTTAAGAATGTATATTCTTTGTTTCCTGTCATGTACTTTGTGTGTTTGTGAAAACCACCGAATAGATAAACCTGACCTAATTTGAAGTGAATCTAATTTGCAAGACAGGCAGGCTGAAGCTCTGGTCCAGGGTTTCTACTAAGCATTCTTTTGGCCGGCCAAATACTATATATATACCGGCCACAGTGTAATACACATCATGTTTGTGTTTGCAGATATTTGAGTACGCAGCACCCAACTGATCGCTAAACATTGTTTCTGAGCACTTCTTTCCATCACTTTATAATAGATGCACTGCACTGTTCCTGCCTTTGTCCTATATCATATTTTCATAAAGTATAAAGTAAGTGTTTTTGTCTGTGTTTATCGCATATGTTGTGCTATTAGCACAAAAATACAAATAAAGTTGTTTATTATGTTTTAATGGTCAGGTCATCAATTACAGTGTTTTAATAAGCAGTATTTCACAGAGGATTGGATATAAATACTATTTCAAAACTAGATGTACAGTAACAAAGAGTGTTTTGTAACAAATAGCAGTTTGTCACAAATAGCACAATATGAATATTGAACCCCACTTCTCATTAGTTTATTCATTCATTCATGTTATCCCTAACCCTATCCTGTTGCTGTCATCAGTGTGTATGTAAAGCCATGTGACAGAGTGACTCACCTTCTTAGGTTCCTTTGGCGTCTTCTTCTTCTTCTTCATCTTCTTGTCGTCCTGCTCGGGGTCAGAGGTTATGGCGGGGTTGTCTATCCCTCCCTTCCAGGGGTCTGCCGGGGACAGCAAGGGGTCCTCCTCACTGCCACGGTGGGCCCTCCCCTTCTTCTTCTTATTCTGGGTGGCGGGTCCCGTCTCCTCACCATCGCTGTCCGAGTGGAAGCGTCTCTGGTAGGCCTTGGTCTTCATGAACAGGATCTTGGAGCGGTGTTTGTATTTCGACGGCCGCCGCCCGGCCTGCATCCTCCGCTCGTAACCGTTTTCCTCTTCTCCACCTCCCATAGTTCCTCCTCCTCCGTGGAGCACGTGTCGTCCGCCGAAGGAGTTCCTCATCTTGACGATGCGGCTGTGTGTGTCGTCGGGCACGGCGTAGATGTCATCCGTGTAGCCTGTGGATTTCAGCAGCGTGTCCACAGGGTCGGCATAGTTGTCTGATGCCTCCACATCATCAACGGAATGAGTCAGGGTGCCCCGCGGTGTCCTGCGGGTGCTCCTCATTCCAGCCTCGATGGTCTTCAGCAGGTTGGGGTCCAGCTTCTTCACGTTGGGCTTGGGCAGCACCGGTTTGGGTCGTACGGGCGGAGGCACTTTGTGGTTGCGCTCGTGTTCACCAACAGGCGTGCTATGCACTGGGTACTCGTTCCCTTCCAGGTCGATCCGGTATGACTTGGCGCGTTCACTCGGAGTTGGCAGCAACTGTACGTCATCTCCAATGGGGCTGTAGGGGGGTGGAGCCTCCGTGTCGTCCTCCGAGTCAGGGTAATAGGGGTAAGCCGGGGAGTGGCTGCCACCATGTGGAGAGGTGGGAAACACATCCTCTCCGGCACCCCCTAAGGTGGCACAACTGTTGGGGCTGTCGAACATGAAGGAGCTCTCAATGCTAGCCTTCTTCTCCAGCACCTCGTTGAAGAAGGGCGTGAAGACCTCTGTTTGCCGGTGGTATTGCGACAGTGAGTACAGCGCTGTGAACTTGGCAGCGATCTCTGTGGCGATGTGCTCACCCTCTGTCATCAGCTCCTTGATTGCATCATTCTCGAAGAAGTCCGCCTGGCTATCTGTGATTGCCACCATTTGGACGGGTATCACATCTTGTACCTCAGCGAGGAATGCCCTCAATGTTGCCATGGACGCCTTGCGCTTAGCTGAATAAACGAGGATGTACCCATGGACCAGCTCATCTTTGCGCACGCCGATGGAGGTGTGGTAGGAGAGTACAGTGACCTGGATCCTCCGCCGGCTGTCACCAATGATCTTGTCCAGAATGAGCGTGTTGCTCTGGCCAGGCTGACCCGCACTGCAGCAGTGTGAGTCCAGGAATGGTGAGAGGATAAGGTCGACGCTGAAGGGGTCCCAACACATGGCACACATCACTATCCTGAGGTCAGTCTCTGACATGTCCTTGATAGAGGGCAACGGACTCATCACATCAAAGTTGTGCTTCAGGCCCTCCAGGACAGCCCGCAGGGCCTGCTTGACCTGGAACTCATTGAACTTCCGCGGGAAAGCGGCTGAGGGTATGTCAACAAAGGTGCACTGCAGCTTGTTGGCCAACTGCTGGCCCTGGTGCCTCAGAATGGGCATGTTCTTACACACACTGTCCCTCTGATTGGCTAGTATTAGGATGAAGGGCAGTGGCTGAGCGAACCGATCTCTCCTGTGCTGTGATATCTCAGCTCTGATCCGACCTATGCAGTCGCCAATGCAGTTAAGTGATTCAATTGAGTTGAACACGCAGAAGCAGCCATGTGGCTTGAAAGTTGAGACCCACGTGTGGCTGAAGAGCAGTGTGGAGTTAACGTCCACCGGCAGAAGCTCCAGCTCATAGATTTTCCCATCCAGGGTGTACTCGTCATCTGTGGACTGAGCACGGATTTCGTTGGCCAGCTCCTGCGCAAGCCCCTCCCTCCCCAGCAGACAGAGATTAATCTTATCGATGTTGGCACTGTTGTAATAGAGGTTGGAGCGGCCATGGTCGAGCTGAACTAGTCTGTTGGCCAGAACCTGCTCCACTTTCAGATCCACACAGCTCTGACCGCTCAGGCACGTCTCCTTTGTGGGGTGATAGACAAAGCCGATGTGTTTTAGGAGGAGAGACTCCCGGTCCGGAGCAAGTTTCTGCAGTGCCCTGTATCTGGGTTCCTCGTTCAGTACACAGTGGATCTCACTCATCTTGTCACAGCTTGGTGTAGCGTTCAGATCCAGGTCATAGAACAGCTCTGCGTGCTCAAAAAGCATTTCCTGAAACTCCTCCTTGGCTCTTTCGACTATTTCATGTTGGTGCCTGCTGTAAACGTCTCTCCTATCAGATTCTGTGATATACTTGTAGGCCTCGTCCTCCATAACAAAGCACATGACCTCCTCCCATGGCTGTCCGGGACTGATGAAGTGAACCCTTTCCAGCGTCTTCTTGAACCTGTCCTTCATCTCCACCCTCCGCTTCTCAGACAGCAGGTGCTGGACGTGGTTCTGGTAGATTCGCTCACCATCAGGAGTGTTCAAGAGGTCAAAGGGCACGCGCCGGTCACTATTGTTGATGTGGTCCGTCTCGTCCCACGGTGTGTTCTCCAGAATCACGAACCAGTACTGGAAGTCAGGCCGGTTGCGGATGAGTTCCTGTGCCTCAGGCCAGGTCAGGTGCTCAATCTCGTCCAGGTTGTTTAGGAGGTTGTTGAGGGTCTTGGGCAGTGTGGTCAGGTACTCCTCCCTCCTTCTCTTGATGTGCTCCTGCTTCAGCTGAGTGATGTGCTTGGTGTAAGTGTTGCGGGCCTTCCGGGAGCCCTCCAGCGTGATGAACTCGTCAAAGTCTGGGTGGCCCTTCAACGAGTTTACCACCTTGTTCCACGTAGTGTGGTAGTCCCTCACCGTTTGCACTACCAGCTTCTCATACTTGTCCGTCACAGCAGCCACCTGCTGCCGGTGGGTCTTGTAGGCATCCAGATAAGCGATGGTCTTGGGCTTCCCACGCGTCTTGTCAAGTTGCTGGAGCAGTGCGTTGAAGCAAAGCTCCACATTGATACTGTAACGCGACGCTGTCTCTATGACCAGGAGGTTCTTCTTGCTGGCAGCGAATGACTGTAAGTCCCTCAGGTGCTGGTCCACGCCCTCATCGCACTTGGTGGCGGCGACCACAATGGGCTTCTTGGACTTGGCCATTTGAGAATACAGGCTGCTCACAAACTTCATCTGGTCGTCAAACTTCCTGTTGCAGCCCTTACTGACATCGATGCACAGTAAAAAGCCGTCAATGTTTAGCTTCCCGTCGGGCATCTGCTTCTGGTCGAAGTCCTGCTCCAGGCCCAGTTGGTCAGTGCAGATGTACATCAGCTTCTCCGCCGATTGTAGTTTAGAGGCTGCAGCACGTTTGGTGTATGGCTGCAAGTTAGTACTCCGATGTGGAAGGAACGTTTGGTCATCAATAAACTCTGTCTGCTCGATGATCTGAATCCGGCAATCCAATCCATCGTCGCCCCGGTGGAGCACTTCCCCCCAATACAGGAAATGATCATTGTTGACCACACGGCCCCCAAAGTCTATGGTGCTCAGCACCGAGGTGTGCTCCTGGTAGTAGTTGTCCGCGTCAGGGCGCACATATCTGTTGCACAGGCAGGACTTGCCCACACCACAGTTCCCCTTTTCCTTCTCCGTCCCCGAGAGGCCAACCACGCTGACTGCAAACGTTGGGGGGCGAGCATCCTTGTTCTTGGCCATTATATCGCCCCGCTCATCGCTACTTGGTCAACCCCAGGAGAAAAGTTCAAGAGATCATTCCAGTTCCATTGGTCAGTGTGGCTGCTGCAGGGTCAGGTGCATCATGGCTCTTCCCTTTTGTAATGGTGAATCCTTCTCCTTTCAGCTTTATTTACTTTTTTTTCCTCTATCCTAGGTCTTCTTCAAGCTGGGATAGGGCAGCTGGGTAACTCCTCTTATCACCTGCCTGCAAGAGAAAAGAAATCTGAATTAGGAAAACTTAAAAGAGGAGAACAAATCGTAACCTCTGTTATAAATATATATCGTATCCTATATAAAAATTGGCTAATGGGAGGACCGGCCGGCAGGCGGGTGAGCATACCACGTCATCACGCTCAAGTCACTATGACTCAGCCATAACCATATAAGGAGTTCCCAATGCAGCTACGCCCAAATATGGCATGTATGTAGTCTAAACTCAATGTGTCGTCATAGCATCAGCTCCATATATGCCACAAAATGGGGAAAGCCCAAAGATGGGTATACTTAAAACTTATATAAGTGCAAGAGAGCAGTATAGGCCTATGCTGATGACATCAGGGATTTCCATATAGGGGCATAAAAGGGACAAGGACTGACAGATACAGAGATTTTCCAGATCGGCCCGGATCGACGGTGCAAGAACTCTAGATGGAACCTCTAGTAATATATAAATATAGAAAAAAGTCTCTCTCTCTCTCTCTCTCTCTCTCGCTCTCATACATATGAAATATAATGTTTAAACCAAACAAAAGAATATGTTTTCATTAAACTACTGTACATGGGAGCAACAAAAGAAAAATCTATGTCAAATGGGTTTTTGACAGGACCAGGACCAAAATCAAAGTATGACAGTAAAACTTATATAAGTGCAAGAGAGCAGTAATTCAATCAAGGACCTGGCTCTGCAGTGTCATTTTTCCCCTGGCGGAGAAAAAGAAGTGCTTTCAACCAATTTGTGCCGAGGCAGGATAAAAATGGCATGCAACTCCGGCCCTTTGACAGTCACTGACCTAGAAATGATTTGCTTCACTGTGTGAGAATGAAACAGAGAAAATAAAACAGTTCATAGTTTTGTCTTTTATCAACGCCGTTGGCACAAGTGTGACACCAAGGTAGCTCTGGTTCACTGAAAGCAGCTCAGATGAATGTTAATAACTGCCTGGTGAATTGTGGCCCTTGTTTTTATATTGAAGAATGATGGCAAAAGGCCAACGATTGTGCCTGAATGAGTTGGAACAGCTAGTTTCAGCAAGATAACATTATTGTTATCAGGCGTCA
Source organism: Gymnoscopelus microlampas (assembly GCF_963454915.1). Lineage (NCBI taxonomy): Eukaryota > Metazoa > Chordata > Actinopteri > Myctophiformes > Myctophidae > Gymnoscopelus > Gymnoscopelus microlampas. The sequence goes on from NC_139957.1 coordinate 13,269,367, forward strand.
TGCCTGCCCTGATATATACACTTGGTTGCGTGCCGTGCACAGAAAATAGTAGATATACAAGCTCACAACACATCATGCTGTGATGCGTAGTTTGCTTGTAGATCGGCTATTTTCGGAGCACAACACCAGATCTCCAAGCTCACAATGCATTGCACATCCGCTATTATCAGTGCAGGACACCTGCATGCAAGGTATAAATCACCCTTCAGGTCTGAGAGCTGCCGCTGAGAATGCTATTTGTTTCCAGAGATAGAGCATCAGTGGGTTTTCTCCGGGTTTTATAAGGGCTTAGGTGATAATGTCACCAGTGTTGTAGTTTTGGCACAGGGATAAGGACCTTGAAGACTTTCTAAAGTGCACACAAAAGCCTTTAGGAACTACCTGAAAGCTGCTGCAACTGATTCACAAGCAAGGAAAGAGCAGGCAGTAGAACTCATTAAATGTATCTTCGCTAGGAAATTATGCAAAACTCACTTTGACTGAAGTGATTGCAATCGGGTGCGTCAACATGGAGATAAGAGAATGGGGTACAAAGAAAGCTTAGCCTGTTTGATAACAGCTGAAATGATCAGCTATTTTGCCTAATATTAAAACCACAAGTCTGATCACAAATCACAACTGAAGATTATGATTATTAGTCTTAATGACTTGAGGAACACAAAACATAAATGTATCTTAATTTAGTTATGTAGCACTGTTTTGCAGTATTGCACACATTATTGGTCTATTTTCAACAGGAAATGTTTCCCCGATGGATCAGTACCTGGTAGGGTTACAGGTCTCATGACATGACATGATGTCACAGAGCAAACACACCAACAGGTCAGTCAAGTTTATGGGCCTAACCTAACCACCAACTACTACAATGGCTATGGAGTTCTTGCAATCGCCACACCTGAGCAAAATAGACAGGGTGTATCGTTACCATGATATGCTTACAGACAGTAGAGTAATCAAAGTAGTGAGTATGCATATAGACAAGACCTATACAGTATTTATACACACAGTGAGGCAGCAACTGAGTGGCTTGCAGTTTGCACACATCAGATTGTCAGTGAACCAAACATGAGCATGTCATTTGTCATTTGTATTTCTCTCTCGTCCTGTCATGACTGGAAATAAGAGAGGGAAGGGGGACTTGCATCACAAGGCTGTGAACTCTTTGATAAAACCAAGCAAAATGCGCTACAATCAAATTTAAGGGGACTGGAGCACATTCTAAAGTCAGTTAAGGGAAAATACACCCAAAAGCCACAGTGAAAGCAACTACCGCTACAATACCAAGGCTGAAGTTAACCAAATGCTATAGGCTATATCTGTCCATCAACCAGGCTGTATCTGTCCATCACCCACTTTGGCAGGCAACCAACAATAATTTAGAAGCCTTATTCAATTCTATAAATCTGGTAAACTAATGAAAGCAGCTAATGATATTTAGCATTTAACAAGTACTGCCTGTAGACATCAAAAGTGTATTGTTTATTGTCAATATATTGTCCTGCAAGTATACTTTGGTGGACCGTCTGTCTAGAAATAGGCTATAATAGACACTACAGTGAACTAATCCTCAGCATTAATAGGCTATATTATGAAGTTCTTTCTGTCAAATGGATTGGGGTCAGTAGCATGTGCTCTTTAAGTCAATGCTAATATTGGTTTGTTGTTGGTGATGTAGAAACTGAAAGTCAGGTACTCCTAACTAGTGAATGGTTGCTTGTAATGTTGGATATCAAGTGACTGATGCTTATTCTACCATTATATTTACTAATACTAGTAGTAACTAATAGCAAATCACAGTAAATAAGCGAGTCACATAGCTATAGTTTTCAAATATTAAATGTACAATTTCCCCATCCTAAACCATAGGATGAAGTCTAGACAGTGTTGTTGGGGAAGTGGTCTTCTTAGGTCCTAGACCTAGACCACTTCCTCAATGACCCTACTGTACACAGCCAAAACCTCGCCTCATTCTAGATCACATTACTATGACACCAGTAGCTAAAAGCAGCATTTTACATCCCTGCTAAGCTATTCATTTGAAGCCTGTGATCAGGATTAAGGTATCATTTGGCAAGCTGGGTATAGGTTTTTTTACAAAGGATTGGATGCTAGGAAACACTCATACACAGTGTGGAAACACTACTCAGAATGGCAACCCTGCACAGTAAAATCCTTAATGTTGATTTAACTGTGGTGTGTATAAATGGAACCAAAAACAAATGGACACCTATTTGTACACTTTAATTTAAAACTGAGTACTGTGTACAGTCACCTTACTTGGGAAATAACAGTGCAATTAGAGTGTAACAAAATGTGGTTAAATGTGAGTTATTACAGAGAGGGGAGTCTATTTTTCCTTTCTATTCTCAGAGGCTTTTCTGTGTTAGTAAACAAAGCTCTGAAGATCTCAACAGGTCTGTCAACCTACCCTGTAACTAGTCACTCAATGTCAGGTGCATGATGCCCTAGTTGGCAACATTACATACACCTTTGTCAAACAGTGTAGTCTATCTTGTTGAGGGGGGGGGGCTCAAAAACATAGTTTCTTCTGTTTCATGTTAAACTGCTCATCAGTGGATTCCTGGTGCAATTAAACTAAGATGTGCTTGCACAAACATGTAATTTTGTTCAGAACAGATGTGAGATACACAAAAAAAGCGATGCTCTTTAAACTTCCAAGAATTCTTGAAAATGCTTGAACATTCACATAAAGCTTGGTCCAGACAAGATGACTTCATCATTATGAATGTATTCATAATGCAGCAACTGTCTAACTGGAAATTGACTGAATTAACTGTTAAAGGTTATTTACTGTAGCTGACACCCATGTCTCAATAAAGTTAAAACGTACAAAAAGTACAGCCATAGAACAGTGTGCTCAGACAACATGTTGTCCTCATCACTACAGCATCACTATAAGGACACATGGAGCACTAACAGATGACACAGTCGGCTATACAAAGGTTTCTTCTTTGGGTTTTTTCTTAATCAATGAAGATAAATTACAGAGGTGAGTGCTAGTCAAAACAAAGACTGTCAATCAAGTAGACAATAAACTGTACTACAAAGTGCAAAAGTAATGGAAAAGGTTAAGCTAACTGAGACACGTTTTGACTACACAATCTAGTCGAGTGGCAGATAAAAACATCATTCAAGAACCATTTCACATGACAACTGGAACTTCCAAACGTGGTCTGGCAAGGTGCTGGGCAAGTAACAATGTAGATATGGTACGGTTCTATTTCCTTTAGTTTATCATGTTAAATTGATTATACTGAAATTCAGCCCGTATGTATATTAGCCCACCCAGACAACTACTACTGATCAATTTATGGGAAAATTGGCCTAACAATACCTCAAAATGATGTAGCACATAGTGTCACCTTAACCCACTGAAACCAGGAAAGCATCTGTGTCATTTTAGATTTTAGCATTGGCTTTTCAAAAATAGCAGATATACAAGCTCACCTTCATGCCGCGCTGCAAGCTTGTATATCTGATATTTTTGTTTGAAAAATCTTGAAAGTGTGAGAACTACCGATTTAGAAGGCATTTGTAGAATCGGCCTCAGGTCTTAATGGGTGGAGAAGTTTCTCAAAGGGATTTGTTTACACTGGTAGTGTGAAAGATTCAGTTTAAGGTTATTTACTATGGACAGGACAAGGGCTCTATGAATGTTTCAAAAAGTGCTTGTGGGGTGAGCAGGTAGATAGTGCGTTGACATCATTTCAGCATCCCTGGTTTGTGTCATATGTCTATTCTTCCTGTCTGTCTAACTCCCCTATTTAAAATCACATAATGGAACAGGTTAACTCAACATGACTATGCCATTAGACAGTTTTGAAGACGGGTCACCACTGTTATCAGAACAAGGCTGATGTCAGTAGCCTAAAGACAAAGTCCAATACAAATCGTGACACAACACTGTCACATTTTGGTTATGAAGCAGGGTGAGCTGAGGTAAACCCTGTCAATATCAATACCTCCAGTCTTGGTCTGAAAGCTAGATTCGACCTCCAACCAAACAATGTTAATTATAGTCATAAACATTATTTATGCCCGTTCACACCCCAGATTTATGGTGTAATGTTATGTGCCTTTCTTCATGGCTTATATCTTGACCCATGGTGCTAAAGACACCAGCGACAGCTATACCAAACTGGTTAGACCAAGCACAGCGAACCCCTTCTACTCTCACTCCATCTTATTAAAAACATAAGTGAAATATGTTTTGAACTGCTGAACAATAACATATGTGATACTGTAACGTTAATGTGTAAGGGGAAAGTCCATTTGGACAAATTATAATTTAAATTATAATTTAGTTGTTGGAAACCTTTGGCAAAAGGATGGCAGTTGTTAACATCTAACTGAATGAAACACAAATAATATTCCAAAAAGAAACTAGGCTAATTGAAATGGTATTATTCAAAGGGAAAGGGGATTGAAATGACATTATTCAAAGGGAAAAGGAATTGAAATGACATTATTCAAAGGGAAAAGGAATTGAAATGACATTATTCAAAGGGAAAAGGAATTGAAATGGCATTATTCAAAGGGGAAAGGAATTGAAATGGCATTATTCAAAGGGAAAATGAATTGAAATGACATTATTCAAAGGGAAAAGGAATTGAAATGACATTATTCAAAGGGAAAAGGAATTGAAATGACATTATTCAAAGAGAAAAGGGATTGAAATGAAATGACATTATTCAAAGGGAAAATGGATTGAAATGACATTATTCAAGGGAAAAGGGAGACTCCAGGAGGGGACATCATAATGGGAGTTTTTGGCAGCAAAAGGCACTTATAACTGAGCTAACGTTAACGGCGTTGGTTAAACCTGCGTCAATGCACCATGTTACAGTCATGGCGAAGACGTCATTTCTCATGGAAGTTTACACATTTTGATTATTTGATAATTTCTCCTGGAGAGGGAGTAGAGACCCAGACCGACCTACGGCTCTCATTACTCGGCCAAAAAAAGCGTTCACGCACAGCGATTAGCCGTTAGCACTGGGCTAGCCCATATAGCATGCCAAGAGGAGAGCAGTGTTGCCAGGTTTTGAGAGTGAAACCTCAACTGAAAACAAGCCCAAAAGAAACGAGTCATTCGCCCTTTAAACATATTACATCAGCTATTGACAAAACAATCTTGGAAGAACATTTGAAAACATGTTATGGGGGGTATATTGTAACGTAACGTTACATTGGTGTCAGAAGTGGGATCGTTAAACTATTTTCAGATGGGGTCCGCAGACAAATACATATTAATTTGGGGGTCCTTGACTTGAAAATGTTTGAGAAACACTGGTATTAAGTAACAAGCTCAAATAAGCAACTACACTTTAGAAACAAGGCCCAAAAAACCGCAACCACCAATATTTGACAAGCAACTTTACACTTTAAAATAAGCCCAAAGTGGCTTATAATAAGCGGACATGGCAACACTGAAGGAGAGCTAGCAGTATCTTTACAGAACAATGCCTTTTATATGCAGTGAAATACACAAACCCGGCCTCATTAAGAGTTATAACACATTATGCATCTGTCTTTTCAAGGATGCGGTACGTTGATGACCCAACGGGCTGGGTTACTTTGGCAAAGGCACATTTTTACCCAGTGTTGAGCTAATGTAAAAAAAAAAAAAAAAAAAGTCGATGCAGTCCCATTCAGTTGTTACACCGAGATCTGACACCCCCCGAATTGTGTGACTCAAGAGTTATTTGCTGTGAAATGTTTCGAATTTGTTGTTCTAAAAAGGTACAGCCAGGTGTCAAATTATCTTATGAGTTTTTATGGGAAATAGCTGTTGTTTCGAGCTAATCATGTTACGAAAGCCTTAAAAAAGGTCCGTTTTTATTAGTGCTATTTGATGTTTTCTAACTCGCCAGTTGTGCGCAGAGATTTGTTTCGACATTTCTCATAGGATGGCGATAAAAAGTAATTAAGCCCAATCAAGTGTCACCCTTTCCCTTACAGAATGCATGTTGCTATTGCTACGATGAAAAAGTTACACTTAAATGTAGCCTAGGATCAAGACTATAATAGATCATTTGATAGAGTCTGACTTTTACTTTCATATCGTAGATATAAAAATGTCAAAATCGATCAAATACATCAATGATAGTCTTGATCCAAGGCTAACTTAAATGTAATAATAATAATGTAGAGCCAGGACATGAAGTCACAGAATTCGGACGAGTCACCAATTTCGCCGTAACGCGACTCCAAATGCATTCCCCTACAACCCACCTAACATGGTCGCTCCCAGCTCCAGATACCACGGAGAAAAGAAGGCATTCCCAACCAAATTGTTTCTATTACAATCCACCCCGTGCGATCACACGTCTCCACAGGTAGTCCGAGGCAATATGAAGGTAAAATGTAGCCTTTCGGTAGTCCAAAAGACGGATCCCTTCCCTATATTTCGCCTTATTAGTGGTATGCGTTTGTAACCCGAATCCTGCTGCTGATTCTTGCTGCTCCCTCCCCTCACATCCCAGCCAGGCAGTAATGGCGACTGATAGGCTACACCTCTCTCTCCCCCTCCCTCTCTCTCTCTCTCTCTCCCTTTCTCCCTCTCTCTCTCTCTCTCTCTCTTGCAACTTTTCCACCAGGGGCTCGAGGGCACACAGCAGTGTGATGTAATTATGTCAGAGATTTTTTACAGAAATGTGTCATTATGCAGTGGTGGAAAGTAACTAAGTACATTTACTTAAGTACTTAATACTTAATACTTAGTACTTCATTACAATGTGAGTTGCTTTTACTTTACTGGAGTATTTCCCATTTGTTTTGCTTTTACTTTTACTCACATCTCAGTAGTCAAATATTGTTCTTTTACTCCACTACAATAATTAGAAAACTTTGGTTACTAGTTACTTTGTAGATTTGGGTTATTATTACAAAACATACATTCACCACTTCAGCCCTATATACATAACCTGACCCTGCCAGAGGTGGCGGTATTGAGTAACCAGGTTCCTCAAGCTGTGAAACAAATGTGTGGAGCAAGCTTCTTGGATCTGGTAGCGTCAGGTTACTATATACATTTCGGCCATTTGAAAATAACCGATCTACAAGTTCACAATGCCTCACAAGTCACAATGCATTGTGAGCTTGTAGATCTGCTATTTTCAAAAGATTTGTATACATTTCATATGAAAACTTTCTGCATAATGAGTACTTTTTACTTTTGGTACTTTAAGTACATTTCGATACCAATACTTTTGTACTTTTACTCAAGTAAATTCGGAATACATTGCAGTATTTATACTTTTACTTAAGTCAAAAATGTGAGTACTTTTTCCACCACTGTCATGATGTATCATGCATGGAGGTGCAGGTGTGGCATAATTGTGATACACATTCTAATCTTATCATCATTATCACTTTCATAGGAATTAACTCACTGAACTGAATATCATCCTTAAAATATTTAAATAACTCAAAAAGACTGTGCTGTTATACAAAATCATTGTGACCTCGGCTCCTAGGACTTATATTGGAGCATCTTGGAACAAGTTGGTGCTGTGGTTTGGATGTTTGAATGAAGACCTTTGTTGTTGTCCATGGTTATTAGCCTGTTGGCTACCCCTGGGCCATGTATTGTTGATGATGCTGTTTGTGACTTTGCATGTCTTTGTAAGTATGTCCTGTATTGTATTTGATTTAATCTTTAATAAAATGTTACGTCATTATCACCTTCATTGTTATAATTAAATCTCCTAATTTAGTCATTATGCAAATTTCCCCTCACATGTAGTCAAGTCACTGACTAATACGTAAGTAAGTACCGTAGGTTGGAGAGGCTTATATTGTGAGTATCAGCCGAGAATGTGGGAGTCTATCCCCTTTCGATGCACTAGACCGGACGGACCCCTGGGAGATGGATTGCTGAGGTGGAGCGCAACACCCAAGCCGTGCTACTCATACACAGAGTTGGCGGTTCCCGGGATCAACCCCATGACCTTGTGGTCCAAAGGTGAGAGCTCTACCGAATGAGCTATCCAGACCAGCCACTAATAGAGCATGGAAGTCTGACATAATTTACGCATCCTACCTGGGTCACGTTCCCTCCCCCCCATTCTGAATTCTCATAGACGACGTCATATAAGAACTATGTTACAAAAATAAACAAATGAGCAGGGCGGTTTGACTGGGATATGAAGCATCAACTGACGCCGAGAAAATGCTAACGTTACCGCCGCCGAATTAATTACATTTTTGACAGAAACAGACTGTATACAGAGTCCACCTCCCTGATAATATCGCCTGGACAATTTGTTTATTTTTTTACCACAATTCTACCAATACACAATTTTACCACATACCACAAGATGACCCAATGTCATGTGTCTTCTCTGGTACACATGAAGTCACCATGCGGATGCACCTCACAGTGAGGAGGAGTTTCACTGGGAGGAGGTAAACCTCCCACTGGTAAATGGTAAACTAACATAATATATTGCTTTGCACTTCAAGAGCTACTTCTATTTAAATAGGCTTTACAAAAGCCAACATTTCTGCATTCATTTACTTAACACAAATACAGATAAACACATGGTCAGGTCACCTGAGAGTTGACTCATATACATGTAAAGAATTATAGCCTGCACTCACGTTCTTTGAGAACATGAGTGCTGGCCACGGCTCCATACTTTTGGAGCCGTACACCCGGCAAGTTGTTTTTATATTGTTTTTGTGACTGGAGTTTGTGCTTGCATTCTTTCTTATTCGACTGGTACAAACATAGTCCTCTCTTCCACTGCTGACAGCTGAGCAGCGCTGCTTGAGCAGTTGGGTGTAAAGTTTGGGTCCAGGGAGAAAAAAATCAGGGCGCCTCTAGCCTCTAAATGCCTAGAAAAGATGTGGAAATACTCAATATGTGTACTGTCAGCTACATTACTGCTGCAAAGTGGTCTTAAATAATTCTCTGTAGCATGTTTGAGGTGTTGGAGAAAGCTGCCATTGGCAGGCAGTGACTGCTAACGGCAATACCTCCTCCTGCAAGCAAGCAGTGCACCATCAGCAGCTCAGTGTGGAATCTGCAAATTTTTCATTTTCTGTCAGACTTTCATGTGCCATGCCTTTCTTGTTTGTAAAATACTGACATTGCATTCCCCCCCCCCCCCCCCCCCAGCGTGAATCCAGAACATCAAGTTGTCAGTGGGTCTAAAACTTCTGGTGTTACGACACAGCTCAGTGAGACTCCACATAAGGGGCAGGAGGGGTCCAGGAGATGTCTTTATTATCGACTTACACTTTCTCTTTTGGCATATATCCGCTCTGCAGACACACACATATCTTCTTAATGTATAAATTTGATGAGACAGAAGACAAGGTTACAATACAGTTTGTCCCTGAAGCACTTCTGGGGTTTAGCGCCTAGCCAAATGGCACTAAGGTGCTGTTTCGAACCTTTGGTGTCATGGCACAATTCAGTGACTCAACATCAGGGGCAGTGGCCTCAAAGTCGCTTTGTTAGTTCGCAGTGCAAGTAAAACAGTTTTCCCCTATGTTGCCCCTACTTAACATGTATGTATTTCACCAAAGAGATCAGAACACAGGGTGGATTGCCTGCACGGAGCAGTGATGAGATTCAGTGACTTGCGCAAGGGAAATCCATGCCTTTTGATATAGCTCCCTCTGTTCAATCCTTTTTATTTATGTATAGGGGATATGTTTTATTCCTGCTTCTGGACAGATTGAATTAAATACCGCATTTCCTTTTGGGAAATGTAGACTGACATGCTTGATACTTATGTTTGATAATATCACAATTTAACAAAAAATGTATAAATTGTCCCACCCTCTGTTTTTTCTTTTTTTATATAAATCAAACCCTGTCTATTCTAATTGGACATGTTTAAGGGGCTTTGCCCTCTACTCCAGTCCAGGATGTCAACTAGTGTCACACTGGGACGTGGAGTCAGGAGTCAGGACCCAGTCAATGAAATAACACAATAATCCTTCCATGAGAGTTGTTCTTGGTCCACAATCCTGTCAGATCCTCTCATGACCCACTTGTGGGTCACAACTCAGTGGTTAAGAAACACTGGTATAATTTAGGGAACTCTAAACCTCCACAAGTATCTTTCAGCTGCCTGATGACAGCACCGCACATCCTTGGTTGTCTGAGGGGGACAGGGTGTCCTCTAGCTCTGTTTGAGCTCATGCCTTTAAGGGGCTTTACTTGGCGTGTGGGGTTTTAAGGAGATTTGCCCAAGGAAAGTTTTTTAAGCTGCCTGTGTGTTCATCTTTACTTTTAGTTTGATGAAAGAGAATGCAGAGAATCTCTCTGTCATTGGCCTGTTTTATAGTCATCATATTGCACCAATGCTTGCATTTCCTGAATCCGCTTCAGGGTTCCTTTCCTTTCCTGAGTCAGGGGGCTTTCTCAGTACCCGTTATACCCGTCTGTCTGTGTCCCTTTTGTGTCCATATGGAGATCTCTGATGTCATCAGTATATGTCCATATACTGGAATGTCCATATTTGGGCATATTGGTTGGATCTGCGGTTCTGGACAACTGGATATCTGAACTATTCGACGACGGGCACCGCACTCCCTCGAGTCCTGCCGCTGCACGTGCCGGATCTCCGAACCAAATCTCTGTATGTCAGTCATTTTTATGCCCATTTATGGAGATTGCTGATGTCAGCTCCATATATGGAGCTGACTGATTTGTTTGCGCCTGATGCCATGACGACACCTTGAGGTTAGACAACACACTTCATATTTGGGCGTAGCTGCATTGGGAACTCCTTATTGGTTATGGCTGAGTCATAGTGACATGAGTGTGAAGTTAGAAGTCCACCGGCCGCTCACCAGCCGGCCGGCCAGTCCTCCCTTAAGCCAATTTTAATATAGGATGTGGACCTCGGTCAATGGGATCCACTAAATCATGGAAAAACCATGAGAACAAAATACATATCGTTGCTGTTGGGCAGAAACCTTGTATGTCCAAAACTGTTCCTTTTTTATTAATATTTTTAAAAAAAAATTAAAATAGTGAAAGAAAATAGCCATCTACAAGCTCACATCGCATCTATTTTCACAAGTTTTGTGTGACACTCTTGTTTGACGAAGTAGGGCATTCATTTACAAAAAAAACATAAAAAGTTTAAATATGGAGATAAGAGGTTTCTGCCCGACAACAACGATATATTAATTTATAGCTACATGTCTAAACCCCTATCAATATCAACATAGACAATGTTATGTTAGGTAACCTTGGTAGTTATATCATAAATACCAATCAGTCTGATTATTTTGTCAGACAACTAGATGTTTGTTGAACAAAATATAAACTGTGGTTTGTTATGTTAAGCCAGGTAATGGTACAGTAGCTTAATCCAATTTAACTGGCCACAGCCAAAGTTTTACCAGTATTTGGCTGGTTGGATGGTAGTATACTAATTCACATTCTAGTTCTGTGTAAAATGTTTTCACTGGACCATTACCAGTCATTAATTATTCAGACTAATAGAAGACAGTATTAATATCAAACTTAGGTTCTTCCACTGACAATTATACACTAATGTTAAGCTATTTAAAAAAAATCTATATCTAAAGTGCATTCATTATATTCCAGCCTCTGGAAAGGATCAAACTATGACCAGGGGAAGACAACAGTGAGACTTGTCATAGACCTAGCATAGACTTAGATGTCAACATGAATAAGTGTAAATCAACATGAATTAAAACTGACAACAGGACTTCAGTACAGCGGGACAGTGCGAGCTGTGAACAAACACCATACATCACCTCAGACACTAGATGCAAACATGATTCAAAGAGCGAAAAATGACGCAAGGGTGTGTTGAAGTTTTCATCACTGATCATCACAGTCTGCCCAGTCCAAACCTGGCTGATAATCCTCGATTGCTTCAACACATACTTCAACAATCTTCATAATTATTAACCACTTTCAACTTGGTGTCCCTATTTTGAGGGACACTGGGGAAAAAATGTTCCAAGTAAACATTCTCACCTATGACAGTAAATAAAAAAACAATGTACAGTACATAACATTTTCAAAGTAAAAAAAATAAAAAGAAGCAACATTTTTTTTTCAGGTCTACAAGCTCACTTCGCGTCATTTTGTGATTTTGTTGATATAATATTTTCACTATTCATCATATGACAAAGTATTAAGTGGTTAACATGAAAAAGAATGCACAGACTCAGATGCTGACTCACAGTATCATAAGAACAGTGATTATGTAAATTATACAGTACATGAAGAGAACATTTAGACATTAATGTTGTTGTGTTTGTTAAAATAAACATAATTTTCAGCTAGCTACAGTTTGTTCAGTAACATGGGTGTCCCTGTCTATTCAGCTCTTTAGTGAACAGAAAATACGTTTTCAAGTCAGGATATCAATTTAATCAAATCAGGAGAGAGAACTCATACAGGATACAGGATAAAAGGTGAAATTGGAATTGATGAAACAAAAACAAAAAATATGCATACTAATTTGGAACTGGAACACTATACATTTTAAATTAAATGGGTGCTCTCTCCTGATTGGATGAAAAGTACTGATGAATTGAGTATAATGGACCACAATTGAGTAAAATGTTTGTGTTAGTCTTTTAGCATAACGTTTGACTGCACTACATACCGTTAACAAAGTATTAAATCATCAATCACTCAATCAGTGTCCCACCAGAAAATGTGTTTTCTGTTTACTAAAGAACTGGAGAGACGAGGAGACTCCTGTTACTGAACAAACACTAGCAATGAGTACTATTGGAATATACAGTAAAGTAGAGCTTTAATGTTTTAACAAAACCAAAAATAGTAAAAGTATAGTTAAGTATGAACAAAAAAATCACTTACAGCACATTTCAAGTGTATTGTTCCTAAAACTATAAGCACACAGACATACGGAAAGTGCTGAAAATGACACATGGTTTGGTAGTCCATATCCCACTCTGAGTCTGAATAAGCTTGTCCAGTCTGTTACATGATAATCCTCCATGCAGGGCCCCTATTCTGAGCAGATTTTCATCAAGTCCCACAGGTCAGGGTGTATTGTGTGGGTCCGTACTCTGGGTGTGTGCTCAGCTGTCCACCCAGCTCTGATTGTTACACTGAGAGCCGCCAGGGAGAAGCAGGAAACTGGCCTCTCTCACAGGCCAGACTCTGTGTATTTATACCTCCTCTCTCTCTCTCTCTCTCTCTCTCTCTCTCTCTCTCTCTCTCTCTCTCTCTCTCTCTCTCTCTCTCTCTCTCTCTCTCTCGTCCTGTCCTATGGTAAATCCATAATACAGGAGCTGTGAACTTGTGAAGTCAGGACTGTGGACCTCACTCACTGCACATACAGCAGAGTGTTTAACTCAGTGTAAAATGGACCTCACTTGTATTTCTCAAGTAAGGTGGGGTAAATAGCCCCCAAACCCCCCAGTTAAATACATTTAAACGTATATCAAGACATTATTCAGGAGGGGGAAAAAATAAAGCCATTAAGTCAAGTAATGGATTAAGCAGTGGTGGTACTGGTACCAATGTACTTCCCACTGAGCAGGTTTTCTCATCTGGTCTGGGCATTTGAACCAATGACCTTCCATTCTCAGTCCCTGTGTTCCATCATCCTCCATTAAAATGATATAACTTCAGGCCTAGCCGAATCCCAGTGGCTCCAACTGGTTAGTACACATACAACATTGTACACAATGATAAATCTGACTGGAGACCTGTGGCTTCTCTGCCCTCCCTCTTTCACTGTCTCGCTCCAATGTACTCCACAGTGAAAAGGAGAGATTCTATGAAGATAACATTTTAAATGTTGTCTTTTCAGCTTGAATTAGGAGTTGTTACTGTCGTTAATGTTGTTTGTTCTACGTGTTAATGCAGCAGTGTTTCGCTCAGTTTAACCACTTACGCCCATATACTTTGTTGATTGAGGTTCCCTATGGCTCTATACTTGGCCCCCTCCTTTTTTCCCACAACACAAAATCTCTTGCAACACGTTGTGAGCTTACAGATCGTCTATTTTCAGTGAATGTTCACATATTTTCACCGAATTTTGGCCTATTATGATATGCCAAGAATAGGGACGGTACGGATCAAGTGGTTAATGTGAATACAGTTGAGCGATTGTCTGTAGGGGAAGTCAGGAGAGAAAGGGTGAAGGGACGGTCAATCTCTAATTCTTTATCATTCTTCATCACTCTCTCATTCCATCTGCTGGGCAGGTGACAAAGTGTGTGTGTTGGGGGACAGAAGACGAGGAAAGTTAGACAACGGCAGTAAAATACCTCTCTCTCCTCTCTCCTTCTCTCTCTGTCGTTCAGTCTTCCCACTGTGTGGGAAGAGCCAGTGGGCGGGCCCAGACACGATCCCACTGTTCTATTCCTGTACCGCTGCCAGCTGTCAATCACATCATAACCAGGAAGTGGAATTGTTGCCTCAGGCTGTTGTTGTTGCAAACTGTAGGTTACTCACAGTCACCTCTGGGAGAAGTCTGTAAAACACGTACACGTACACGTACATGTACACACATGTATGCGCACTCGCACACACACAGGCTCCTACTGCTTCCTCTAAAATTATTAACGGATAAATAATGCTATAATAATATATTAACTAGGCCCACACATATTGACTACACAGTATACATGACAGATCAGACACACTTAAACCATAGCCTCTAAATAACGAGTTCACAACATAACATAACAAATATGTTAATAGTTAATTAATAATCTATTAACAACTATATATTGTTACGTTATTATGTTGTGAACTCGTTATTTAGAGGTTATGGTTTAAGTGTGTCTGAACTGTCATGGGTAGTCAAGTAGCTTACCATATCTATTATTACAATTGCACACACAATGAAAAAATCACACCCAGTGTGAAGAGAGTGGTGCCTTTGAAAGTGTAACTGGTTGCATCCTTGTGTTGCAATCAGCAACAATATGTTGTCACGTGACACGTGACAACATATTGTCACGTGTCACGTGAAGCTTGACCAATCAGCCATGCTCAAACATACGGACGGACATACGGACGGACGGACATACGGACACACGGACACACGGACACACGGACAAAGTCAAATGTAGGAGTGGTTGGCACCACTCAAAAATAATTATTATACGATCGTTGATCGTGATTCTGCCTCAAAAGAATTGTGATGTTTTTGCTATATTACCCACCCCTATGAATAGTTATATCAGCATGCCCATATATGGGCAATTGGGCATATACTGATGACATCAGGGATCTACATATATGGCCATAAAAGGGACACGGACTGACACACAGATCTCCATATATGGGCATATCAGTCACATCGGCAGTGGCACGAAGGTGTCGAACTCTAGATGTGAGGGCCGAACTTCTAGTAAATTACAACTGAAACTAGTGTTAATATACAGACACCAACTGACCAATGCCAAATTTTGCAAGACCAACAAACACAGATCACAAAGAGACAAAAGGAACAAGATAAGCTAAAAACAAACAAGAAAAAAACTGAAAAAATAAGCAAAAGTGGTCATGGGATATTCAATATATCAATAACAAAACAATACTTATATTTTCCACAAGATTTGAGGTACAGGAAAAAGGATGCAAACAATAATTATTATTAGAGATCTGGTTCGTTATCTAGGTAATCTAACCATTTCCCCCATCTTTCTTTTGGAGTCAGAATAGGTCATCTGCTCTAGATGCAACTGTTTCACAATATTTATAAATAGGCCCACACAGTTTATTTTTTCCATTTCCTGAAAATACATTTTTGGACATACGTTTCCACCCAACAGCGACGATATATACCGAAATACGTGCATGTTAGATACATACTCCTGCCGGTGCCCTTGAGCAAAGGCATTGTCCTTAGATCTGGGGCTGCTGGTCCCTGGGCACCAGAGAATGGCTGCCCACTGCTCCTAAGCGTTGAGATGGAATAAATGCAGAGGACAAATTCTGGGCATGTGTGAATGCACACCTGTAAAGTAAATGTTTCATGTGACGCTTAACCACTTAAATCCATATACTTTGTTGTAGCCTACATCAATGGTGAAAATAAGTGATCTACAAGCTCACAACACGTCACAATACAGCATTCTGTGAGCTTGTACAGTAAATTGTTATTTTTGCCTAATGTTCACCTATTTCCATCAAGTGTTCACAATTTATGACAACCTTTTTTTGCTATTGTTGCTATTCAGCTATTTCCACCGAATATTCCTCTATTTTTGCCAAATGTTCCCCATTTATTGCTAAATATCCGCCTATTATGACCCAGAATAGGCCAGGGACGCTATATGGTCCATGTGGTTAAATACATTTTGAGTTAACTTGGTTGAACAGTCGACAGTGGTCTAGAAAGGAATGGAGAAACTAGATTATCCCTCCCTAGCATGTTTGATCCATTTCACCACACCTCTGTGTGTACCACTACCTTCAGTAAAAGGAGTAAATCACTGTGACAAGATTAATATTGACCTCTGACTAGTATACCATGTGCTGGAAAGAGAGTCAATAATAGCTATTGTGTCCTCAACTCCATCCGATCTATTGATCTATGCTACATGTAGTCTCAGTTACAGATATTATAAACTGTGTCTTCTGTGTGTGTGTGTGTGTGTGTGTGTGTGTGTGTGTGTGTGTGTGTGTGTGTGTGTGTGTGTGTGTGTGTGTGTGTGTGTGTGTGTGTGTGTGTGTGCAACTCAGCCGCAACATACCTTGGTTGACTAGAATTACCCAATAGCTTACGCACACGCACGCACGCACGCACGCACGCACGCACGCACGCACGCACGCACGCACGCACGCACGCACGCACGCACGCACGCACATTTCCCTCAGGACCTTTCTCAGCCTGAAATAGAATGACCCTGAATCATTATAGTCATGTGTGCGCACATGTTGTACACATATCCGTGCACATAATCTACATGTAGGTCTACATGCATGCATATAAGGAACCTTTATATTCAGACTATTCAGATTCACTTCAGAGTTCTCCATATGTGCTCATACATGAATGACCTCACACACATACATGTAATAATAATGTAGAACTTATTAATCCAACCGCAGAAATTCTGTTTCAGCTTCACCCAACTGGTAGCTGCTCAGGTGGTCATATTGAGTGCTTGGGGGGAGCAGTTAGGGGTTAAGTATCTTGCTCATGGACACCTCGACACATAGCTGGGGCCGGGAATTGAACCTGGGACCCCTCCAGCTATGGCCACACTAATACACGTACTGTACTGTATATACTGTATGACTTTGAGAGAAAGACTGCACAGAGGAAGCAGCAGTGTATATCCACACGCTTTTATGACATGTGAATAATGTGAATAGAATACTACATTATAGTTAAAAATCACCCACAGACACTGTTACTCCTGATAGTATGAGGCAGCGTTTCAGTGTTTCATCAGAAACCAGGCTTGCTGCTGCCTGCTTCATAGGTTTCCTCCTTTGATCCTTGTCCCTGGAGCGATATGCAAAACAGGCCAGCTAGCTACAGTGTAGCTACCTCCTTGCCAGGAGCGATTTCATATAGAGCACACAGTTTCACAAACACAGACTGGGAACTACACCCGTAACATTAGTGGTACAGTATGGCTTATTTGCTGATATACTTGAAGAAGATGGGAAGGAGTGAGCTAGCTACCTCCTCACCGGGAGGGATTATATACAGAGCTGAGAGTACAACAGATTGTATTTTAAATCTATAGTCTGGGAATCACTGTATATAAAAGCTTTCACTATGCTGGGAGGGATTTTACATAGACTATTTAAATACACAGTCTCTGGGAATTACATCCTTTTACATTAGAGGTAGACTAATAAACCTATAGCTTGTTGACTTAATTATGTGATATGTACAACCATGTTATGTTACAGCTCCTGTAAGAATATAGCAGACATGCATAGCTTGTACAAACTAATGGCTGACATGCTATGAATATGCTCAGCTACTGTAGCTCTAGCACCCACTGGGAGAAATGGCAAACAGCTTAAGTTTTCTCTAATGCTGACAGTGGCTTCAGATTAAACCATGTGTTTTAGTTGATTTACTTTAGTTTTGTTTTGAATACATTAATTGGAATGCCAACAGCAGTCACTGTCACTTCTGACACATTAAGCCGGGTGCTTCAGTTTGCTGTCATCATAAAAAGCTCCAAGTGACATTTTCAAAGAGCACAGAGATACAAGCGTGCAGAATGCACTCATCATGGTAATGGAACAGGACAGCATACTGTACAAAGCACTGTAGTTTTATATGACCTATGGTCTTTTCTATTAGTACATTAATACTCCACCCTGGCCTGGATCATACTACAGTATAGCCAGGGTGGAGAGTGCCACGTACTGTACATCCAAGCATGCATGCATGCATGCGCAGGCGCGCACACACACACACACACACACACACACACACACACACACACACACGTGCACACGCACGCACACACACACACACACACACACACACACACACACACACACACACACACACACACACACACACACACACACACACACACACACACACACACACACACACACACACAAGGAAAGGCAAGGCAAGGCAAGTTTATTTGTTTCACACATTTGAATATGGTTAAAATAGTTATTAAAAAGTTAAGAGAAAATAAGAATAAGCTCAAATAAAACAGATACATATACCACAGGGGGTCTCTGTGGTATATGCAGCTGGTTGCTCCAGACACTACTAAACATAACAGAAAGTGTGTGTGTGTGTGTGCGTGCGTGCGTGCGTGCGTGCGTGCGTGCGTGCGTGCGTGCGTGCGTGTGTGCGTTTGTTCTGTACGTCTGTACATTATCTACACAGTACTCTATACCCTCGATGGGTAAGAGCAAATGGATCATGAAGTGAATAATGGAATTTATTCACACTGGATGTGACAGAGAAAAACAGAGAAAGATGAAGAGAGAGGGTGAAAGAGAGAGAAAAGAGAAAGGAGAAGATGAAGAGGAAGCTAGAGAGAAAGAGAGTGGGACACAGAGAGAGAGAGAGAGAGAGAGAGAGAGAGAGAGAGAGAGAGAGAGAGAGAGAGAGAGAGAGAGAGAGAGAGAGAGCAAAAAGGAAGGTTTTATGAGGCAAGGGAAGTTGGAGAGAGAATCGTTTACCTGCTTACATCAGTGAGACTGTCAGAGAAGCTATTTCTGCAGCGCATCTCACTGGCTCTCTGCACTCTATTTAAAAATGTAAGTCCTATTTTATACTTTCAAAAGTTTGCAAAAATAGCACAAAAACTATTTTCATCTACAAATTCACAACGAGTCACATGGCCAGGTTGAAAGTGATTAACTTGTTGTTTTCTTTCACTTTTGGTACATTGTCATTTTTTTCAGCTCTTTACCTCAACTTCACATTGTGGGCATTCAAGCCTCCATGAATACCTTTCTGTTATCGTTTAGAAACACAATCCTATACTGGTCAAGGATGTTTCTACCACAATACAAACAAGATACAATGTTCTTCTGTGGGCTCTGGGTGAGAGGCAGAGGTCTTTACCCCATACACTGTATCTGATACAGAGATATCAAAGGAAACAACACACCCCACCCCCCCCCTTTAAACAGACTAAACACCGGGTGAGGTGTGAGATATGGGCATTGAACAGGTAAAAACAAGGACCTTGATTTTTAAAATGTCAAGATCGCTCCAGGTGAAAAGTCATGTTGCCAAATGAAAGAGTTTATTTAACTCCATATTTGTCCATACTAAATGTCTATATCATTTTCAAACTATATATAGTGGAAAAAATGGTAATTTTGACTAATGACTTTGACCCCCAAAACTTTGAACCCTACTGATTGTCAGCTGGTTTATAAGATAATAACTCAGAAATAGAAAGAAACTGTAAATTATGTCCAAAAACAGATTATGAATCTTTTTGTGAACTCTGACCCAATTCCCCCCATAATTTAATCAGGTAATCTAGGGACAATTGCCCATTTTACCTGAAAGCTTTATGTAATTAGGTTGAGAAGTTTTCCCATAGCATTGCTAACAATCAGATAAACAAACGGATGAAAACATTACCCCGCCCTGAGGGGATAGGGTAATAATCTGAACATTACACTGTGTCTCAATAGAGCTGCAGCAGCAGCCTGTCATTCATTCATTCATTCTCTGCTTTTCTTTTAAATGGGAATGGGCTTTCAGCACCCTTTGGTATTCTTTCTATTGGAAGAGATGGTAGGAAAGCAGAGAGGGAGATAGGAGAGACATAGTAGGAGATACAGACAGTAAGCTGACAGGGAGACAGTGTAGGAGAGACAGACAGTAGGGAAGCTGAGAGGGAGAAAGTGTAGGAGAGACAGACAGTAGGAAAGCTGAGAGGAAGACACATGTACAGTACACACTTATATTCAGACACATGCTTATTTTTATACACAAACAAACACACGTTCAAAGACACCAAAATGCATAAACAGTATTCCTCTTTCTGTCACCAAGCTGACAGGACAAGGTGTGTTTATTTATATGCATTTTATTATATTTATTTATGTAGTGAGCAGCTGGTGCATGGAGGTGCAAAGAAACAGTAAACTGGTTGGGTTTGTTTGTTGACAGGAACAACTTTACCTCATTGCCAAGTCTCTATGCAGTACGCACGCACGCACGCACGCACACACGCAGAAATTCAGACACATGCAGTACATGGACAAGCATGTTCATACACTTACATAAAGATTGAAAAATGACCACTAATACACCCACAGATATAGAGGGAAAGAGAAAAACACATGCGAGTGGATACACAAAGTGTGTGTGTGTGTGTGTGTGTGTGTGTGTGTGCCCCCAGCAGAGTGGTGGGCCAGTGAAGGAAGCAGGCTGACAGTGTGGACAAAGCATCCGTGATGAATCACCTCTCAGAGCCTCAGTCAGTAGCAGCTCAACAGTAAAACACTGCAGCTACAGGCCACTGGTTCAGACTACCAGGAAATAGACACCTCATTCAGATGAGCAGCTGATTCATCAACAACAAACACACACGCACGCACGCGCAGACACACACGCAGACAAAGAAACGCATGCAGATATCCACGGACAGAAAAACAGATACTGCAAACATACCGTCCACATGATGGAATGTGCACGCATGCTTTTGCATATGCACATGTGCACACGCACGCACGCACGCACGCACCCACAAAACACACCCTTACGCACCCACAAAACACACACACACACACACACACACACACACACACACACAAAACATACAGATGCTTTGTGCAGATTTCCTGTATGGCTGAGGGCTACTCAGCTAAACGAGAATATATGCCTCATTCAAAACAGCAGCTGGAAATCAGTGAATACACACACACACACACACACACACACACACACACACACACAGACCATTTTGTATTCTCCTGTCACAAGTAGCTGAAGGCGAGTGGTCACAGCATCAGGAAATAGATACCTCATTCAAAACAGTAGTTGACTCATGGTTTTAAAAGCGACTGTGAATAGCGCGCACGCACACACTCGCTCGCACGCACGCACGCGCACGCACGCACGCACAAACACACACCTACTTTCTTTGCCACGGTTTCTTTCTTTGCTGTTGACCTTTCCCTTTCACATGTTCATTAGAATATTGTATTCACTACTACCAACAGTAAGTTGCAACTCACCACTAGATTACTCAACACCTTCTACATGGAAAACAGCTGAGATGAAATGAAAAATGGGATTTTAATTTGTTTAGATTATATCCCCTGTTATACTAAGCACTTATTTTACAAATGTAGTATACTTTAAGTAAAGACAAAATAAATCACTTTTTTCTTTTACATAAATGTATTATTATTATTATATTATCAATACATTGTTGGTGTTTTGCAAATAATTTGGGGGCCCCCTTCATGCAATATGCTCACGGCCCAGCAGTGGGTCCCGGCCCACAGGTTAGGCTCTATGCTGTCTCAAACAAATTCATTCTCTCTCTGTCTCTCTGAGATATGGGCCCATGTGTTATGAAACATTAGCCTGAGGAGACATGATGAAAAGAAAAAAGTCTATATATAGATATGGATATAGAAACAGCCTGTTTTTCAGTCATTATCTGGTCTGTCACCCAGTCATTCAGTCATCTAACCGGTCAGTCATCCAGTCATTCAGTCACCTAACCGGTCAGTCACCCAGTCATCTATCTGGTCAGTCATCCAGTCATCTATACAATCAGTCACCCAGTCATCCAGTCATCCAGTCATCGATACAATCAGCCACCCAGTCATTCAGCCACCTATACAATCAGCCACCCAGTCATTCAGTCATCAATACAATCAGCCACCCAGTCATTCAGTCATCTATACAATCAGTCACCCAGTCATTCAGCCATCTATGCAATCAGTCACCCAGTCATTCAGTCATCTACCCGGTCAGTCAGACACTCAGTTAGAAATTCTTTTTATAGTTGCTACTGCAGTTCACCTATATTGCCATAGCAACCTCAGCCTGTTTTTAATTGGTGCCTGAGGCCAGTCTGCATCACTGAACCCTTTTATCTCAACACACACACACACACACACACACACACACACACACACACACACACACACACACACACACACACACACACACACACACACACACACACACACACACACTTTCTCTCTCATCCCATACACACAGACACACAATGTTCTTATGTTTGCTCACACCCTTTTGCGTGGAGACGCTCGCACCCACAAGGAAACACACAAATGACATAATTTAACACACTTTCATGCACACACACATTTGCGCTCGCACACACACACACACGCACGCACGCACGCACACACTGATGTCTAACACACCAACAAAACACCTGCATTAACATACAATGTCCCATTGCAACATTTAAGAACTCACCGACATGGACACACACACACACACACACACACACACACACACACACACACACACACACACACACACACGTACATACTACCATAGGATCATTCGTAGTTAGGGTACACACTAAGACACACACACAAACCAAATGTTATGTGCCAGGACTTCAAACAGACTCAGTGGCACAGAGGGTTATGGCGGCGTTTATTATGTGCTATGGTGTACATGTGGTTAGAGAGCAGGGTGTTCATGTTAACCACTTTCAACCTGGCGACTTAAAAAACAGCAAATCTATAAGCTCATAACACATCGTAAAAAAGTATAATATTAGTGCCTTTTGTGCCTGGGAGCTCCACTGAACCAGTTATAAGGTACCTTGCACATTGATGGATGTTATAGAAATAAATAAAGCCTCTTGTACATTATTATTCACACACACGTGCGCACGTGCACAACCACACGCACGCACGCACGCACGCACGCACGCACGCACGCACGCACGCACGCACGCACGCACACACACACACACACACACACACACACACACACACACACACACACACACACACACACACACACACACACACACACACACACACACACACACACACACACACACACACACACACACCCCTTCTCTCCTTTGATGTGTGACTGCAGTGATTGTTGAACTCCCAGTGAGACCGTCTGTCCGTTGTCTGTCTGTCCCCAGGCTGCCTGGGACACAGGTGAAACACACAGAAACATAATAAGCCTTTACACGCACGCACGCACGCACGCACGCACGCACGCACGCACGCACGCACGCGTAGGGGCAGGTTTTTATATAAATGATAAAACTATTATTATTTTACAAAATAGTAAAATGGGACATTTTATTCCCTCAGCTCTTTTAAAAGCCTTAAGAGTGGAGAAGATAATGGAGAACCAACAGATGATGTTAAAACCTCCATCCCAGTCAATAAATGCTTCATTAGCAATATTGCATTTGAGGAGGGGAGATCTCACCCGATTTCCTGTCAGCAGCTCAGAACAGGAAGACAGATGACTAGAAGTGCATGGGGGTGTTGGCTTAATGACTCTAGTCAGACACTCATTCATTCATTCATTCACTCACTCATTCATTCACTCACTGAGAGTGATGCAGCACAATTGGAACCAGCTGCTGCTGTTTATTCGGCCACCAGCGCTACAGCTGTGTCGTCATGGCAACACAGCAACGCTGAGGTCTGCGGCTGGGAGAGGAGTTCCCAAGGTCAAGGAAGACAGGGTGTGTGTGTGTGTGTGTGTGTGTGTGTGTGTGTGTGTGTGTGTGTGTGTGTGTGTGTGTGTGTGTGTGTGTGTGTGTGTGTGTGTGTGTGTGTGTGTGTGTGTGTGTGTGTGTGTGTGTGTGTGTGTGTGTGGGATGGGTTGTGTCTGGACATTAGAGGTTTGTGTGTCTGTGGATATTGTATAATTGTGTGTACAGTATGTATTGTCAAAGAGGGTGTCTGTCTTTGAATGTTGGGGTGGTTGTCATTTGTGTGTGTGTGTGTGTGTGTGTGTGTGTGTGTGTGTGTGTGTGTGTGTGTGTGTGTGTGTGTGTGTGTGTGTGTGTGTGTGTGTGTGCGCGTGCATGCGTGCGTGCGTGTATGGGATTCAAACCCTACTGAAGTGAAAGTGTCTCTCCTCTCCCTCTTTTCCGAGTTGCCTTGGTTCTAATTTAGGAATGCAGGATGTGGGTTTTTCATAACAATGCAGAGTTATATTTCATTTGGACGCAGACACTAAACCACACCAGCACACACACCCACAGGCACGCGTACTGTACTGTATGTGTGCACACACTTGAACGTTGACACGTGCACTCCGTCATTTACTTACAAAGTCACACAAGTGCCCACAAATGTGTACTGTACACCAGTGGTTCTCAAACTTTTTCATGTCAAGGACCCCCAAATTGACACTTATTAGCCCGCGGACCCCCATTTGAAAAGATATGCCAGGGACCCCCCATAAGAGACGATTTTTACGGCTCTAGCAGTGATTCTCAACTATTTTAATTTCAAGGACCCCCAGTTTGACATGCATTAGGCTACGGACCCCCATTTAATGGCATTTATTTCTCTGGGACCCCAATTTATATTGTTAAATCAATGTTAATTTAACTCTGAGAGTGTCCAAATGGAACCAAATGGACCCGTTAGGGTCCATTTGGTTCCATTTGTACACTCTCAGAGTTACAGACCCATAAGGGTCCATTTAGTTCCTATCCATCATTTAGCTGGGGACCCCCTGGAACCCCCTCAAGTACCCCTGGGGGTCCCCGGACCCCACTTTGAGAACCAATGCTGTACACAAACTCTCTCTCATTTACATACAGTACATAGACACAAATGCGTATTGTGAACACACTTGAACATACCCACACCGAAGCCTTCTTTCTCACTCATTTACTTACAGCAAAACTGTAGCACACACAAACACAAACACACACACACACACACACACACACACACACACACACACACACACACACACACACACACACACACACACACACACACACTCAGAGTAAGTCAGCAAAATCACACACCTCGGACGGACGGACCCACACACACAGTCTAGTGTGTGTAGGAGTGGCTGGCACCGCTCAAAAACAATTAACGTTAAGGAGGCCTCATTTTTCACGAGATGACTCATTCCAATTTACAGTAGTTGTTGCTCTGGTGAAATATTAAAATTGTTACACACACACACACACACCAAGTAAATTGCATTTGTGAGCAGCAATACTGGTGTGCGGATTTTTATTCTTATATACTGTTTAACTTTTTTGATCCAGCACCCAGCCTAGTAGGTCTGGGATGTGCGTGTCTTTTAGTTGTTTATCAGCTTCTCTCTCTCTCTCTCTCACTCTCTCTCACACTCTCTCTCACACACACACACACACACACACACACACACACACACACACACACACACACACACACACACACACACACACACACACACACACACACACACACACACACCATTTTGTCCTTGAGCTACGCAGACTGCTGGTTGTTCACTTATTGCAAGTTGCTGTACATAGAACATCAGCTGAAAGGCAAAAATGTACATCAACAGCTGGCTAGAGTTGGACAGAAAGGTCACTGGCGCAACCCCCACAACAGCCAACGTGCCCAGGAGGTCTCGAACCTTTAAAAGTTAAAGTCCTATTCTTTTCTAACTCAGTATAACTGCAGTAGGATTGTCAGCTTTATGTCCAGAATATAAATACAAGTCACTTAAAAATGCAATAACTTGATGCACTGACCACATGATTGCAACACAAAAGTTATTCCAATCCCCTTTGACTCACTGTTACAGAGAGAGGGAGAGGATGGAAATGAAGAAAGTGGGAGAAAAGAAAGGAGAAGAGATACAGAATTACCTGTTCACAGATGGACGGACACACACACACA
The DNA here is from genome assembly GCF_963454915.1 of Gymnoscopelus microlampas. Taxonomy (NCBI): domain Eukaryota; kingdom Metazoa; phylum Chordata; class Actinopteri; order Myctophiformes; family Myctophidae; genus Gymnoscopelus; species Gymnoscopelus microlampas. The sequence continues at coordinate 13,295,681 of NC_139957.1, forward strand.
CACACACACACACACGGACGGACACACACGCACGCACGCACGCACGCACGCACGCACGCACGCACGCACGCACGCACGCACGCACAGACGGACGGACAGGGTGCAAAACATACTCTCTCGCCATGCCTTTTGGCCGGGCGGAGACAGAAATGCTAATACAGCTCTGATAAAAACGTAAAATTAGGACCGATGGACAGAGGGAGGTGTGGTGTGGGAAGAAGACAAGAGGAAGAGAAAGAGAAAGAGAAGGTTAAGTCATGCCAATAAAGCATAAAAAAGACGTACATGATAGAAAAAAAAGAGACACAAGAGAATAAGAGAGCATGAGAAAGAAAGAGAGATGCTGATAACTAATTGAATTTAAAATGGATACAGTCAGAGATAGAGGAGAGGAGAGGAGAGAAGAGGAAAGAAGAGGGAGGAAAAAGTAAGCGACAAAAAAGGGAGGAAGACAGAAATAATTGAGTGAGAGGGAAGAAGAGATTGATATCAGTAAAAACGTGGACTGTTAGTTTGACATCATTATAAATGAAGTTTGTTAATAAGACCTCCCTAGGCTGAACAGAACCCATGGAGGAATATGTATCTCTGTGTGTGTGTGTGTGTGTGTGTGTGTGTGTGTGTGTGTGTGCGTGCGTGCGTGCGTGCGTGCATTTAATGTTTTGATCGTTCAGTTGAGGTCAAAAGTCCAAATTAATGAACGATGACTTGCTTCATCTCGGAAACTCTCTGTGGGAGTTGTTTGGTACTTTCTATCTGATATCTGGGTGGGGGGTGTGGTGGGGGTATGTGGGAGGGCGAAAGAGAATTCTATGCTCATAAAGAGAAGTGATTAAAAAAAAAGAATAGCAGTAATATTAAGAAAAAGACCATAACAAGAATACTCTTTCTATTGGTCCTAGTGCTTAAGTTGCTGTATGCTAATTTTGTATTCCTAGATTATGACATCAGGGTCATGGTTAAGGTTAATAGTGTTAGGGTTAAGTTTGGATAAGTGAGTGAGGGTTAAGATTAGCATCAGTGATAGATGTGTACCTGTCCTGATCATACTTTGTTGTAGTGGGGTGTGTGTGTGTGCGTGTGCGTGTGCGTGTGTGTGTGTGTGTGTGTGTGTGTGTGTGTGTGTGTGTGTGTGTGTGTGTGTGTGTGTTTTCTGGTTGCTGGTGATATTATTGTAAATGAGAGTGTTGTGTGAGATTGTGTGTGTGTGTGTGTGTGTGTGTGTGTGTGTGTGAGCCCAGTGTGGGCTGACTCATCGCTCTCTCTCTCTCTTTTTTGTTTTCTCTTCCTCTCTCTTTCTCCATCACATGTATTAACTCACACCTTCCTGTAGGCCTACTCTCCTTACACACACACACACACACACACACACACACACACACACACACTACAGCTACCCATAGCTACCATAACTGAATTTCCCCCACAGGATCAATAAAGACACTGTGTCTGTGAAACACAGTGTCGTCATGTCTGTCTATTGATAGATAGATACCCCCCCCCCCCCCCACCCCCACACCCACACACACACAAATACACCCAGTAAAATGAGTGGTCATTATACATTTATTTCTGTCCACCTCCCTGTGTGTGTGTGTGTGTGTGTGTGTGATAATATGTGTAGGGTGGTGGTGGGGGGGGGGGCACGTGTTGTACCTGAGACATTTCACAGCTGCTCTCAACATTTTTTGGAACAGAACGGGAGGGGGGCAAAGACACAGCGATCAACTTCACATCTCAGTCTGATGACATCACCAAACTCTCCCTTCTGGATTCTTCCAGAGAAAACGCTGGTGGTAAAGCAAATGTACATGTTGTGGATATTTACAACTTGTTCAACTTTTTAACAGATCAAGCTGTTTGAATGAAATACATGGGAAGAGGCACTTCATGTGTTAAAGAGACATGTGAGGGAGACAATAGGCGATAGAAAGATGATTCATTAGAAGCCTTTTTACATTTCTCAAAAAAAGAAAAGAAAAGAATCGAGGGAGTGAGTGAGCTTTACAGTTATCAATGGGCAATGAACTACATTTAGTACACAACTCTGCCTCCTGCTGGATATTTGTGGAAGTGCAGTAAAGTGCAACATGGCAGAATGGGTTGTCCACAAAATAAAAACCATGATCAAAAGTTAAATAATCATAACATGACTTTTCTACAAGAGGTTGTGCCATAAGGCCTTTTAGATTTTCTGTCAGCTTTTTCTGATTTACGTTTATAAGATGGACGCTACTTGTATCCTAATTTCATAAATATTGGCCAACTTATTATTTTCTCACTGGCCTGATTTGCCAGGATAAATTGGCCTGATTTGTTATAATCATGGTGCAATAGGGGTGGGGGTCTGAAGCAGGGTGGATCATAACATGAAACTAACTTTGTCAATGTTGATAAGCATCAAAAACATCAAGCAAGTCAACATTTCCTCATGATAAGACAACGTCAATAATATTTGATAGTATTGGTTTCATGCGAACACTCCTTTCATCAGAGGTAACACAAATGGTGGCTTTCAAATTTTTATTCAAACATGTTTCTACCCATTTGTAGAGAGCCCCGAGTTTCTACAAAGACTCTAGATAATATATTCACCACACCACTGTAACCACAATCTGGCTCACAAACTGTGTTCCATGTCTCACACACACACACACACACACACACACACACACACACACACACACACGCCCCTCAATGTATTTCACATTTAAACACAAACCACGCAAGGCACCAACTTGCTCCTTAGGAGCATTTAGGGGTTCAGTGTCTTGCTCAAGGACACTTCAACATGCAGCCAGGAGCTGCCGGGAAACGAACCAGGAGCCTTCCGATTCCAAGATGGCCACTCTACCTCCTGAGCCACTGCCGCCAGCACCACCATAAAAACAATCTTCCAACACTAACTCGCCCAAAAAAACATAATTTTATTCCAGTCCACTCACTCCAAAATTAACATTTACTTTACAGTAAAAACCCTCTTAAGAAACCAGGCTTCTCTTTGAACACAATATATCATAATGTTGCTGTCGGGCAGAAATGTTTAGTTTTTTTCATAAATGCATGCTCTATATTATACTTTGTGGTATGACACAGTTGAGCATAAGTAGCAAAATTAGCCAATGTACAAGCTCACAACATGAGATGTAGATGTGATGATTCAGATCAGATGGAGTCAACATGTAGGGATGCGATTTCTTTGTCAGTCTTGCAGGGATTTCAGAGAGTTGTCCAACACAGGAAACTCCTCAGTGCTCCAGGTCCATTTGGTTCCATTTGTACACTCTCAGAGTTAAATGAACTCTCAGAATTTTACAATGCAGTCAAACAATTTCTCATGCATTTCTATGTGTATGCGTGTTTTCCTGATCACATCCCCGAAGATGGCCTGTTGTCCATTTGTCCACAGGCTGGTTGTCAATCAACCATTCACTTCTTGTTGAAGCTGTCAATCAAGCATTTACTTCCTGTAGTCTCTGGACAACTGCAGACGCCACCTTCCGGTACGCCTCAGCCTGGAACGAACACACACACACAAATTAATTAATTTCAAATGTAATTGAGTGAATGAAGAAGAGAAGAGAAGAGAAGAGAAGAGACGAGACCAGAAGAGTGCAAACCTCAGGACTGTTGGGAGAGGAAACGACCACAGGCTTGCCTTTGTCTGACATCTCTCTGATGTTCAGATGGAGAGGAATGTCTCCTGGACACAGAAACGGAGAGAGAAATAAGAGAGCAATGGAGAGATACGGGGTGGGGGTGGAAGGGGTCAGGTTAAATGTCAAATTTCCATAGATCTTTTTGATCATTTTCAGACAAAGTGATTGCCTATACTGAATATAATGATGATTGGTATGGTAGAAGGTATTGACCATATTACATGGTGACCATATTGGGGGAGCAATATGGTCAATCCAATCTTATTCCAAGTATGGTCTAAATTGTTTGTGTCATTTGACAGACCAGAATTTTGTCTAAATTATTGTATGCTTTTCCACACTAGCAAATGCCTGCATGGGAACCATGGTAAGAATTTCCAGAATGTAGGAATGAACCCACTTTACAAACAACACTCCATGAATAAGTTGTATAAGGTTCTTACCCAGGAACGGTACTCCCAGTGTGTCTGCCAGGTGTCTAGCTCCGTCAGAACCAAATATGTGGGTCTGATGGTTACAGTTTGGACACTGGAACACGCTCATATTCTGAACCAGACCCAAGACCTACATTAGAGTGGAGACAGTATATGTACACTGGTGGTTTTATCCATTAAGACAAAAAAAAACGAAACATTATGTGCTGTTTGTTACTTAATATCATTACAATACACTGTATTGTAATGATATTAAAGAATCAATCTGCGAATTCTTTACTTTTAATCTATATAACATCTACTACTAATGTCAAATGCTATTACATACAACGCTATTTTCTATACTGTGAAAAGGCCTGCTTTAAAAGATGTTGGTTAATAAGGAATGTACTGCAAAAGATAGAAACTTATTTTGAAAACATGGTAATATTAACTTGCTTTAACACATTTTAAAGTGAAGAGTGCATTAACTATTTTACAGGGAAATCACATTTTGACTTTTGCAGTGAACACACATCATACTAGGGTTATCACCTTACCGGCACATTGACTTTCTTGAACATCTCAGTACCTCTGCGTGCGTCTAACAGAGCAATGTCCTGAGGTGTGGACACTATGACAGCCCCTGGAGGACAGACACATGGAGGACACTCTTAATGAAAAAGCCAAAATAGAGCTGTCTGTGTTTGTGTGTGTTCCTCTGAGTGAACTGATGAAGAACAGGACTGAGCTGACAGAAGGCCTCAAAGATGCCATGGTTCATAATTCTTATTCTTTGATATATGCTGGGAGTCTAGTGGGATATGACCTAGCACGTGTGTGTGCGTGTGTGTGTGTGTGTGTGTGTGTGTGTGTGTGTGTGTCTGACCTGCAACAGGGATGTTCTGTGAGATTGACAGCTGTACGTCTCCAGTACCAGGGGGCATGTCTACCACCAGATAGTCCAATGACCCCCAGTCTACCTACAGGCACACACACACGTGCACGCACGCACACACACACATCACCGAACATCAAACTACAAACATCATATGCCAATATACTACTCTACACTAACTAAAATCAGGTATTTGAATTATACACACAAACTATAAATGATGATCTAAAATGAAAATAGCTGCCGTTTAAGGGTAAAGCCCAATTTATATGGACTGAAAATAGCCAATCTATAAGCTCACCACGTATTGCAGATGCAACACTTGGTGAGCTTAGTCATTTTAGGTCTGCGACACCGTCTTACGATGGAGCATAAATGGTTGCTAGCTGTCCAAAGCAACTGGCCGCGAGGCTGACCAATAACTTGCAGCCAACTTCCCCTGAACAACAAAGAGGAAGTGAACGTGACTGCAGCTAATGTTTTTAACATTGTCCTGAGGACAAAACGGCCAATTCTTAGCAACCTTGGTTGTCATGGAAAATAAACTATTGGAACTTGGATTTCCTTGATCATACAGTTGTTGCACAGTGCAGTAAATCAGGGCTATAATGACGTTAGTGTTGGTATCCCACCTGTCTGAGTAGTTTCTCTATGGCTGACATCACCATCAGACCCCTCCATACAATAGGAGCTACGTCATCTACTAGGAAACCCATGGACATACTGCAAGTAGAGACAACACATGCAAAAAAGCAAAAAAGCATTGTGATTATGTACACACACACTATATAGACACAACAGCAGTGTTGGGCTTGTTACTTTAAAAAGGTAATGTATTACTCATTATTCTTTTCAAAAGTAATCGTATTACTTTACTTATTACTCCCTGCCAAAAGCAGGGTTTGCATTGCTCATGGGACGGCCTTGCACGCCGTGCAGGAACCTATTTCAGAGATGCTCGTAGGCCTGCGTCCTGCGTCGCTGACGCACCATATTGCGAAAGGACGCATTCATGACAACTCTAGTGCGTCCATGGGACGCAGCTCCGATTAGCTCCGATAATATATAATATTTGTCAGCTGTGATCTACATGGACTCTCTCGGTTAGGCACCGTTGGTGGAGAAGTATAACTCTCCGGTTAGACACCGTTGTACTGGAGAAGTATAACTCGGTTAAACGGCGTTGTGTGGCAGAAGCAGCAGCACAGCCCCTCGCTGTTAGTCTACGCTACACACACAGAGAGAGAGAGAGAGAGAGAGACGGCATGAGGACCTGCTCTTAAACGTGTTAAAACGTCTTGGATAGACCACTGTCTGGAATAATAACTGATCATCATACATACAGGTCTACTACTAATCTTTGTTGCTGTTGTCATCTTAAATTGACCAGCCAAAGTAATATCTCCGATTTTGTTCTCCCACTTGCTTGGAGATCAGAGTGAGTGGTGGATTAACGCATGTTGCCAATCAGCTGTGTAACATTAGCAGGTTAACGATGGCTCGTTGATCCTATGCATTTGACCCTGATTTGACCACAAAGGCAAACAAAAGCACTAATTAATGGCAGCTGTAAGTAACCGGTTGTCTATCGTCTGTGTCTTGTGTATGTTTAATAGGCAACTGGATGTTTTCTGTAGCTTAGAGATATCATAACAATTAATTCCCTGAAGAGGGTAGACCCTCTCCCTCATGCTAAACTTAAAGTGACTTATAAGGTTCCACTTCTCCTCAAAAAGACAACTTTATTTTCCTTTCTCAATGACAAGCCTAATAGTATTATTGCATGTTGACTATGTGCAATAACTGCAAGCCAATGTTCATAGGCATTGTCAGTATTTGTCTTCATTATTTCTTGAATTCCTATTTCTTTATTTGCCAATACTTCCACTGTAAGCCAGTGTTTTCAGTCTACACAATAAATAGTAAAAACACATTCTACATTCATAAATAATACAAAATAAAATAATAATAATGATTAAAAGGTTCTATGATTAAATGTATTCTATTGGTCAAAGGTATGTTAAATCCACCTGTTGCCCACTACTAGTATTTCTTACCATAAGGTGTGCTAATACTACAGAATCATATACATTTGAAAAAATATATTTATGATTTTTTAATATATGTATATATATCGGTATCGGTCTTGAAAAGCAGGAACGGGTCGCACTGATCTAGATCTGCTATTTTCACAATATGTATCTGTGGAACTGAATCAAACTAAATTAAGTGCCTCAACTCCTAATTCCTCAGGGTGGGGGGTCCCCAGTTAAAATATGATTATTTTGGGGGGTCGCTGCCTGAAAAGGTTGAGATCCACTGCATCAGGATATAATGTACACAGTCACACACGCATAGAAGATATGGAGATTGGAGATCAAAGAAAACGATAGGGGGGGGGACGTGTAATTGGGGACCCATAAAATGTCCCTGGGACCCATCTAAAAGACCACCCTTGCATCCCAGGACCCATTACATTGAAAACCTAGCAACATCACTGCTATTTGACCAGGAGCACGTGCAGGCACGTGCATAGATTTAAAACAACTTTAAATTCACACCTCTACAAAGTTTACAAAGGCTCCAGACTCACACCAGGTGAATTAACATAGGAATGAGCCTAGATGCATATCAATTGTCCATTGTGTCCACCTGTAGTGTAGGTGTTGAGCGACGTGCGCGTCACGTCACGTCATTAAAATAGAGTGCAACCACGTTCCAATTCAGCAATGCAACAATGGCCAAGACTAACTGGTTAGTTACCAAATCAACATTTCCATTACTTTGGTTAAATGTGTACCCTCATAGGAGTTCAAATAATACTATCTGGGACTAGACTGGGGTCACGTCGATTTGCAGCTGATCCGGTCTGGGTCTAAAGCGGAAATCCTCACAACACACGCAAATCACGTTACTGTAACACGCTACGTCTAGAGACCCACAGTTTCACCAAGGCGCGAGAAAATTGTAACTAAACAGTTTTGGGGAAAAGTAACTGTAATATTATTACTAAAAATGTTATGCAAATAGTTATATTACTCGTTATTGAAAAAAGGTTATAGACTACTTTTTCCATTACTTTCTCTCATTAAACACTGCACAACAGTCACTGTTTTTCCAGGGTTAAAAGTATACCTTAAACAGTCTGTTCCGTTCTGTGATATCTCGTCTTATTGTTCCATGTTAGGAACTCTGATATATTTAATATGATATATTTTAAATGTATTTTAATATGACCCTCCCAACTAAACAAATAAATATCAGGGTGTAGGTGTGTATATTGTTTGAAAATGTTATATGATGTCATTATTTTCTATGTATAGCATATATATGATGTTAAAACACCAGAGGAATTGGGAGACTAACCATGGAATCCCAAAGTTGGTGAGAGGTATCATCAGGTTTTCTTAAAGGACAAAGGACATGACACAATTTCAACAGTCTGGTCTTTCCATTCCATTTCAACAGCTTAAGATCATGACCACAATTACCATTTACACTTAGTTTGCACTATACTGTACATGTCTGTTTGTTTAGTCAATGAATCATAAACGATATATGACATACTGTCAGAGAGCTCTGGGTTTCCCTTCAGGTTCATCAGCTTAGGAACAGATGGACCGTATATATCAGCATCTAACAGACCAACTGACTTCGACTGGCAGAGAGACAGGGAGAGAGAGATTTTCAGGACAGAAAGCGGAGAAAATGTGAAAGGGAGAGGAATGGAGAAGAGAGAAATGAGGGGAAGGGAGGAGAGGTACAGTATGTAGATATATGACATACATATATGGCATGCTATAGTTTAGAATGTTTTCTATCAGGCTACATATTTTTGTATTTTGTATCTAAAAACCTTAAATATCAGGGAGTAATGATTAACATGGCGACCTTACCGGATCATTGGCCATTAGTCCAAGGGCCAAATTCACTGTTCACACAAAATGTAAACAGACCATAAATAAAAACAAGATACAGTTTATAATAACAAAACACTTTAGTTGTATTAACTTGTATATCAACTTTAATATGCAGAATGCATCTCAAAGTGCTTCACAGTTACAGTAAAAACAAAATGTTGATAATGTCACAAAATTATGATGATGGGTTTGACATAATGGAGTGTAAAACAAGAATACAATGAAACAGTTAAAGTAGTAACACTGCTATTATCATTATGCCAAAGAAGGAAAAACACACCACTCCTCCAGTTAAATGAGGTGATGGATCTTAGAAATACTAGTTAACTGACAAAAGAGCATCTGTGCACGTTGTTTAATGCAAGATTTCAAAATGTCTAGAAATACAATACAGTCACATCTCTTAATTAAGAGGTTGAGGGACCTTAATGTCCAACCCCTTATTATCAGGTGGTATTATTCTTTTTTAACTGAACGTAAATGGTAAATGGTGCATTTATATAGTGCTTCTATCCGAAGCGCTTTACATTGATTGTGCCATTAACCTATTCACACACACATTCATACACCGATGGCGGAGGAAACCATGCAAGGCACCAACCTGCTCATCGGGAGCAATTAGGGGGTCTTGCTCAAGGACACTTCGACACTAACTCTAGGGGTGCGCCCCAGCCCAGGATCGAACTGGGAACCTTGTGGTTTTCCAGTTCACTCTACCCGGCCACTCTACCCCTGAGCCACTGCCGCCCCAGTGCAACGTACACAAAGGGTCAGTGTGAATGGTACCATGTCAGAGCCCAGAACCCTGAGTACTGGAGCACCGCAGGGCTGCGTCAGCTCACCTGTCCTTTTCACCTTATACACAAATGAGTGCAGAAGCGGTAACCCGAATAATTACATTATTAAATTCTCGGACGACACTGCCATCTTATCCCTACTGGGTAAGGATAGAGATTTAGCTAACTACTTTTTAGAGGTTCAGAGGTTTGTAGCATGGTGCGATGACAACCACCTTGTTCTCAATGTGAGGAAGACACAGGAGATGGTGTTCTCTGCAGTCTATTTACGAGCAGGCCACGCTAAGACAGGCTCAGAAAATAGTCAGTGATGCTACCCATGTTCTACATGGAAAGTTTGTAATGATGCCCTCTGGGAGAAGGTATAGCGAATCAAAATGGAACTATGTCAGATTTAAAAAATCATTTGTTCCTGTGTCAACTAAAATGCTAAACGAGGCTCTGAAACAGCATTGACCGTGAAGAGTAGATCGACCACTATCTGTGCACTTGTGTAATGTTGTGTCCCCCCCCCCCTGTTATGTATTTTGTATTTTGTCTTTGTCATTGCCTTGTGTGTGGCTGCAGCTGGGGTTAAAGCCCAAACCAAATTTCCTTCGGGACAATAAAGTTTACCTTACCTTACCTTACCTTACCTTAAAGTCTCTGACCAAAAGCTTGCATTAAATAATGTTTGCACAGTCAGGCTCTCCTCTCAATTACTATTCAGAAGAGAAGATGAATCTTCTATATTTCTATATAGCACTGGTCAAAATTGTCAAAGTGGTTCCAGCGGGTCCCCAGCAAAAAAATAGTATAACAATCAGTTAAACCACTTTAACCCTATATACATCAGCTATTTGAAAATAGCCAATCTACAATCTCACAGGTTGTGAGCATGTAGATTGGCTATTTTTAAAAATAAATCTTGAAGAATTGTGGTAAAATATGGAAGATTTTTGAAACTTTTTATCAACACAAATCTTGTATGGGCTTCCCTAGCACATACTATTTTCAGCTGGGGGTAAGCAGCCAAATACATATGAATTTGGGGGTCTCTCTGACATGAAAAGGTTTGAGAACCTATATAGGCCTGGTAGCAGCTTACCTGCAGTGGTGGACTTGCCCACGCCACCCTTCCCAGAGGCCACTACAATCACCTGTTTGACCCCGGCAATGGGCTTCTGTTTGGGCAGTCCCTTGGCCATCTGCTGCCTCTGTCTCTCCTGGAGGGACAGTTTGTTTGCAGCTCCTGAACTCTGAGAGACAGAAACAAGGAAGGACAATGAAGGAACGAAAGAAAACAAAAATGAAATGAATGGATGAATGCAATAAACAACACATATTGCAGTCAGGAGCAGCCTTGCACAAGGTCCAACAGTATTCCAATATGAGACAAAATGAGTAAGATTACTGTACAGAAGAGTGTATGGAACAGTGGTGTAAATTATCTAAGTACATTTACTCAAGTACTGTTCTTAAGTAGAAGTTTGAGGTATTTTTAATTTACTGACTATTTCCCAATTTTCAGTACTTTTACTTCTACTCCACTACATCTCAGAAGCAAATATATTATAGAGCTTGTAGATTTGCTATTTTCAAAGACTTTCATACATTTTATGTATTTCAAAACTTGTGAAATGCGACTGAGTGAATGAGTACTTTTACTTTAAGTACATTTTGATGCCAATACCTTTGTACTTTTTATGTTTACTCAAGTAAATGCTGAATTCCAGACTTTAACTTGTAACAGAGTATTTCTACATTGCAGTATTGATACTTTTACCTAAGTAAAACATTTGAGAACTTTTCCCACCACTGGTATGGAAGTCCAAATCGGAATTAAATGGAAAATAACATCAACTTATCCGACATGACACAGTAGGTCCACAATTACAGATGGTGTGATGCAAGGTTAGTAGGTTACATCAATAGAGCTGTTAGCTAATGCTAAGCTAAGATCCCTTCCCAGAGAAGAACATCTTACCTTACAACGTGTGAAATAAGCACAGTACCAGGGGCCATGTTTTAAGTCTCTCCCTGCCTGTAACACACACGCTTTGTCAACACGAACACTGGATAATCTTAGTAAACATGACAGTTTGCTGTAGGTGCAGAGAGCCATGTTTGGCAGCCCTTGTGTTATTGTTAGCAAGCTGCTTCGAGACAGTCAAGCCTGCGTACGGTTGCGCAGCACATCAGCAGTACTTGAGTAAGTACATTTCTGTCTCAAGTACTGTACTTAAGTACAATTTCGATGTATTTCTACTTTGCTGTCTGGAGTATTTCCAATTTTCAGTACTTTCAGTACTACTCCACTACATTTCAGAAGCAAATATTATACTTTCACTCCACTACAATTATTTGCAAACTTTACGAGTTACTTTGTAGATTTAGATTACAAAACATGCATTAACCACTTCAGCCCTTCATATATTTCGGCCATTTGAAATGAGCAGATCTACAAGCTCTGCAATGCGTTGTGAGCTTGTAGATCTGCTATTTTCGAAAGATTTTTTATACATTTTATAGAGAAAACTTGTGAAATGGGACATTCTGCATGCACAATGAGTACTTTATACGTTTGGTACTTTTAAGTACAGTTTGATACCTTTTGTACTTTTACTCAAGTAAATGTTTAATTCCGGACTTTTACTTGTAACGGACTATTTCTACATTTCATACAGTATTGATACTTTTACCTAAGTAAAAAAAAAGTGTACTTTTCCCAGCTCTGGCTACCTGTGTTCAGTCAGCAACTATAACGGAGCAACTATAAGACTTCCGGTGGACGATCTCTTCAGAATAAGAGTACCCTCTAAAAATAAAAATAAAGTAGAAAAACGGTTAATTTGCACATTAAAACTACAACTTAAGCATTTAAACGAAGTTATACAACACATATTATGTTTCTGTGTAACAAAAACGTTTTTTTAAACATTAATAATTTATCTAAATGGATAAATGGTCAGAAAAGGTCAGAAAAGTGTCGTTCTCGGACAAAAATGGACACTGGACAGGCACCGGCGGACACTGCCGACACGTCTGACACACGCACGCGTGCGGGGACACCTCCCCTACAACGCCACACTCTCGGATAAGCCCGAGAGGTGTAAAAAAAAGTGTGGCGGACCGTCCAGTGAGGTCAGAGGTCAGAAAAGTGCCGTTCTCGGACAAAAGTGGACACTGGACAGGCGCCGGCGGACACTGCCGACACTTCTGACACACGCACGCGTGCGGGGACACCTCCCCTACAACGCCACACTCTCGGATAAGCCCGAGAGGTGTAAAATAAAGTGTGGCGGACTGTCCAGTGATGTCAGAGGTCAGAAAAGTGCCGTTTTCAGACAAAAATGGACACTGGACAGGCGCCGGCGGACACTGCCGACACTTCTGACACACGCACGCGTGCGGGGACACCTCCCCTACAACGCCACACTCTCCGCTAAGCGGGAGAGGTGTAAAAAAAAGTGTGGCGGACCGTCCAGTGAGGTCAGAGGTCAGAAAAGTGCCGTTCTCAGACAAAATTTGACACTGGACAGGTGCCGGCGGACACTGCCGACACTTCTGATACACGCACACGTGCGGGGACACCTCCCCTACAACGCCACACTCTCGGATAAGCCCGAGAGGTGTAAAAAAAAGTGTGGCGGACAGTCCAGTGAGGTCAGAGGTCAGAAAAGTGCCGTTCTCAGACAAAAGTGGACACTGGACAGGCGCCGGCGGACACTGCCGACACTTCTGACACACGCACGCGTGCGGGGACACCTCCCCTACAACGCCACACTCTCCGCTAAGCGGGAGAGGTGTAAAAAATAGTGTGGCGGACCGTCCAGTGAGGTCAGAGGTCAGAAAAGTGCCGTTCTCAGACAAAATTGGACACTGGACAGGCGCCGGCGGACACTGCCGACACTTCTGACATACGCACGCGTGCGGGGACACCTCCCCTACAACGCCACACTCTCGGATAAGCCCGAGAGGCGTAAAACAAATTGCAAAAAAACACATCCACACCATGGTCAATATCTTCCAAATTGTCCTCTATTGTGATGCCAGCATTAAGTGATGCATCATTACATTTCACATAGAAATAAATGTACCCACGTGTTTTTGCCACTTGCAATGCATTTGCTGGTTGGAGGATGTTTATACTTGTACAGGCGGACGCTGCCAACACTTCTGACATCAAACCTACCCATTGGCTTTTTGGAAGAGGACGAAAGTCCCAGGAAGTGCCACAGAATCAGGAAGTTTTAAAGCATCTTCTGTGTATACAGTCCTGTTGCGTTGACCAGTTATTGATGGATATGTGTTGATACTCCCACCCAACAGACATGGCTATGGACAAGCCTTGCTTCTATTTCAGTTTCCCAGTTTGACATCAGTATAAAATTTCAAGACCATTAATAAAGGCACACACCAACATCTCGTTCTGTGTCTCTCTCCGTTCCTGAGATAAGACGTATGTAACATTGACTGTGACCATGATTGTGCCATTTATCTAGGGCAGCCTGGAGATAATTTCTACCACTCTCTGCCACTCTCTTCTGGAGTTATTTTCTTCTCAACAGACTCGCACACAGGAGTATTATTATTATTTGTGTTATTGTGCTAGTCATAATTAGAAACAATTGCTGGCTGTAGGCTATTAAACGCTGACTCAAGTAACAGTCTTTCTCACTAAGAGTCAAATCAAGTCAAAGGACGGTGATAGGTATTAGGCCTACTATATATAAACTAATGTGAGAACTGCAGTATATTTGACACAAACCCAGTTTGACTCCAGTATACAACACTATCATTTCACGTTGAAATAAGAGTATACGTTTTGTAAGTGACTATAGCAGAACCCCACAATTTTTAACATTCACAATTATAAAGAATATAAATAATGAATGAAAATAAACTTTTAAGTGCATACTTTTAGTGGCATGTCTATTACATCATGTGTACCTACCAGCTTAATATCAGGCAATGGATGTGGAGCCATTTCAAAATGTGAGACATTTTCAAAGAGAACTCTGGAACTAATCTGAACAAGAATCAAGAGGGATTTATTTGTCACTTACTCAAGTAACAGTGAAAAATATAGATACCACAAATAAAATTAAAGTACAGATGGAATGGCAGGAATGATAAACCTTGTGCGTATGTCACAAGTGCCACGGCAAATAGCTGTCTCGTGTCCAGCGTCCAATTTGTAAAGGCTATGCACTGAAAATGGCCTTTTTCTGACCCCTGACCTCACTGGACGGCCCGCCACTTTTCAAAATACACCTGTTTGGCTTAGTGGGGAGTGTGGCGTTGTAGGGGAGGTGTCCCCACACGCGTACGTATGTCAGAAGTGTCGGCAGTGTCCGCCGGCGCCTGTCCAGTGTCCACTTTTGTGTGAAAACGGCACTTTTCTGACCTTTGACCTCACTGGACAGTCCGCCACACTTTATTTTACACCTCTCGGGCTTATCCGAGAGTGTGGCGTTGTAGGGGAGGTGTCCCCGCACGTGTGCGTATGTCAGAAGTGTCGGCAGTGTCCGCCGGCGCCTGTTCAGTGTCCATTTTTGTCTGGAAACGGCACTTTTCTGACCGCTGACCTCACTGGACAGTCCGCCACACTTTATTTTACACCTCTCGGGCTTATCCGAGAGTGTGGCGTTGTAGGGGAGGTGTCCCCTCACGTGTGCGTATGTCAGAAGTGTCGGCAGTGTCCGCCGGCGCCTGTTCAGTGTCCATTTTTGTCTGGAAACGGCACTTTTCTGACCTCTGACCTCACTGGACAGTCCGCCACACTTTATTTTACACCTCTCGGGCTTATCCGAGAGTGTGGCGTTGTAGGGGAGGTGTCCCCGCACGTGTGCGTATGTCAGAAGTGTCGGCAGTGTCCGCCGGCGCCTGTTCAGTGTCCATTTTTGTCTGGAAACGGCACTTTTCTGACCGCTGACCTCACTGGACAGTCCGCCACACTTTATCTTACACCTCTCAGGCTTATCCGAGAGTGTGGTGTTGTAGGGGAGGTGTCCCCACACGTGTGCGTATGTCAGAAGTGTCGGCAGTGTCCGCCGGCGCCTGTCCAGTGTCCACTTTTGTGTGAAAACGGCACTTTTCTGACCTCTGACCTCACTGAACGGTCCGCCACACTTTTTTTTACACCTCTCCCGCTTAGCGGAGAGTGTGGCGTTGTAGGGGAGGTGTCCCCGCACGTGTGCGTGTGTCAGAAGTGTCGGCAGTGTCCGCCGGCGCCTGTCCAGTGTCCACTTTTGTGTGAAAACGGCACTTTTCTGACCTCTGACCTCACTGGATGGTCCGCCACACTTTTTTTTACACCTCTCCCGCTTAGCGGAGAGTGTGGCGTTGTAGGGGAGGTGTCCCCGCACGCGTGCGTATGTCAGAAGTGTTGGCAGCGTCCGCGGCGCCTTTCCAGTGTCCACTGTTGTCTGAAAACGGCACTTTCTTTTCTTACATCTGGCCGCACTGGACGGCCTGACAGTTTTTTTTTTTTACAAATTATCTCTAAATTTTCACCAACATTCTGTCCTACTGGTCTGTATCAATTTTCTATCAAGTTCAGGGGCGCTCAGTTATGAACAGTTCTCACGAACACACACACACACACACACACACACACACACACACACACACACACACACACACACACACACACACACACACACACACACACACACACACTTTTATTTTTCTGATTACATTCTTATTTGTATTGTATTTTAGTTTTTAAATAGGTGAGATCAACTTCCAACGTACACAAACACAATTGCCCCGTGTTCGTGGGAGAGAAGCCGGGTGGGGAGGGTGATATTGGTCATTGCACGTACTCCTACGGGCTGGGGCAGCACCTGTCAGCAGGGAGTGGTGGGCGGGAGGAGTAGAACAAAGGCTCTACGTCCTCCTGGTGGGGGCTCCTCACTGGCAGGTGAGTCAGTAGGATACGACAGCAGTGACAACACCGAAATGTGTGTGGGGAGAAATCAATTTGTATAACGACTAAATTGGGGAGAAAAAGGGGTACAAAAATGATTGTCCACTCTAAATGTTGAAGAAAAAAAATATATATAATCATATCTTGTTTGCTGCTGTTTCCCCCCCTCTACACCCCTTCTCCTCCAGTCTCTACCCTGTTGAACCAGAGGCTGTGTGAGTCTGACTCTGGGAAGTATGTCTCTGTGCTGGAGCTTCCCGGCAGCCTGCTCATTGTTCCCCAGGCAACGTTGGGAGGAAAGGCCAAAGGCAGGGCCATGCAGTATCACGCCAACATTGGCAAAGATGATGGACAGAGACTCTACCATGAATTTGTGTCTCTGTGTGAGAAGGAGCTGATGCAGGCTGGAGGGGAAACGGGGAGTGGGGCGACAGAGCTCCAATCTGGAGCAGTGGTGCTGAAACATGGGACGTATGGAAACAGACAGGTTCTGAAGCTCGACACCAACGGACCCTACACTCATCTGATGGAGTTCTGACCTGCACAAGACAAAAAAGACCAGCACACCTCAAATGGTTTCACACAGATTCAATATAGTGAATAACTAAATGTAATCCAAGGAAAGTTATATGACTTTTGATAATTTCTGAAAAAGCACCAGGATACACGTTGTTTATTCCTCTTAAAATATGCCATGACCAGAGTCCTGTCTAAAACCATAATTGTTTTGTTGTCAACATATCTAAAAACGAGTTTGAATCCTCCACAGTGCATCTGGCTTGGCCTGGCCCTCCAACAAACACAATCGGCCTGTCACTGCATTAGTAACTCCTATAGGTTGGTGCAGGGTGCTCAACTGAGAGGAATAGAATGTTCTTATGAATGTGTTATGTCCTCTGGTGAAACTTCTCACTGTCAGTGTCAGGTGAAAATATGTGTCTAGCCTGTAAAATGTTTATAGATCTTGTTTGTTTATTAAAAGCCTGGCGACTTCATGGGTATAGTAGGAGACACATACTCGTCTACACCCTCCCTGGCGAATTACAAATCAGAAACTCAAAACTTAAATCAATTTAGCAATAAATGCTTTTCAACTATATGTTTTTCCTGCCTTCCTCCTTGGATTGTACGAATGAGAAAACAATTAGTTAATAAAGTTATTTTTTGGCATATTTATTCCTTATCGTTGTTTAATTTATACACTACACCTGAACCTTAGCTGTTGGTAGTCAAGGATGTGATTGCTGCAAAAATATTTGTTATTTGATCATCAAATCTTGTTTTTGTTCTTGTGATGGTAAACCCCCAATAACCTGGATTTGCATGGGTAATTGTTTTGTTGTATACAGATAATGTAATCCAATGTACAGCTTTCCTGACGTCAGAGGAAAATGGATAGGTCTACATGTGAGATTTTTTTGTATTAGGTGAAAAATATTTCACAAAAATGATTGTGACTTCTTTCACAGCAATCATGCACACACAACTTTTATTTGTGTGAATAAAGCATAGAGCCACCACATACTTCCTTTGTGTTAAAAGATCATAGTTAAATTAGTAGTTAAACCCTTATTATTTTACTCCCAAATAAACGGGATGATCGAAGCCTGGTGAGGCGAGGATAGAAGCAGGTTACTAAAGCAGTGGTTCTCAAAGTGGGTTCCATGGACTCTCAGGGTTCCTTGAGACTGGGGATTCTAAAATGACCCTTGCAAGTCTGTAACTCTGACAGTACCAAATGGATTTGGTTCCATTTGTACACTCAGACTCAGAGTTAAGGGGGGTCCTTGAAGTGTAAAAGTTTGAGAACCACGGTACTGAAGCACTTGTTGGTACCCCCCCACACCACTAGATGGCGGCAGTATATAAACAAGTCGGAAGCAGAAGTCTGAAATGGCTAGGGTTACAAAAGTGTTCACAGCTTTAAATCAGAAGCACAACGTAACTTTAAGTGTCAATTAAAGCTTATATTCAAGATAGTCTCAAAATATTATGTAAATTACAACACACTACAACTCACAATCAACAAGGTAAGTCATTTTTGGGACATATTGATGTGCCGAGCGATGACTGACTCGTGAAACTTTGTTATGGGTGTACCGACGATTTTTGTCCCCCGACGTCAGTTTGTCTCAATACGCTACTGCATGTGGGATTTAAAGGTGGGACCAGTGATGTGCTTAGCCCCTACGGAACCTCTCCCTCCGCGTTAGTTACTGCCGTCTGTTTTCGAAATGGTCGCACGTCGTCCACTTTACATGTTTCTTACCCCTTTCTGCACATCTTATCCAAAAAGTAAAGCATTTCCGCCACTCTCTCAGATGTTTGAAGTTTTAACGCGCCATAAAAGCTATCCAACGGGTTGAAGAAAGTATTTAATTTGCCTCGGTTTTCATCCGGTTCCATAATATTTTGCATTAGAAGATGCAATTCAACATTTGACCAGTAGGGTAAAAAGTAATGTTATCTCCACGGGCGCAACTCTTGCGCAATGTCTTAAAAACCATGTAACCGGATGAAAACCGAGGCAAATTAAATACTTTTTTCAACCCGTTGGATGGCTTTTATGGCGCGTTAAAACTTCAAACATCTGAGAGAGTGGCGGAAATGCTTTACTTTTTGGATACGATGTGCAGAAAGGGGTAAGAAACATGTAAAGTGGACGACGTGCGACCATTTCGAAAACAGACGGCAGTAACTAACGAGGAACCTCATCTCGGAGCTATACAGCGGAGGGAGAGGTTCCGTCGGAGCTATGATGTGCTCAAATTATATACTCTGTTACAAGTAAATGTCCAGAATTAAAAATGTACTTAAAGTACCAAAACTAGGTTCTCATTATGCAGCATGTCCCATTTTACACGTTTTCAAATGTATAAAATGAATACAAATCCTTTTAAAATAGCAGATATTAGGCATTATGAGTTTGTAGATCAGCTATTTTCAAATGGCCGAAATAATAATCACAATCTACCAACAAGTAACTAAAGTTTTCAAATAATTGTAGTGGAGTAAAAGTACAATATTTGCCTCTGAGATGCAGTGGAGTAGAAGTAAAAGTACTGAAAATTGGAAATACTCAAGTAAAGTAAAGTAAACTAAAAAATACCTCAAAATTGTTCTCAAGTACAGTACTTTAGTAAATATACTTAGTTACTTTACACCTGTGGGTGGGAGACACTTTAGCTATTAACGTTATATACTATCTCTGGCACAATGCAACTATGTATGTGAGAGAGGGTACATATTATATTTTGTATTCATATCACACATATCTATCTATTAAAGCTGCTAAATGGCCCCATAAGGTTTGCCCTCTACCGTCCAATTTTTTTGTGTGGTTGATGGTCCATTGTGGAACCTTGGGCCGTCAACCTTTACTTTATAGAGTGTGGAGTAAGAAGGAAGGCCTTGACAGCCACAGCGTTGATATACTGAATGTATAAGAACTTGAGAATTCTCCAGGCGCTCAACCGAACGCTTGTTTGCATGCAGACTTTGATGTGGAGCGAATTGCCTTCGTGATATATCAGGTCGTATTGTTTTAATATCATTAATTTGCTGTTCTTTTATTCACATAGTATAGAGGGAATCTCCCTTGTTTGTCAATAAAGATGCCTTGCGCATGTGAACGGTAATTTCTGTGTATGTCGTCTATAAACTGGACTTTAGGGTTTTATTGAACCAAGAGTGACAGGTCTGCCACGGCACATCAGTCTTATCCCACGTACTACTAAAATATATATATATATATATATATATACACACACACACAGTGGTGGAAAGTAACTAAGTACATTTACCTAAGTACTGTACTTAAACATACATTAACCACTTTAGCCCTATTGTATACCTAGGCGATGCGACGTGTTGTGACCTTGTAGATCGTCTATTTTCAAACATTTTAGTATTTTTACTTTTGGTACTTAAGTACATTTTGATGCCAATACTTTTGTACTTTTAATCAAGTACATTTAGAATTCTGGACTTTTACTTGAAACTAACTTTTCCTAAATAACTAATAAAGTATTTCTATATTGCAGTATTGGTACTTTTACTTAAATAAAGAATTTTAGTACTGTGTGTGTGTGTGTGTGTGTGTGTGTGTGTGTGTGTGTGTGTGTGTGTGTGTGTGTGTGTGTGTGTGTGTGTGTGTGTGTGTGTGTGTTTTTTTCACCCTTGTTTCCTGTTCCCATTTTGTCCCTCTCATCTTCCCCTATACGCCACTCATCTCCTACAGATGTCAGGTGAGTATATCTTCAAGTCCATAGATGGACGCATGATGGACAATGTGGAGTTGTTTGTTCGTACTGGAACCTACCCTTCTGAGGTTAAAACCAAGAGTGAGAGGTATTCCATCAGAAGAGCAAGCAAAAAAGTCATCTATAAAGGTGTGTAAGAAAACGAAAACAAGTTGCCTGTCCTCTGTGAACTTCATTATTAAACTATAATGTAAATAGTTTGTTTTTGTTTTGTCTGTTTTTATGTTTGTCTGAATGTGGGCCACTGACGTTTGACATTTCCAAAACCAAAATCAAGAAATAATGAATTCATTAACAGATATATATATTAATATTATTTATTTTGAAGTTGATCCTTGAACTTTAGCATAGGAGAGTGAAAACCTTTAAATTCTGTCTGTTAGATAAATTCCTGTTTAAGTCGTACAAGGGCCGCCTTTTGAAGGTGGTTAGGAGCTACGGGGAACTGCAGGAGATCCTGACGTGTTACCATGAAGACAACGACCACGCAGGCATCGGGAAGATGAGAGCACAGATTATGGTGAGGTTCCCTCACTTCTGAGCACACCCAGAAGCTAGTTCTTCAATAATAAATACATAATTGTTATTAGTGAAGCATTCTCAGTTTGAGCCAATGATGGGGCATATGAAATAGAATAATTATTATTATGCAAGTGCATTTGTGATGTTTTACTAATTATATACTGTATGAAGAGCAGAGACAGTGGCTTCAAACGGTGTGTAACACGTTTTGAGCTGATTCTTGAGGTTGGATAATGATGGCAACGACGAACCCATGGTTTGTCGTTGCCTTGTTAAAAAAACAGGGGGAGACGTTACACCCTATACTATACCCTAAAAATAGCAGATCTACAAGCTCTGCTAAATAATCGTTTCAGGAAAATAAAAGAAGACATATCAGACTTTGTTTTTTGGTCTCTTGTTTTGCAATGTGCATATACGGGTCATTCTCACGAAACCAAAAAATACCATGGCAGTAACGATTTTAACTATAAAATTATATAGCTGCAAGCAGCGATAAATGGGGCCAAGGAATGAAAGGCAAAAAGCAACATGCAATAATAGCACTATAAGATGTTGAAACAGAATAGATTGAACTTGAGACAAAGCAGCCCATGTAACTAACAAATGAGCATTCTCAACAGCTGAGCAGAGTGCTGAGGGATTGTGGCTAGCATGCAGGGGAGCAATCCAGGGTTAAGAACCTGAGAAATAGACGTTGTGAGGGCAACTCTCTTATGGCTCTCACTGAATACCAGCGTCTGTATGGGGGAAATTGCGGGCTATGTAAGTTATGCCCAAACCAGGGACTATGATGTCAGTACTGGACGTTTCGTTTGGCTTCATATATGGAGTTCCAGTAGGGTTTCTCTGATGTTAGAACTAGGTAAGTTAGGTATCTCCATGTGTAGCAGTCGAGGAGAGATTCTATGATGTCAGAGGGGGGGAGGTTGGGGAGGTTGCTTGTCTCCATCTATAGGGATATCCATATATGGGAAGATTGGGATCGAATAGCTCACTAAGGGTCGGGACTGCTAAATGCTGGCAAGTATGCCCTGAATGTTCTTTACACAGTGTGTTCAGCTGTTTTACAATTCCTGGTTCAACCTCTGGTCACCAGGTGGGGCCAACGCCTAATTTGTGCATATTTATATAGACCCCTTAACAGACGACGTCACACTGATAAGACAGAATGGGTTTCATTTGGTGCCGGCCTGTGCAAGCATACTGGTTCTTATCAGTGTGACGTCGTCTGTTAAAGGGTCTATATTATAAAGGGATGCCAAAAAACATTAAAAAGTTGAAATATGGAGATACAAGGTTTCAGATTTTTTCCCCTTCAGTTGACCATGTAAGACCTGGTTGACTGTCCCTTGTTACCTTAATATCGTCGCCGTTGGGCAGAATCCTCTTATCTCCATATTCTAACTTTTTGTGCTTTGTTCGTATATTACCGCCCTACTCCTGGACCTGTCTGCAGCGTTCGACACAGTGAACCACCAGATCCTCCTCTCCACCCTCGAGGGGATGGGTGTCTCAGGCTCTGCACTCTCCCTGTTTGCATCCTACCTGACGGGTCGCTCCTACCAGGTGATGCTGAGAGGGTCTGTGTCAGAACCACACAGGCTCACTACTGGGGTTCCCCAAGGCTCGGTTCTGGGTCCTCTTCTTTTCTCTCTCTACACTACATCTCTTGGTGCTGTCATCCACTCCCATGGCTTTTCCTACCACTGCTATGCCGATGACACCCAGCTGATCCTCTCATTCCCCCCCTCTGACACACAAGTGGAGGCACGCATTGCTGCTTGTCTGGCTGACATCTCGGAGTGGATGTCGACGAACCACCTGAAGCTCAACCTGGACAAGACCGAGCTGATGTTCATCCCGGGGAAGGGCTGTCCTCACCGAGACATGGCCATCACCATTGAGAATGCTGTGGTGACGTCAACTCGGACTGCGAAGAATCTGGGTGTGACCCTGGACGATCAACTGTCGTTCTCGGCTAACATCGCATCAGTGACACGGTCCTGCAGATTCCTCCTCTACAACATCAGGAGGATTCGCCCCTTCCTCACGGAGAAAACAGCCCAGGTGCTCATCCAGGCTCTTGTCATCTCCCGCCTGGACTACTGCAACTCCCTCCTTGCTGGTGCTCCGGCATCAGCCATCAGACCTCTGGAGCTTGTTCAGAAAGCTGCGGCTCGTCTGGTGTTCAACCGCCCCAAGTTCTCCCACACAACTATCCTTCTCCGTTCTCTGCACTGGCTCCCCGTAGCAGCTCGCATTCAGTTTAAAACCCTGGTGCTAGCCTATAGAGCAGTGAAAGGAACAGCTCCTTCTTACCTCCGGGTTTTGGTCAATGCCCACACCCCTGCCCGACCACTCCGGTCTGCCACCTCGGGGCGACTGACTCCCTCGCCACTCAACGGTCCTTCTGGTCGATCGACACGGTCACGACTTTTTTCTGTTCTGGCCCCACAGTGGTGGAATGAACTTCCCACTGATGTCAGGACAGCAGAGTCACTGCCCATCTTTCGCCGCAGGCTGAAAACCCACCTCTTCAGGAAACACTATCCTTCCTCTTTGCCTGGCCTACTTGTTGTTAACTAGTTGTATGAACTCTTGTTTTATTTTTGTATTGTTTTATTGGATCTTGTTTAGTCGATACACTTATTTGTTTTAGCTCGTGCTCATTTGATTTTGCCATTTTTGTCTCATCTGTTTAAGAAAGTAGGTAGCTGATATATTGCACTTTTACCTTAGCGCTACAGTGGGTGACCATTGACTTTGTCGCTTTTCATAAGAGAATCACTTCACTCATTTGCCTCACCCGCTTTGCAGTAAATTTAAGTTCCAAATACTACCACAAGGTGCCGCTTTGGAGTCACTTTTTTTGTGACAGAGAGACAGACAGACAGACATACATACATACAGACAGACAGACAGACAGACAGACAGACAGACAGATAGATGTCTTATATTAATAATAATAATAATAATAACTAGCAATAATTACGTGTGCTTAGAGCGTTTAAATTGGGTTTTCTGTTCAGCGTCGGGCAGTCAGGAACGCATCTCTGTCATTTTAGAAATGTTCAGACACACATTGGTTTCTGTCTGTCTGTCTGTCTGTCTGTCTGTCTGTCTGTCTGTCTGTCTGTCTGTCTGTCTGTCTGTCTGTCTGTCTGTCGCAAAAGTCCGTAGAGAGAGAGAGAGAGAGACAGACAGACAGACGTCTTATATGTTTTTTTTTCTCGCATCAATTTCTGTATAGTATCATTGTACCTCTTTCCTCTGTAAATGAAATAGTCTAGTTAGTGTAGCGGTTAAAACTGAAGTCGTGTGATTTTACGACCCGGGTTCGAATCCCACGCTATAAGCATGCTGATCTGCTATTTTTACTTTTACTTCTACTCCACTACATCTCAGAGGAAAATATTGTACTTTTACTCCACTACCATTATTTGAACGCTTTAGTTACTAGTTACTTTGCAGATATAAATCATTACATTATAAAACATACATTATTTGCCCTATTTCACATAGTCTATTTGAAAATGGCCGATCTACAAGCTCACAACGCATTGCGACGCATTGTGAGCTTGTAGATCAGCTATTTTCAAATATTTCAGTACTTTAAGTATATTTGCCAATACTTTTGTACTTTTACTTTGATTGAACTCAAGTAACATTTTGAGTTCATCCATGACCGTAACAGACGACCGTCATGTGATCCATGGCCAACAGCGAGGCATTTGTTTTCATTCTTATAAAACCGCGTGGCTCATTTATATGCACGTGAAAGTAACTAAGCGGAAAGTAACTAAGTACATTTACTCCATGTCCACTTGTTGCTGACGGTGCGTGGTAGTGTAGGAGCAGCGCTGTAAAAGCCCCAAGCGTCATCGGTGCAGGAAAGATGCGTATTTGGTTGTACACACGGAGACGCAAGGGTGGCGTTTTCAGTCGGAATTCAAATCATGATGCAACACTTTGTGAGCTTTTATGGGACACTGTTGTACAACAAAGTAGAATTCATTTGTGAAGAAAGAAAAACCCATTAACAGTTGAAAATAGCCTACACCCTACACCATTTCTGCCCATCCCTCTAACTTCATGTAGGCGCATTAAAAATATCAAAATTGGCCGCTCTGAATTTGTATCTGAACAAATACTTTGATAGAAGAGATAGGCCTACAGAGGTACTGTAGGGGGGAGGGGGAACCTGATAGCAGAGTTCCTCACTTGGCTTATTTGGAATAGGCTGCATACATTAACATAACCGGTTTGGCAAGAGACTGGGCCAGTGTTGTAGGCTAGTGCTAATTTTGGAAGTGGGGGAGCGCGGTTCTTGAGCGGATTGGAGTTTTTTTTGTTACTTTATTTCGGTTTTAGGGTTAAGCTCTGATCCACCCGTCCCCCCCTCCCACGAAAGCCCCCCGACCCCCCGCACGCAACCACTCCGCCGCGCTGCGCCAGGCCGCGCTGCGCTAAAACGCACTGTCTGTGCCTGTGGTGGCCAACTGAAAGCTATAATAACATAGTAGTATGACAAGGGTGCCATTATATTCAATGATATTCAATTGTTTTGTGGAAAACACATGGCTCATCATGCTTAATTAAAGAGAGACTCACTTGCCTTTTCTAAGTGCTTTTCATTGTTTGGACAGAAGAAATTGTAAACATTTAGCCAATATTCGATCATCATTAAATAACAGACAGTGAACTGGTAAACTGGTGACAGCATGTCATGGATAGCACATTAATTCTTAAACAATATTGAGGAGGAAATAATTATAAACGAGGAAATAAAATAAAACAAACCAAAAAGGCGCCAATAACCCCTGTCTTATAAAAACTGCCAAAGTGGCTCGGGGTTATCTGACATGACAGGCTGTGCCACTTTGGTTTTTGTGCTTTCTGCCGTGCGATGTGCTCGCAGCCAAGTCTTGACATAAGGCTCTGGATTCCAGGACCTGAGCGGAGGTCCATGCTGTCTAATAAACATCAGAGCCGACACACGTTCTGTATGCAGTCGCGAACGGAGTGATGTTATTATGAGGTTCAATGTTCATCAAACTAAAGAGAGAGAGAGAGAGAGAGCAGTGTCCCATAAAGTAGTAGTGGAAATAGCCGATCTACAAGCTCACAAAGTGTTGCACCATGATGCTTTGCGAGCTTGTAGATCTGCTATGTTTTAAAATAAAAGTCTGTCTGTTGGTTTTATGAATATTAATCCATTATACATACATTATATATATATAACGCACTGGCCAATACAAACTAATAGACGAGAATGAATAATTTGTATGCTCATCGCGTGGGATTCGAACACGGGTCGAAAAATCACCGGACATCAGTTTTAACCGCTACACTAGCTGGGCTGTTTCATTTATAGAGGAAAATGTTGAAATATTACTACACAACAATTGATGCGAGAAAAAAAAAACATATAAGACGTCTGTCTGTCTGTCTCTCTCTCTCTCGCCACAGACTTTTGAGACAGACAGACAGAAACCAATGTGTGTCTGAACATTTCTAAAATGACAGAGATGCGTTCCTGACTGCCCGACGCTGAACAGAAAACCCAATCTATTGGCAAGAGAAAAAAAATACGTTTATTTTCCCGTCTCGTTTTATCAATTAAGACGTTAAAATTAAACTAATGTTAAGCGCAGCATCATGCTATCTAACTTTATTTGCTTAATATTTTGCTTAATATAAATGTCACATCTTGTACTGTAAGCAACATACAGGATCTTTCTCTGTCTTTCTAGGAAAAACAGTGCCTAAAAACCCCAAAACAAACAATTTTGCTATTCAAATGAGCTATTGGCATGATAAAACATACGTTTACATTTTCCAAAGCAAGTGTCAAAACATAATACAAAAGTGTAAAGTAATGTATGTACAGTTTGGAGAGGATATACAGTAACTAGTAACAAATATATTCTTGCTGTCTGCTGTGGGCTGTAGGCAGTAGACCGCTGCTGCCCCTAGTGGCACAGAGTGGAAATCATACATGCCCTGCATGAAACGCATGAGAAGAATGAAAAAAAACGACAAAGTCAATGGTCACCCACTGTAGGTATACTCTTGGTTGCTTGTTTTTGCAGGAAATGTACTTAAAACTTCTGGTGATTAGTAGTTTTCGTTCCCTACCTATGTTGAATACACTTATTGTAAGTCGCTTTGGATAAAAGCGTCTGCTAAATGACTGTAATGTAATGTAATGTACTTGATCATACTACAGCGTCACACAAAAGCATCAAAAGTATCACATCCGCAAGCGACACGTTTCGAGCTTGTAGATCTGCTACTTTTGATGCTTTTGCATCCTGAAAAGTAACAGTTTTGGAAATACAGTATGAGGTTTCCACCCTGAGAGCCACTGGTGTAGCTGACCATACTTGGTTGTTATACTAGCTTATGTCGCCACTACTGTGAATGCAGCATATTACTCAAATTAGATTAGTAATATGATGAACTAGATGAATATAAATTAATATATAAACAAAAAGTAGATAAACGAATGGAAAACAATGCAAAATAAATAGATCATTATATTGATATTTAAAGAGGTGGTGCCATGGTTTTGCACTTTTTCTGTCTTTCATGTGTCTATGAGGTTGATAGAACTTCATTAAGCCCCCTGGTGGTGTTTTTATGGTGTTTTATGTCTTCTCTGACTATTTTGAGTTTCTTCCTGGAGGCTGAAACCTTGAGGGTCAATCGTGCCAATAGCAAAACAGCGCTTTAATGACGCAGTAGAAATATACCCTCCCCCTCATTATCAGAACACAACAGGTGTGGGCATGAGGAGGAGGAGGGACTAGTACAGGAGGTGGAGGGACTGGTTCAGGTGGGAGGTGCTAAGGTGAGAACCAGGTATACTTGATGAACTGGAGGCGTGTCCACATAAAAACCTAATTTTAACACTTTCTGTACACTTTTAAAAAAAAAAAACATTTTCCCTAGTATAACCATAGTACCTGATGATCATGTTTTTTTTGGGGGGGGGATCACTGAAAATCACGGCATCCCGTCTTTAATATAATTAAAGAATATACGTTTGAAGGACCATGATGAAGACTTTCATCATGGTCATAAATGTCATAAATATGTTTAAAATGTTTGTGATGCTATATGTTAACTAATTTAGTTGGTGACCTGGAGCCCTCCCGGACCACTGTGAAGTGGATTATAGTGTCCACGTCATGTTACATTATCCCGCTATTACACAGCTTACTGTAAGGAAATCAATCAATCAATAATAACAAATATTGATTTAAACATGTATTTATTAGCTTGCAAGTTAACATTTCCATAATAAAAAAAACTATAATTATATTGATGTATTTAAATAGCACAGTGTAAGTTTCTGACTTAGGCTGTCTAGTTTGGAAACCAAGATTTGCCAGAGCGAATACTGCCCAGTCGAAAACTGTTCTCTTTAAATACATCAATATAATTATACAGTGCACACATCCTAAAACGAAATGTATTTTATTTTCCTGCACCGAATATCTGACAAAAGTTGTCGTGTGTATTTATAAGCTGGCCCAGGCAGCCCAGCCCAAGCCCGTTGAACTTCTGGCTCATCCCGTGTGTCTATGGTGCATGCTATGGCCTCTTGTGGTCATCTCCAATCTCAAATTTCCACACTTTCCTCATCCCAGAAAGGGCATTCCAGGCAAATGCCTTCCAGACCTTTTATGTCCTGTTTCGTCAAGACAGTCCAGTCACTGACATATTTGAAGTCCTCGACTAGCTCAAGCACAGTCACACTGGCAGTGGCAATGGTTAACCATTGCTACACAGAGGAGACCTCTCCTCTGTGTTAAATGCCATTACTTTTGCACACCAACCAGTCTGAAGATCAACCAGTAGGGGTCAGCAGTGACAAGATTACACAAGTGAGCGGGCATAAAAACTTAATTGGGAGAAAAAATGGGCAAACATTAAAAAGAAAAGCAGGTGCTGCCGGCCTCACCATTATGCAGCCAATCTATGAAAATATCATTCCACAATCGAACGTTGCTGTTTCACGGTCTATATTTTAGCTCCTTGGTGCACACATAAACTCCAGCAAGAAGTTTACTATATGATACACAACAACTGAGTTTGATGGCAGATTTTTACAACTGCAAGCAAAGTCACGTGTTAAGTTAAAACATAACCTCAGGCAATGGTGGATTACCGGGTGATAAATACACACACACACACACACACACACACACACACACACACACACACACACACACACACACACACACACACACACACACACACACACACACACACACACACACACACACGGTTATTTGATTAAATTACAATGTTGTGTCTTTCCTCAGTCTCTGTACTACTGGGGTAATGTGACGGTTGCCGTTAAGGACTGGGTGAAGAAGTGTCCCCAGTGTCGACACAGGATCCTGGGGCCCAAGACGGCAGGAACTCAGATACTGCAGTGTCTGGCCTATGGCTGTGAGAGCAGCAGCTGGAACAATCCCAACAGGGTCACTTTCCACGAGTACGTAACTCTTATTTCTCTGAATCTTTCTTTCTTTCTTTGGTGGTATATACTTCTCTTTTTCAGATGTATGTTCCCTTGCTCTCTTCATTCTAGCTGTTTAAAAGGCCAGGACATAATGGGTGTATGTACCTTTAAATGCTCAGGTTACTAGGTCATAGTACAGGTCATTACAGGTCATAGTAACATGTAGTTAGTCACGTTTATGTGATTCAACCCGGGAAGAAAGGGGTTGCCTTTGTTCTACAAGTCAAGGTTAAGTAGAAACTATTGTTTATTGTCTCCGCCGTCCGTCCGTCCATGTGTGTGTGTCCGTGTGTCCGTGTGTGTGTGTGTCCGTGTGGTGCTATTTATGAGTTATTAATTTCGTCATGCGTCTCGCTAGCCAATCACAGTACTGAGCAAAGGGTCTGAATACCAATCAGCCAATCACAGTGCAGCGAAAGACACATTTTCACAACGGAAAGAAAAACTTTCGCTACGGATGGGTCCCAAACCCACTTCCTGACCTGGCGGAGACCTGTGCTCCGAGGAGCACATTTTCTAGTTTTAAACTATCGTTTGAGTTTATTTTATATCTTCACAAGCATTATGAGTTCATGACAAGAAAACTGATGTAAATAATACTGTGAAGTAACCTACTGGACTAATACAGTTACAAAACCAAGTCACGTCTCCTCATCCATTCTTTGCATCCTGACCGATGCACCATCTTGATTATTGCATATAACTGAAATAACTAGTATCCAGCCTATTCCATCTATAGCCATTTTTCCATCCATCCTTCTTTCTTTCTATTACTCATACCAAAGCAAGAAGACAATTCTTAAAATTACCTCTCCAGGTTCAGCATTTGCTTCTCTCCTCCTCTGTCCCAGGTTCCCCAAGGACCCAGAAATTAGGGAGAAGTGGCTGTCTGTGGCCCAGAGAGACAGGGGCTCCCTGCGGTACCTCTCCTGTCTATGCTCCAATCACTTTGACCCCTCCTGCTTCCAGGTCGGAGAGGAGGGTCAGGTCATTCTGAAACCAGAGGCCGTTCCCACCATCATGACTGTACAGAGGGAGGTCCAGGTGAAGGATACATCAAAATTAATGATAATATGTAATGACGTATATCGTTGCTGTTGGGCAGAAACCTCATATCTCCATATTTTAACTTATCTATCTACTATCTATATACTACAGTGTCACACAAGAGTAGCATAAATAGCCGATCTAAGCTCACAGCGTGTCGTGACACGTGGTGAGCTTGTAGAGCTGCAATTTTTCTATCGTCTGATCCCTCGACATATCAGAATCAGAATCAGATCACAATCAGAATACTTTATTGCGATGACATGTAAACATGTTCGGAATTTGGTTTGGTACAGTGGAGCGCAGTTTACAACAGGACTGGTGCAGGACAGGACAAGACAGTGCAAACCAACATCATAGTGCAACTTGACATAGTAGCAGTTAGTGAGCTTGGTCTATGTAATCGGTCCCTTCAGTGTCCGTGAGCAAAACAACTGGATCAGGCCATTGTCAAAATCAAGAACGCATCGGTGGATTTCCATGAAACTTGGTTTGCATGATTAGTAGGCTATCCTGAGGGCATCTTTTGGGTCATGAAGGTCAAATCACCATGAAGGTCAAGGTCAAAATGACATAATCAGCATTATCTAAGGAATGGAGAGATGTTGAGCAAGAGAAGGTGCAGACAGGGTTTGTACATGCGTTTTTATTTGGAATTGTGATTTCCTTAAATAAGGAAGACATTGAAACATGAAGGTGCATTGCTGAATCGTTGACATTTAGAGAAAATGTGATGATATTTAGGAGACCTCAAATATTTCTTCCAGCATTCAGTCATGATAACATTGCCCAGCCCAAAGTATGTATTAAGACACATGGACATGCATACATTCTTATGTAGCACACTGGGTTTCCTTGTGTATGAAAGAAATTCTAAAATGAAGCATTTAATTGAGTAAAAAAAAACATGGTAGTTACCACCTTGTTGTTGTCTTTTGTCTTTGTGCATTTATGACATCTCTTTTTTTATAATTCTTTTGAGCTGTAGCAGCAGTATGTGCCTGAACGCTTCATCTAAGTGACAATAAGAACTGAATCTGAAATCTGATCTGAATCTAGCTGCCCATTCCTGCAGATGAGGTCTCCCTCCAGATCTCTACTCTGGAGGAGCTCATCGCTGCCTCAGGCACAGCAGAAACCGTGGAAACCTCAGAAACATCAGAAGCAGCCTTAGAACGCCCAGACCTCCGTGGGGAACTTCCAGAACACCAGTACTCCCTCCCTCCTCCTGACGACAACAACAACAACAGAACAGGGATTCAGGGTGTCATGAGGACATGCGCTGCTGAGCCATGTTTCGTGATGTATGACAACATAGAAAGGTACCTGAAGCCTGAAGTATAGATTAAGCATGAGAACTCATCAAGCTGCTTACATCATGCACTTACTGCCAGCCAGGAAAGAACTACTGCTTTTGATAGTACAGCTATAACAACAACTACTATGTGTAATAATAATTATACAAAATGTATACTACTGCTGTTTATAGTACTGCTACTACTGTATCAACTGTAATTACTCCTGAAAATAAAGGCAGCAGCACTGTCTCCATAAATGTTTTGAGAGCACAGTAGCACAAAACTATTTGATGATCATAATGACCCAGATATACTTTTAAAATAATAACTACGCTAGCACAACACAAGGTTTTGTGGATGATTTATGCATGTTTATCTACTGTATTGTAATTAAAGGAGTGTCCTTATGTCCTTTTGAAGTTGTGTTGTGACTTTGCAGGTATCTGAAGCATAAGGTTTTGCCTCCATACACCAAGGTCCATAAGAACTCAGTGAGGCGGGCGTCCAAACGCTTCGCCGTGATTGGTGAGAGAAAAAAATATGTGGGCGTGCCAGGAGCTGACCGGATAGTGCAGTGTTTCCCAAACAGTGGGTCGGGACCCAATTGTTGGTCGCAGACCCATTTTTTTAAAATAAAAAAACAACAACAGTTTCATAAAACAAAAGATCAAAGAAATTCCAATTTGTAGTGAAATTACAACTGTGGTCCTATGTATTCAGTTTACTTTCTTCCTTTCCTTTCTTCCTACTATTCTGTAAAATAAAATAAAATAAAGCAATGAAAATGTAAACCAAGACTATACCCCACAGTGGAGTTTCCTGTCACACCCCAGTGTATGTAATGTCTGAAGTTGAAATGCTTTGACTACAAACTCTAAAATACTGCTGTTTCTTCTCTGTTTCAGATGGAGTGTTGATGTACACACAGGTCAACCCTCCTCTCAAAGTACCACGTAGCAGAGAAGAGGTGCTTTGATTCAAAATTCTGCTCATTATTTATTATTGTTAACTGTTATTACATAACAACCATTGTTTATTCGAAAAGGAAGGCTTACTGAGCACTAGACATTTACAGCACCCTGCCTGCAAGCTGCCCAGTGTAATTATAAGTCTTTCACTTTTTTAATTTTATTTTTAGGCCTATATAAGTATACATACTTAAGCGTTAATGATAGATAGTCTTTGAGCCTGAGGAGAGTATTTCTCAGTTGCTCTCTTTCCCCAGCTTGTGAGGAAATTCAAACTAGCAACCTCATTATTAACACCTTTCCTAACCAGTATGTAGCCCCCACTGTTCGTGGTGAACTCAACCCTGGGGCAGCTCTACGTCAACCAATTCAACAAATCCAACTGATACTCTTTATTACAATAAGACAGATGATACCAACAAATCGAAGATGAATAATAATACATTTTCATTTAATAGCTGACTCCTGCACAGATTCTCTGTTCTAAGTGAGTATTGGAACAGATATTGTTTTTGAAAGAGCTGACATTATGTTTAGACATCAGGGTGACTCTGCATTATTTACTTGGAAGAATGTTAATAATAATATATTAGTAATGTGTCATCCCTATGCAGATAACTTCAGCAGAATGATAAACTAATAAGGGAGGGTGAGAATATAAAGCCTATAAAGCCTTCATTTTCTCTCTCCAGGTGAATGAGATACTGTGCCACTTTCATGACAACCAGGGTCATCGGGGTCAGGGTATGTGTCAGCAGGCCATCGGGAAGCAGTTCTACTGGGCGACAGTGAGTAAAGACCTGGCCCGCTGGATCTCCACCTGCAACACCTGCGTCAACAGAACCAAGAAGAGAAGATATCGCTGTAGCGTCTACAACTGTACAAACTGCTGTGGACCAGTAGAGAGAGGACTGGGCATGACCTTCCACAAGTATGGAACATCATAATCTACTCCATTCTATACTATATAAAGTACAAGTTCTGTGTCTGTAGGCGGGTGGTTGGACGAATTATGCCCAAATAGGGACATGCCCTACATCACAGCACTGACATCGCACAAATCGGTATTGTTAAGCAACGGTTAACGAGAGCACAAA
Organism: Gymnoscopelus microlampas; assembly: GCF_963454915.1. Taxonomy (NCBI): domain Eukaryota; kingdom Metazoa; phylum Chordata; class Actinopteri; order Myctophiformes; family Myctophidae; genus Gymnoscopelus; species Gymnoscopelus microlampas. Next base: position 13,330,014 of record NC_139957.1, read on the forward strand.
TTGCTGTTGTTGGGCAATAGTTTCTGTTGTGTGTTACATCAGACCAGAACTCGGATCAGCAAGAGAGGAAATCAGATGGGACAGGAGGGAGTGAAAGGGGGAGAGAGGGAAGTTGTGAATGTTGTCTTGTACAGAGTACCTGTCAACACTGACCCATGGTCGTTCTGCAGATTTCCTATTGAGAACCTGGCACTGTTGTCTCGCTGGCTGAGGAACGTGGGTCGACCAAACTGGCAACCTCCACTCTGGTCCTCTGTGTGTTCAGCCCATTTCACAGAAGACTGCTTCGACCACAGCGGGAATGAGGTCCGCCTCCGACCGGATGCTGTTCCTTCGCTCTTTGTTTACAGCAACCCTTGGGTGAGCAGACCAACACCTGTGTACATGGCACTTTACACTTGTAGGTTCATTACGCAGGTGTGGATGCTGGCCTCACAGGACCATTTCTAGACAGCTTGCCTCCTACAAAGCCATGCCGTAAAAACGTTTTGCTTCATTTCATTGTATAGTGGAGACAAGAACGGGGAGAATAGAGAAATAATGTATGAGTGAGTGAGTATATACTCTCAAAGTACCATGATTGACTGTAGCAGTGGCAGGCATACTGTTGTTACCAATCTACAAATGAAACCACAACCAAAATAAACATTCACATGAACCTGGGTTCTGTCTAAAATGTGCCTGTCCTTTCTCTTGCAGGACCAGGTCAGAATCAACTCAGCCCAACCTGCTCCACTAGAGGCGGTCACAACCCAAGATCAGGTAATGATCTGGCATTAACAGCAATATTAGATAAATGAATGTTAGGGACTAATATTAGCAGGTAGAATGCAGGTTGGATACTAGTATACACAGCAAAGAGCACTCTGCATATTGTCAGGACAATACATGTTCATCAATTGTGTTTGTACTGGTAGGAGGGTGATGCACATGTATTTTCAGGAAGTGTTATGGTCAGCTAAGGTTACTTATATACAGTATGTAACAATAAAGACACCTTAAACCTTGAGTGGGGGGGGGGGGGGGGGTGAAATGTATAGAGGTGAACAGGCTGGCTGGTGCTTGTGATGCAAAGCTCACCAACTGTGATGTTGTCCAGTCTACCTCTGTCAATCCTCTTATCCAGATGATATTTTTTCCAGTCCATTCTTATCATAGGTTGGATCAGACAGAAATACTAAATGGCAAAAATTAAATCAGATGGAGGTCATTATGCAGTGGCTTCATTTTCTTCCAGGGGGCAGCAGCCCTGAAGATGCAGCCAGTGTTGTGCAATCAGCACTTAGCTGAACCTAAGTGTAAATGCCTGCCTGATTACGTGGATAGGCTCAAATCCAGCTGTAAATATGGGTCCTCAGAGTTGAGCATGAGAAACATGGCATTAGAATATAACAAGGATGGTCTTAAATGTAATTCTATGTTTTCTGTTTGAGCAGATGTTCTTTGCCAAGTATGATGCAGTGGAGCGATACCTGCGTAGAGGAACCTACCCTCCAGGACTGAACAGTGTGGAGAAAAACACCTTCAGGAGGTTTGCCAAGAAGTATATCATTAAAGGTTTGTATAAAGGCTGTATCCAAACTACAAACAATTGCAGAGAAAAACAAAGAAGCCAACCAGGTGCTCAACAGAGATTGAAAAAAGTTACAAAAGTAAACTGATGGTGCTTCCATGATTAAATAAAATAACTTTAATGTATTTGCAGAGATTAAAAATGCCAACATGTTTCGGGCGAGAACTAGACAAACAAGACCCATTAAATAGTATATCAAATCACATGAACCATGCAAATGAATAGTCTATCAGATACAATTACGTAGGATAAGTATAATTCCTTTTAACAGGTCGTTCATGAAAGTCCTTGCGGTCTTGTTTCCAATGAGAACCTGTGAGAAATTAGGGGTTAAGAGTCTTGCTCAGGGACAAATTTAATTTCATTGACACATATGCTGATCTGGCCTGGAATAGGAACACATGGACATTCAATCAATTAACACATAAAGGAACACATGTGAGTGAGTGGCCAGTATTAACAGGAGAATGCTACACTAATACAAAAATATAAGAAAGTAGGGCAAAATAGAAACAAATATAGGCCTACCGCAAATACAAAGAATGTGATGTAATTCAAAGCGCACGCGTGCGTTTGTGGATGATTGATTTCATTTGCATGGTTCCTGTGATTTGACACTATTCAATGGTCTGTCTGTATTTTTGTCTAGAAGTCTAGATGAAGACCAGTCCTGTCGAAACATAAATCGGCCTCTTGGTGGCGCTATAAAAGGCAGATGTGAAAAATGCAGGGCAAAACATTTTCCTTGGCCTCTAGGGAGTGCACATTCGGCCTGGTGGAAACAAAGATGGGGTGCCCCTGGTGATTAGACAGTTGATGTGTTGATCATATAACCAGACCACAATGTCTTAGATTCAGTTCACAGATTAATGTGTTTTTTGTTTTCTTTCTACACCCCCCCCCTTTTTTCCATTAAGGAAAAAAGGGGTAGAGCTTGGCCAAGTCGGGAGGATTCGAGTTATGATTCATTCTGTCTGTCTACACAACTATTGAAAACCATAGGGTGATTAGGTGGCTGTTCCAGACAAAGGTTTCAATTCATTCTCTATGTAAATGAGACATTTCAAAGTCTAAGACACTCTGGTGAATAGTCCGATGCCTTCATTGTAACATGACAAGTGTGCAAATTGACCCCTATAGTTAGTAGTGCATTATACTGATCAACTCTACGTGACAATTAATCTCCTGGTTTCCTAGATGATGAGATGCACATGGTACGGGGGGGTCGTGTGCGTCGGGTTCTGAGGAGCAGAGAGGATGTGGAGATGGCATTGGTCAGCTACCACGACGATCTCAACCACCTTGATGTGAAAAAATGTCTCCGCCTGCTCAACGAGAGGTTTCTAACATTTTTTTGTATTTTAACTTTCAATTCATCTTTAAAACAGAACTTGCAATATTTGTATTATCGTTGATATTGTAGATGTCAGGCTGCACAGTGAGTGGTTCAGTTCTGGGATTATATGATGTTGTTTTTAAAGGCAAGTCAGTAAAAGTAGTATTTTCTCTGGCCTTTGAAACGCAAGGTACTTCTGGAAGACCATGAAGCCAGACGTTGTGCGCTGGATTGACAACTGTTCAGAGTGTTCCGGAACCAAGAAGAGGACTATACTGAAAAACCAGATGGAACTCCAGTTCTCAGGGGTTCTAGAACCCAACGAGGGGTTATTAGAGGCCATGGTGGGCTCCCCACAGCTACCTCAAGACTCATACACAATCAGGTGGGTGGGGGGGGGGGGGGTATTGTGTGTTCGCACTCATGGTAGAGACGCACACAAAAACACACTACACACACTAAACTGCACTCATCATTCAGAGAGATGAGCACAGACTCGCACTCATCATTCAGAGAGATTTGCACAGACTCACAGAGTACAGTGTGTGTATTCTTACATTGTTTGTATTACCTCCTTTTGGAGTATTCCTACATTGTTTGTATGACCTCCTTTTTGAGTATTGAGTATGTCTTATACAATATTTTATACATATACAATCCCTAACAAGAGTTGATTGTAACTAGTGTGGCATTTTCAGCAGCTTTAACAGAGACACAAAAGCAACTGCTGTTATTACATTTACAATTTGATTGTGATCATTTTGTGCATACTATCTCTCACTTTTCCTCTCCTATTTGTCTGGACAGTGAATATGGTGGTGATGATGATAATGATGATGATGATGAAGAAACCTGTAGCAACGATGAAGAGCACCTGCCAGAGTGCAGTCTCAGTGACCGAAAGGTTGGTCAGTCTCTGATGTTGGCAACAGCAACGCGCACATAATATGCACACACTTGAATATTTGAATTAGATTAAGAGTATTTTGTTTCCTATGGGGAAAAGTGTACATGGCACTCCTCTCCCTTTAATTGTGTCAGCTCTCACAGCACTGCCATCTCACTCCTTCACTCAACACTTTACTCTGTCCCCTCCTTTCACCTTAAACCCAGTGTCAGCCAAAACCTGATTCACAGTCTCCGGCCCGGAAAGAGGTCAGCAAGTCTCCAACTGAACCCCAACCTCAACCACGTCTTCAGACAAAATTTGCACCAATAACCCAGGGCCTAAAAACTGCCCAGCCACATTTCCACACCCCAAACCAGCTGAGCACGTCTCAAAGACGTACAACTTTTGAGCAAAACAGTGGGACCCAACTCCACTCTCATCCTGCAATTAGGAACCAGCCAGCAAAACTCAAGACCGCAAATGCGGAACAACCCTGTTTTCAAACCCAAACAGAAGCTCAGACCCAGACCAGCAGCCAAGCCCGAGCCAAAAGAAGGATTCAAGACTTGGTTTCCGAATCTCCAGCTAAGAGAAGGCCCAGTCAGAGGGTGGATCCATTGGTCCCCCAGGGGTCTCAAACCTGGCCCACCCTCAGTGTCTCTGAATCCATCAGGGCAACGAACGTGAAATCATACAGGTGTGTAATTTAATGTTGCTGTTGGGTGGAAACCTTGTTTGTCAAACGCTTTTAAGGAAAGGGAAAAAATAACCTGTGTTCCAAGGGATCCAATGTAGTTATTTAGTCACAAGCTCTTGTTAGTACTTGTCATAAAACAGACAACCATTTTCAAGTCAACCTAGCGTCCATATTTTGGCCCTGTCATTATAGGTGAACCTTTTCTAAATCTGTGAAGAAAAATAGCAAAAATAAAAGCTTTAAAAGCTTGTAGATCAGCTGTTTTCATTACTTTTGCTCAACAGTGTCATACAATGAAGTATAAAATATGGCATTAACATAAAAAGATGAAATATGGAGATAAAGGGTTTCTGTCCGACAGCAACAATATGGCATAATGTGGTTAAACCATTACCATCATGTATGTCATTTTTTGTTTTATTTAACTTTTTATGTATCTTTTTTATCTTGCTTGAGAGCAAAAGCAGCTTGTCTTATCATCTTGTCTTCACTTGGTCTGTCTTGTGCAGCTCCAAGTGTCCAACTGTCCCCCCTGTGAGGCCCAGTAAGCTACAGGCCAGGGTGGTGGTGCAGCACTGTTCTCAGGCCAGGTTAAAGGTCAGACCAGCCATGGATGGCGCTGAGGCACAGTGGGTTGAGGTTTGTTGATTATTCATCTGTTTACCTGCCAACATGTATATGCAGCTATTTGTATCTGAATCACTTAATGTAAGGGATACATGAGATAATTATAATTCAATTTGGTGATGAGCACAAAAAGAAACCGTCAGTGGTCCAACTATACAATACACAGGGTACAGGATAAAGTACTTATCATGTAGTGCAAAGAGAATAAGTGGAAGAATAAAGTGCTATACAATAAATAAATATGTATGTTGAGACACTTGCGTTCATCTATTTTTAAAATGCTGTAATTAAAGAAATATCCCTAAAATGACTGACTGCATTTTAACAGGGTGCTCCATGTTCAAATCAAAGGCTGTCTTTAAAATGTAATATAATCTGTCTTCAGATACAGGAGGGAATGGTGGTGTATGTGTGCTTCTTCCAAGGAGCCACCACGGATGTTGTTCAAAAGATGGGTAAGCTGTTATTTTTCTCCATTGGGATTGTCCCTGACAAAGTATTCATGTGTTTTTGTCCATCTAGTTGTCTACTACTGTCTAGTTTGTTCTACTGTCTGAGAGAATGTTCTTTAATAGAACGTTCTCTTAGACAGACACATTATATTATATTATATATTCTACAATGACCTTTCCAGCAATGTAGATCTGCCATTTTCAGTGCATGACACTAAGTATATCTCAGGCTTCAGATCGTCTGAGACAGGTCTACCAACTGTTCCCACTGTACAGTTAAAGCAAAACATAGTGGAATAAGTAATGCCTTGCTGCTGTTTCACTGCATTACTTGACAAATACGGGGACACTTGTATCATCCATACAGAAACTCTTTTAGACGATTTGCAAATGTAGCTGCTTTTGAATTTATATGTCAATAATATACCAAGTACAGTATGTACATGGACCACAATGGAAACAAGCCTTTGGCTTTTTTTGTGTCACCCAGTTGGCATGTTTTAACTTGTACCGTCGTACCTTTTAATCGTCAAAGCATTAAATCAATCAAAACTACCAACTTCCTCCACTCGTGATGTCATTACTGTGATGTCCGAGTTGCTACCTATAGTCACCTTTTCAGAACTTCTCATTTGAAGTAATATACAATTTTAGAAAAAAAAAACTATATTCTGTAAATATTTGAAGTTGAAGTTGTCCTTTGTGTTGCCGTAACTTTAATTGCATGTTTACCTTATGTAAAGCACTTTGAAATAGCTTTGTGTATGAAACATACTAATAAACTTAACCTCTCATTAGCCACCCTGCATGTAGAATATGAAACGCCTCCCAATCTATGCTTGCAATTTATGATTTGCAAAATTAAAAAAATAAATATCATTCCACTGTTTCACTATGTGTAGACAGATGATCAAATCTGGGTTTTTTTCTGCTTTGACAGCCGACACTGTGATGAACGCCAAGTTATTCCGGAATGCCTTCAGGCTTCCGGTTTCTGTTCTGGAACTCCCCGGGAGTCTTCTGTTGGTTCCCCAGGACTCACTGCTCGGGGACCAGCTGGTACTGAGAAGGAAGAGGATACAGTACCAGGGGGGCTGCCCACCCTGGGTAAGTGCCCAACTCTACACCACACTAGTCTCAGAGTGCAGGACAGCCATGGCCAAATATTCAGCTAAGTGTATGAGGCCATCACCTTTGAGGGGGACTGTGGAACATGGAACTTATGGACAGAAACAGGATATCATCCTGAGCTCACCCGAACCCCTCACACACCTTCTGGAGTTCTAATTGCATAATCTGTGTTCAAATAAAGAACAATCAATCAATGTCCATTTATGAATGTGGATCACCTGGTTTATACACCCAAAGCATTCAGAAATGTAATAGGTATGATCTTAAAAGTTAGCATGTTTTGTGAAGATTGAAGTCAACAAAAATATGGCAAACTTGGAAACTTTTAATGTAAACACACGGTAAAAGTTATCTTAAGACATAGTAGAAAGTGAAAGGACAAGAAATGTGACGGTCAATATACCATTTAACATCAAAATAAATGTTTACAAGGTACAGGAAAACAGGAAAAAGAATGCAGACAAGAGATCTGATTTACTATTCGGGTAAGCACACCATTTCCCCCAGTTCTTTTTTGCAGTCTTATAAATAGGGCATCTTCTCTAGAAGATGTAATGGTAATCTTTTTCCATATGAAAGCGTAAACATGCATCTTAAATTAGGACACTTTTAAGTTACACATGGCATGTAGTTTTAACCTAGTCACCAAAACAATGTTAGATTAAGGCTTAACTGGGTAATTATGAGCAGGGGAATAAATCAGATGCTTTCAAAGCTGCCTTATCTAAACAGTTAGCTGTAAACATGTCAGCTGTGTCAACCAGGTGACATATTGTATACAGGTCTATCTATTCCACAAATATATAACTCTGCATTTTCTGTTTGCTGTGGGCTTCCATGATGTGCTGCTTCAGTGTTTGTTTGTCATAAAACATTTGCTCACAATCTTTGCAGCTGAATTGGTTGATAGTATGAATCTTCATGTGTGTCTTCAGTGCTCCACTTTCAGTAAATCGTTTTTCACAAACTGTGCAACCAAAGGGCTTCACGCCTGTATGAACCCTTAGGTGTTTTGTTAGTGAACCACTCTCAGCAAATCGTCTGCCACACACTATGCACGCATAGGGTCTCTCACCTGTATGAACCCGCATGTGTGTCTTCAGACTTGTCTGTTGGCTAAATCGTTTGCCACAAGTTTGACAACTAAAGGGTTTTGTGTGGCTTTGCTTATGCCTTTGAAGAAGAGGCACAGAAGTAAACCCCTTACCACAATCTGAGCAGCTAAATGGCCTCTCCCCAGTATGAAGTGCCATGTGTCTTTCACAAATTGAAATGGTAGTAAATCTTTTACCACAAACACTGCATCGCTTGTGAGATTGAAGGTGCAGTTTCATGGTCTCTATAGGCTGTAGAGGTTTTCCACACAGACCACATTCACATGGATGGGTCCTAACATGCAGCATTAAAGCCATTTTGTTAGGAAAAGATTGCTCACATACTTTACAACAATATGAGGATGGAGTTTGGCTTGATGATTTTGGATCATTACACAGTCCCAAGGCTGCCAACTCAGTGCTGACAGAAATATTCTGCATGTTGTTTGAGTCCAGTGTGAGTGAGTCTGTATCGGACTGACAATCCCTAGCCTCCTCCAAATCATCCTCCCCAAAGTCTTCGGCTGAATCCAGGTTATTGTCTGGTTCTGATATTTTATATCCATTACTTTCCATTTTCTTCAGTGGGGGTGAGGTGCACGTTGAGCGTGAGGTGCTGGCTAGTGGCACTGTCTCTCCGTTTTCCTCAATCTGGTATTGACTGAAGTCTGGGGACAGAGGTTCCTCGTCACGATCTTCACTTTTCACTTTAGCCTCCTCTGGCTCAAGTGATAGTTCATTTTGTTCCTCCTTAATCAGTGGAGGCTCTGCATCCCCCTGGGCCAGACTGGGAATACCCTCCTCCACTTCGTTGAACAAAACCTGGAGGTGGTCTAGATAGAAAGAAGAGTGTGATACTGTAATTAGTGATCTCTAGGCCATGATTCCTCAACAGGGGGTCCGGAACCCCAAAGGGGTCCTCAAGAGTTACTACAGGGGGGGCCATCAAATCTTTGTGATAGGAACTTTGACCCCTACACTTGAACCCTAGCATTCCTTATTGTGGTGGGAGAATTTGCAGAAGTTTGGTGTGTAGAGGGGAAAAAGAGCAGACCAAATACAGGCCCAAAAGGTATTTAAGAGGTTAAATGTATGAAAATACACATCAACATGAATCCAACATTAACAGAAAATATCATGTTATGTGTAAATATTAATAAACAAAACATTTTACGCGGTGATGGTGCCACTGCTGTCAAACAAGTCTGAAGCTATCTTAGCCATGATCCAAGACGGTCATCTGTCATGACCGTCATGGATGAACTTCAACATAGTGTTTGCACTTTCTCCCTTTTTGGCCCGTACATCTACATAAACGTTGAGTTTTCAAATGTAAAGTGCTTACCCCTTGGCCACGGATGTTACAATAATTTACGGGCCCTCAGAAATACCTGTATTGTTCAATAAAAAGCATTTTAATCCGATGGGTGGCCATTGTTTCCGTATTTTCACCATACTTTGAACTACGCGACCCTATCGGTTGGGAGGTGTATTGCACTCTGATACATTATAACTACGAGAAAATGGCACCGATCGGATTAAAATGCTTTTTTTATTTAACAATACGGAACATACGGGTACTTCTGAGGGCCCGTACATAATTGTAACATCCGTGGCCATGGGGTAAGCACTTTATATTTGAAATCTGGACGTTAATGTAGATGTACGGGTCAAAAAGGGAGAAAGTGCAAACACTATGTTGAAGTTCATCCATGACGGTCTTGTGATCCATGGCTAGGCAGTTGCCTATGGGTCATATGTGGCTAACGTTACGATACCAGATTAATGACATAATAATCATCCACCTATCATCTGGTGATAATAAGAATGACACATCATCTATGAACAAGGTGAACATCAAAAGCGTCTTATTTATTTGTACTAACCTGTTCTATTTGACTCGTATTCCCTCCTCAAAATGGCGTCTAGCTGCCTCTGTTTGAGCTCGTACTGTCTCACTTTGAACTCGCACTCTGCTTTGGCACGAGAAACTTCCTCCTCGTACGCCATGATCGTTCTTTCAAACACCACAGATATCTCTTCAACCGCCACGTTTAGTCTGTCGTTGACGAAAGCTCTCAGCATTTGTACTTTAGACATTTTGAGAGGAGGACCACTCGGGACAGAGAGAATGGAAATACACGATACGGTATGAACGGGGAGCCGTAAACGAAACTCAAACTGCAAAGACTCACTCTGATTCGTTCACTACTTACGGTCAGTGTTGCCAGATTTTGTGAGAGAAATAAGCAACCAGGTCTATGAAAACAAGACTAAAATAAGCAACTATAGAGAACATTGCCACATTGGCTATTTTCAAAAGAATCTTGGGGGAAAATGTGGAATATTTTAACAACACAAATCTGACTGGTACACAGGCCCCTGCCACAAAATATTTTCAGTCCGCTGACAAATACATATTAATTTGGGGGTCCTTGACATGAAAATGTTTATGAACCACTGGTTTAAACAGCATTAGGAAACAAGCCCAAAAAAACGCAGTACACAACTAACCTACAAGCTACAAGCAACTTTACAGAAAAACACGCCCAACGTCGCTTATAATAATCCGACATGGCAACACTGGTTCCACTCTATTTTCTATCGAACGAAGAAGAGTTAACTTGCGAGTCATGCAATCGTGCATCCGAGAATCAACCTTCCCTTGGGATCAACCATGAACTAGTAGGCGGTTCCGAGGTTCCTCGAGGCGGCGTCATAACGTTTCACGTTACGTACGTGTGTTGTTCATAGCTGTTTTAAGGCCACTCAACATAGACGGTTCAAGTTATTCTACACAGTGCACACTCTCAGTTACTTTTTTGAGGAGACAAGCTGCCAGTGCCAATGCCATGTAAATGCAAACAAAACATTACAACTAGGGTGATACAACCATGTTCCTACCTCACAAGCACAGGTAACATTTAAAATGCTGCAACACTTTACACCAAAGGCTGAAATGAGTTGAGTGTGGCTGGCCTGGCACCCAACTTTTTCATCTCAAGACCCCGAAAATAGAAATGTGATGTCTCCCCAGCACCCAAACTCACAAAAATACATTATGAATTATTCACTTGAACTTTAAAGCAGCACTACCCTTTTTCATAGTCATATATATTTATTCTTATAATTGGTCCTCACTATTGCTCATTATAAGAGGGTACCATAACTGTCCATAGTCCATCTGTGTCTCAGAGGTGGGCAGGTCAGAAACCTGCCTACCAATGATATAATCGGTAGGCAGGTTTGGTCATTTCAAACAAGATTTCAAGCTTTATTTATTTCCACCACCCCCCCAAAAAGGAAAACATTATTTTTTTTTTACTTGTGACCCATTAAATCTGGCCCATGACTCACTGTAGCATATTTGAGGCTATCAAGTACTTTTTTGGTGCATTATACAGGGCTCCCCTTCTTTCTTTTATCAAGTCACAAATACTATGAATTCTGAATTAAAATAATTCAAGAAATAACATTGTATGACAATCAGAAACATTTAATACGTTAACAAATTCATCCAGTATTTTTTGTCATGAAATATACATAAGAGTAATTAACTGAATCACTTATTTCCAAATTACAGTATGGATATGCATCATTTATTAGAACCATTGTACTCAGTTACATGCAACATCATAATTGTTACCTGGTCACCAAGATGTAAAATTATTGTTGAACTGGGTAGCATTAGGAGATCAACTTTGATTGAAAGTGAAACAAAAACTATCAAACTATCCCCTTTTAAACAAGTGGACCCACAACACTTGGGAATCAACTAGCCTGTACACACTGTGCTGCTGCAACACAAGCAAGCACACAGAGATAGGGATGGGATCCGGAATCGGAGGAACCGAATCCACCATTGAGGAACCAGGAATCGGTTCCACCACATTTCGAACCGGTTTTCATCCCACTGTCAGAGCTGGTGTGTGGACTTCACGTCTGCAATACAATTACAATACAGGTAGTTCTCAAACCTTTTAATTTCAAGGACCACCATAACTCTGAAAGTGTAGAAATGGAACCAAATGGACACGTAAGGGTCCATTTGGTTCCATTTGAACACTCTCAGAGTTATAGACCTGTAAGCGTCCATTTGGAACCCCCCCTATAGAAATTGTTAGAGGGAACCGTTAATGAATCGGACCGTTAAGAGGGAATCGCTAAGGAACCGGAATCGTTCCTTAACAAAGATTCCCAACCCTACACAGAGACTGTATGGGTTAGGCATCAGCAGTGTCAGGCAGGTTACATAATACTGTACAGTACAGTATGTATAGTACAGTATATTATATACAGATCTATCTTTTCCACAAATCCTTAACTCTGTGCTTTCTGTTTGCTGTGAATTTCCACGTGTTTCTTCAGTGTTTTTTTGTCATCAAATGTTTGCTCACAATCTTTGCAGCAAAAGGACTTCTCAGTATGAGACTTCATGTGTGTCTTCAGTGCTCCACTTTCAGCAAATCGTCTTTTACACATTTTGCAAGCAAAGGGTCTCTCCCCTGTATGTACCCTTACGTGTTTCGTTAGTGAACCACTCTCAGTAAATCGTTTGCCACAAACTATGCACTCATAGGGTTTCTCACCTGTATGGACGCGCATGTGTGTCTTCATACTTGTCTGTTGGCCAAATCGTTTGCCACAAATTTGACAAGAAAAGGGTTTTGTGTGGCTTTGTGTATGTCTTTGAAGAGCAGATATACAAGAAAATCCTTTACCACAATCTGTGCAGCTAAAAGGCAGCTCCCCAGTATGAATTGCCATGTGTCTTTCACAAATTGAAATGGAAGAAAATCTTTTACTACAAAAACGACATCGCTTGTGAGTTTGAAAGTGACGTTTCAAGGTCTCTCTAGGTTCTAAACGTTTTCCACACAGACCACATTCACATGGATGAGTTTTAACATGCAGCATTAAAGCCATCCTGTCCTGAAAACATTGCTCACATACTTTACAAGAATATGAGGTTGTAGTTTGTGTTGGTGGTTTCAGATCATTACATAATCCCAAAGCTGCCATGAACTCATTTTGGACCGAAAAATGTTGCATGTTGTTTGGATCCAGGGTGAGTGAGTCTGTATCTGACTCACAATCCATAGTCTCCTCCAAATTGTTTTCCCCAACATTTTCAGTCTCACAACAGTCTGAAGAGACAACAAATGGTCCAACATTATAGGCTGAATCTAGATTATTGTCTGTTTCTGATATTCTATTGTTGTCTCCATTGTATTCTATTTTAATCAGTGGGGTTGAAGTGCAAATTGAGCGTGATGTACTGGCTAGTGGCACTGTCAACCTGTTTTCCTCATTTTGGTTTTGACTTAAATCTGAGGACAGAGGTTCTCCATCATCATCGTCAGCTTCGCTTTCCCCTGACAATAGTGTCACCGTTAAGACATCATTCTCCTCTAGCCCAAGTGGTAGTTCATCTGGTTCCTCCTTTATCAGTGGAGGCTCTGGATCTTCACTGACCAAAACCTGGAGAGGGTCTGGAGAGAAGAGTGAAATACTTCAATGACATTTTGGAAAACCAACCCCCTTATCTCTGTGAAGGTACATTATGCCAGATTATCATAATTTAATTGAACATACATACATAGCTCATCCAGAATCTCTAAGAAGCTAAGGAAAACCCACACCGTTCTCTCTACATGAGTGAGAATGTCACACTAAACTATATAAAGGATTCTGACAGTTTAAGCGTGCTAAACTGGAAAATCAAATTTCTAACTAGAAAATGTGCTCCTCGGAGCACAAGTCTCCGCCAGCAAATATTGGAATTTATTCCAAGATTGGAACTTTGATGATAGGCGTTGCGCCTTTGCTTCTTCATCAGTTTGCAGACAATGATTAGCTTCTTCAGTTTGCATAATAAGAGTTAGTTGCACTGTGTCATCAACTGTGACTGGAAAGTACTGTTCTTGATTAATCCTGTCTAAGCTATTTATATTACGTATTGTGATGACACCAGTGTGTCTACATAATGTATTGCTCCGCCATTTCTCAGCCATTTCGTGATTATTCCTGTCTTATCTCACTTTGAAAGAGACCAAGACTCTTTCAAAGTGACACATCTATTTATAGGCCGCTATACGTCATGCGTCTCACTAGCCAATCAGAGCACACTCTTTCAACGTATTGTCACGTGTCACGTGAGGCTTGACCAATGTTAGCTTGGCCGAGGGGGGGACGGGACGGAAAGTGAAAACATGTTTTCACTTTCTTCAACCTGGCGTCCCTATTTTGGGCATACATTGTTTTTCAAAAATACTTGAAAATTGTTAAATAGCTGATCTACAAGCTCACAACATATTCCGATGCAATGCAATGCCTTGTGAGCTTGCAGATTGGCTAATTTAACTAAACACTGTAGTACAACTGAATACAAGAACGCTCGCCCCAAAACACACTTGCCCCGGGTCAAATCCGGCAACCTCGGAACTGTCGGACCCACGTATTTCTGGTTTAAGAACCAGTCGCCCCTGTCAAATCCAGCAACCTCGGAACAGTCGGACCCACAAATCCGGCGACCTCGGAATGGTTGGACCCGGTCGGACCCGCCAGGTATTTCTGGCCACAAGAACCTACTCGGCCACGTTAGACGTCTCGGGGTTACAGAGACTAGGAGGGGTGATGATTTACAAATCTGTCCCTATCGGGACTCAACTGGAACAGCGCTGAGTCGGCTGAAGCGGACTTCGCAACGTTCGACAAAGCGACTCGCTCGCCCTGTTGGCTCGCTTGGTGGTGCCTCTCGTGGCTCAAGTCCGCTTCAGATGGCGCGCCTCCATCGTTTTAACTGTTTTTGCCTAAGTACTTCCTTTGCGGCTGTAGCCTGTTCTAACCAAGCGGGCAGAGTGGTCTGCCTCGCTGGGGGCGAGCGTTCCGTGCCAGGTGGGGCAAGTGTTCCACCGCTGGGGGCGAGTGTTCCGTGAAAAGAATGGGGGCGAGTGAGTTTTGGGGCGAGCGTTCCGGTTACCGTACAACTAGAAGATACTGAACAGCATTGGGGAAGTGGGCTTGTTGGTGGTAGCCAATAAGTAGTAGTCAATTATGTTGATGGTGTTAAGATAATTGTTAAGTATTGGCAGTTCGTATTAGTAGTGTTGTGTAGTGTGGCTTTAAGAGAATTACCTAATTTTACACTTGGAAAAGTGGCAGGTGCAATTTGTGTGGGATTTGATTAGTCGGTTGGAGTGTGTGTGTGTGTGTGTGTGTGTGTGTGTGTGTGTGTGTGTGTGTGTGTGTGTGTGTGTGTGTGTGTGTGTGTGTGTGTGTGTGTGTGTGTGTGTGTGTGTGTGTGTGTGTGAACATGGGTCTGTTCAAATGATCATAATGCAAAAAAGTAAGCCTATACTGTACATTCATTGCACACGTTTGGATAACAAACATGGGGGATAACAAATATACTGAGTATAAATTAGTGTACAAAATCAAATAGGGGTTAAGTAGTTAACAGGTTAAAGTTGTTGCTAGGCAACAAAGATGTTGCTAGGCAGTTGCAGAGTGACTGCCTGTAGATTCCTGAATGGTTGCTATGCGGTGGGGTGGTTACTAAGGAGAGCAACAACGGTTCAGATGATGATACACATGGTGCGTTCGGAAATTACGCACCGGAGCACACTCGCCTATTAGTTTGTATTGGCCAGTGCGCTCAGTGCTGTATTTTCGAACGCGCCCTAAAGTGCATAAAGCTATGTGAACAAAAATAGTTTTTTTGTACCCACCTGTTCTGTTCAACTGGTTTTCACTCCTTAAAATGGCATCGAGCTGTCTCTGTTTGTGCTCGCTTTCTGCTTTTGAACGGAAAACCTCATCCTCGTATTCGGTGATCGTTCTTTCAAACACCACAAATATCTCTTCGACTGCCACGGTTAGTCTTTCGTTGACGAACGCTCTCAGCATCTGTACCTGCTTTGACATCTTTATAGGATGATGACGATCCTGTATGTCTGTCTGTCTGCTTCCACTGAGAACATTATTACTTGTGCTGAACAGAGAAGGGAGAAGGCTCAGCGTTGCCAGAGTTTGCGAGAGAAATAAGCAACTAGGTCTTCGAAAACAAGCCCAAAAGAAGAAACTTAGGCCACATGACCACTTTTTTTTGTCTTTATTTGAAACATTCTAACAACACATGCTCCCTGGCACAAAACATTTATGAAAATATTTTAGAACCACTGTTTAAAAAAGCATGTAAACATTTGGAAGCGAACCTAAATAAGTAAGTACACTTTAGAAACAAGCCCACAAAACAGCAACCACCAATTTTTACAAACAACTTTACAGAAAAAGAATCCCAACGTCGCTTATAATAAGCCGACATGGCAACACCGTCTGCTTCCACTGAAGACCTCCTCCCAGACGACAAAGCGGTGTTTGCTGAGCGAAGTTGCCATGGCAACACCGTCGCTACATTCTTTTCTAGACCAGTCGTTCTAAAAGTGGGGTCCGGGGACTAAATCTGTATCTGGGGTCCCAATCTTTTCAGACTGTGGTCCGCGGCCAAAAAAAAAATTAGGTCTACCAACTAGTAATAAAATAGCCACCCATAGCACAAACATCCACATCACAGCTGTATATTGAGATGATTACTCCTTAAGCATTTCATCATGCAATTTCAGTGACAGTAGCCTACTTCTTTCTTCTTTTGTTAAAGTATGAAGGCAGCCTTTAAGTAAGAATATAAAAGAAAATAGGCCTACACCAAGGGGTGTTATGTTGTTGGGAAGGTAGTAGTTGTAGCCTGCCCAAATGCTATGCACTGCAGGCTTTCTGGGCTACTTCGCCTATTTTACCACCAGGACAGGATCTCCAAATGATGGATGGATTAGGATATCAGCAATGTTGCAAAGTGGTGCAGGCTATTTCAGGATGACTAAGACTAGGACATGTGTAAAATGAATAGGCTACATAAATAAATACTTGCAAATATGCGTAGACCAATGGTTTACAAAATTACGTAATATTCTGTGTGCATAGTAGGCCTACATAAATCACTAGTAGGGATTCTCACAAGATTTAAATATCTTACAATTTAGCAGATGTTCTCTATAAATGTCAAATATAGTTCAGACTGAGAATATCTTGCACATTTGTCAACAATCGACTCTGTAGATTATTAAAATATATACGTATATTTTAACCTTTTACCTAATAATTCATAAACAAGTTGTTAGTTAAGTGTTGATTTGTGGTCTTTAACTTTATTGCAGAGCAATATATACAAACAATACAACAGTGCCATCAAGTGATGACATTAGAAAACACACATTGAATCAGTCATTGTCGATTTCAAATATGAATGTTTCGAGCTTTCTAACAATCAGTAATGAAATTAGTCAGTCTTTATCATAAGGAAGCCAAACATAACATGTTCGGGCATGGAACTCTTGCATAATATTTTCTATGAACTGTGAGTGAAGGAATCATGTTTGAAGGCCTATGCTAACAAAACTTACAAAGCTGATGTTGCAATTGTATAATATGATATTTCAGAATGCAACACATCCCATGTTATTTTTATAATTTATTTTTACACTTAAAGTAGTTCACCCAAAATATTACTTATTTTCTATCAATTACACACCCCATGAAGCCTTGAATTCATGGATTTTTTTTTGTCGCAATCCTAAACCAATAATTTGATGTAGCCGCCATTTGTAGCCATCTCAACCATTTATATTGTTTTATTGACATTTAGAGAGATTGTTATCAGGGTACCATGTGGTTAGGCAAGATATTCTCCTTCCCTCCTATAGGCCCTCTCATCACTGTTACTTACTATTTCAGTTAATGTGGTGTCATCTGATTCTGCAAAAATGTTTGATGCTGTTGTCATGTCAAATTTGGAAACACAGTACATTCATGTCTAAACAGACATGCACATTTGTACAAAAGGGGAATCAGATAGCAGCCCTTCATAATAGAAGCAACAGTTTGACAATCATTAAAGGAAAGAGACAGGTGTTTCCTCCTTACATACAGGAACAATGGTTTCCTTAAAACACAATGGAGAAATACACGACAGGGACAAGTCAAAAATGGCCTGAGACAGCTGCCGTATGGGACAGTAATTACAAGCCTCACGCCTTTAAAAGTTCTACTCCCATCAGCCTCTGTTACCTGTACAGTAGATTGACTACATTGGGTGGGCACTCTGCTACTGTCACTAGGTCCATGTTATGAGTTTCAAGCAGGCACACAACTTGTCATGCTTGTCCAGGAGAGAAACAGATGTGTTGGCAGCCACACTGGGCTTAGATTGTAGACTTGTAGCATGACCTGCAGCCCCCTCGACTGTAGTCATTTTCCAGTTTGTCTATATATGGTCTTTTTTAGCAGCTTTTATGGCGCTCCGTAGGTCATACCAGGATTTTTTTTATTTTATTCCTCGTACCCCTTTAACCTCAGGCAAATGATGCTGTTAATCTAGGGCGTCTGGCAGGAATAGGAGCAACTAGTCCATACCAGGATACACACAGAATCTAACAATACCACTGACCTATATTCAGCATTGATCTAAACTCAAGGCTGAATCTTTCAAGATTGACCCATCTGTTGATTCAAAACATCTTTAACCATATGAACCGTTGCGTCCCTATTCTGAACATGTCATAATTAGACAAACATCCAGCGAAAATAGAGATTCTACAAGCTCACAACATGTAGAGCTGGAAAAAGTACAGACCCCTGGGGGACCCCGTTCAACAAAGTATAATAGGGTTTTAAAGTGGTTAAGTTTTAATTTGTGTTCTGTAGTCCAGCCAGCACTGTACTATCCTCATAGTGGGATTGATTGTGCATTCAATAACAATGGTCCAGTAAGTAACTTTGCCTCTGGTTGGTCAGTTGACTAAAATGTTTGTAGTACAGATTTCAGGTTACAGTGTCTGGCCTATCTTTTCAGAAAATGCATGATTGATTTTATGTTTTTCCAACTGGTCACTTCAACAAATCATTCCCCAGTACATGCAGAGGTGTTCTCCCCCATATGCATCCTCCTGTGTTTTGCCAGTGAGCCACTCTCTTTAAATTGCTTCCCACAAACTGTGCATGGAAAACGTTTCTCCCCTGTATGCACTGTCATATGTCTATTTAAGGTTCCCCTTACACCAAACAGTTTCCCACAAACTTTGCAACTAAAGGGTTTGTCCCCTGTATGACTTCTCATGTGTGTTTTCACTGCTGACTTTTGACGAAATCTTTTGCCACACAATGGACAACTAAAGGGCGTTTCACCTGTGTGACTTTTCATATGCCGTTGCAGACTCCACATACAAACAAATCTTTTGCTACAAATGTTACAGGTTCTGTGAGCTTGTATGTGATGTTTCAAGCTCTCAGAAGGTTCTAGATGTTTTCCACAGAGACCACAATCTCGTTTATGGGTTCTAACATGCTTCATTAAAGACGACCAGCTAATGAAGGACATTTCACATATTTTACAAGTGGTTGATCTTTGATTTGTTGAATTCAGTTCTTGGGACAATTCTGGAGGTCTCTTGAAGTCATTGGTGAGGGACAGACATTGTCCTTCCACGCTCTGTGTCTTCTTAGATTTCAGTATGTTTAAACATGAGTGAGGGTCCTTGACTTTCAAATCATCATCTGCGTCTTCAATCTCAGAACAGTATGAAGAGATGAGATGACCATCAACAGCTAGATTTATGGCAGGTTCTAATACGCCATCAAATTCCAAATTTGTCATCTGTTTAATTGAGGTATTGACTCGAAGGTTTGTAACATGGTATTCCTCGGTTTGGCTTTGACTGAGCTCTGAAGACAGAGGATTCTCATCTTCATTTTCACTTTTTACTGGAGGCAGTGTTGTCACCTCTGAGAAATCTGTCTCACCTGGCCCTTCAAACAGTTCCTCTTGTTCCTCTTTAATCAGTGGAAACTCATAATCCTCTTGGCCCAGACTGTGGCTCCTGTCCAGTTGCTCATAGGAAAACCCCTCTTCACTGGCAGAAATCTGTAGGGGACCTATATGGTATCAAATGACATTGTTGGAAATCACAGACCAGACCCATGTAATGTTTCTTCCAATGTGTGTGTGTGTGTGTGTGTGTGTGTGTGTGTGTGTGTGTGTGTGTGTGTGTGTGTGTGTGTGTGTGTGTGTGTGTGTGTGTAGCATGCCGTTTGCCATCATTGCTTTCAGTAATCAACAGTGTTTTAAAGTAACTAAATACATTTACTCAATTACTGTATTTAAGTACAATGTTTTACTTTTACTTAAGTAAAACAATTGAGTACTTTTTCCACCACTGGTGATCTATACGTTAATGACAAAAAAAGCTAAATGTTCTCCTCACCATGGAATACATTTGATACATTGTGCACAAACAATGTGAAATAACTTTGCTACCGTTATACATACCTGATCTATATAACCTAATTTCAGGTTTTAGAATGACGTCCAGCAGCCGCTGGTGTCGACCGTTCTCTGCTTGTAACCGACACACTTCATCCTCGCACTCGGTTATCGTCCTTTCAAACACCACACATATCTCCTCAATGGCCATAGTTAATCTGTCGTTGACAAACGTTCTCAGCATTTGCACTTTAGACATTTCCAGAAGAAAATAAGGTGTTTTTGTAACTAATAATAGCAGCAGCTAACCAACAGTAGATTGTCAACACAAGCTTTCGCGCAGAATTATGACGTCAATTCTTCTCTTAACTGTAATAGACCCCTTAACAGACGACGTCACACTGATAAGAACCAGTATGCGTGCAACCAGTATGCGTGCAATGAAACCCATTCTATCAGGTCTCGCTTGGACGCGCCTCACTAGCCAACACACAAGAGGGGTTGGGGTGTGCTGAAACCAGCGCACCCCAAAACAACATGTTGAGAATTGATTGCGTGAAACAATCACCTGTGCATCCAGTCTCAATGTTAGTAAACAAATAATTGGTCTATAAGTGTTGCCAGGTTTTGCGAAGCGTCAAAAACTCTTGCGATAAAATGTGGCATTTTTTAATATTTGTTGAAACATTCTAACAATACAAATGCTTCCTCTCCCTGTGGCACAAAACATTTATGAACATATTTGAGAACCACTGGTTTAAATAATTAAAACATTTGGAAGGAAGCCTAAATACGCAAGTACACGCAAGCCCCAAAAAAACAACACCACCAATTTTTACAAGCAACTTTACGGAAAAAGAAGCCCGAAGTCGCTTATAATAAGCCGACATGGCAACGCTGGTTTTAAAGTGGATGAAACCATTCCTTTAGGTGCATACCGCCACCTACAGTAGTATATCTAGTCCCCGGATTAAATGAATAATAATACTGTATATTAAAGGTAGGGTATTATTACCCTACCTTTAATATAAATTAAAGTGATATTTTTTGTTTAAAAACATTTTTTTTTTGTTAAAGCAATATTGTGAGAGTAATCATTGCTAATTGATTCCAATCAGGAGAGAGTGCCCATATTTATCAGCTTCATCTTTATAGTGTTTCAGTTCCAATTTTGTCTGCTCATTTCTTTGTCATAACTTCCAATTACACTTGTTTATCCTGTATCCTGTGAGTTCTCTATCCTGATTGGATAAAATTGGTATCCCGGCCTGAAAATGTATGGAGACTCCTGTTATTGAACACACACTCTACAGCAATCTGTAGGCTACTATCAGGATATAGACCGTTTTAACACTTATATTAAACAACGAAAATCACTTACTCTACCTTTAATGGTTAACGATATCTTGACGTTACTTGCCTCTAATGCCCACTTTATAGGCTACTCCATTGTTTGCTGAAAATAGCCGATCGACCAGCTCACAATGCGTTATGAATGCAATGCATTGTGAGCTTGTAGATCAACTATTTTTTAAATAGACATTTAAAAAGATTTAATGTTAATTTAGCGAGATGTTTTTTGGTTGGCAAAAATGATTGTGTGTGTAGCGTACACACACACACACACACACACACACACACACACACACACACACACACACACACTGTTTGGACATTTTATTAAGCCATTATTTCATGAACTTCACATTACAAGGATAGGATAGAATACACTTTGTATATGTAGATTAGTCATATTATGCACTTTATGCCTGTCCTCTCTATGAGATGACTATCCTTTTAACTGCAATGATGAGCATGCACAATCAAGAATTTCATCCACCTTACGTAATGTGACAATAAAGACTGATTCTGGATTCTGACTTACATTATGCACTCAAATGACTGATTTCTTTGAGCGGAATAGGGTTGTATAAAATCTGTCATTGACTACATAGCCGTAACATTGACTAGGTGTTGAGATCTCTACTTACCTCTGGACCTGATGTTTTACTGTAACTATACAATACTGTAGCTAACTACTGAGCCACCCTGCTACAGTGTAGCATGATGGCACAGTAGTTTCACGATTGTTCTGTAATGCAAAGGTCTCCTTAATCACTATTACAGCGTCACTTTTAATTGCCTTTAAACAAGACACTGAACATCCTGCCTACTCACTCATTAGTGTAATGTATTCCTTAAGAGAATGACACCAGCAACAGAACATGTAACTTTATTTTAGTTTACAACATTCACTGTTGTGAACGTCCAAATAAACAAGTTGCTAGAGGTTGCAGCTCTGCACTGTTATATTATTTATGATATCAGGAAGCTTCAAACTAGTATTGAATATGATGAAACGTTGCATCATAACAAACCCACACTCCAATTTAGCAGTGCACACAAGTAACTTAAGAGAACAAGTCTCAGAATAGCAATGTCAGTTTCTTTTAGGGTTAGGCATCAACTCAATAAACAGACACAATATATAAATAGGCATAAACATGAGGTAACACAAGCAACATAAATAAAAGATAAGCATGAGTAAAATGCCGAAACCAAATCAATGAAGCACACACCCAACTTCCATTAAACATACCACACCGCAATAAAAAAATAAAAGAACAATCAAATAGAAACCCCTGCTCTATCACGTAACCAACTGTACTGTACCTGTTTTAGGTACCACCACATATCCTGCACCAAAACAGATACTGACTTGGTTTCACGTTTCGTCCCTCACTTGAAAACTACAGCTGGCGCTTTGCTCTTTCAAACTGTCCACTGGAAGGGAGCATTCGGAGTACAGCTTCTGTGCTGTGTGGGATTTCATGTGTCTCTTCAGCTGTCCACT
The DNA here is from genome assembly GCF_963454915.1 of Gymnoscopelus microlampas. NCBI lineage: Eukaryota > Metazoa > Chordata > Actinopteri > Myctophiformes > Myctophidae > Gymnoscopelus > Gymnoscopelus microlampas. The sequence goes on from NC_139957.1 coordinate 13,352,983, forward strand.
CTCAACAAATCGTTGTCCACAATGCATGCAAACAAAAGGTCTCTCTGCTGAATGAATCGTCATGTGGTTCCTCAGAACGGACTCACGGACAAATCCTTTACCACAGACTGTACAGGTAAAGGGCTTTTCCCCAGTATGAGTTGCCATGTGTCTTTTCAGTGCTCCATTCTCAGTGAATTGTTTGCCACAAACACTGCACCCAAAGGGCTTCTCCCCTGTGTGATTTCTGATGTGTACATTTAGATTTGCCTTCTGGCCAAACCCTCTACCACAAAATGGACAAATAAAAGGTTTTTCCCCAGTATGACTTCTCATGTGTATTTTTAAAAGTCCTTTAGCATATATTCCCTTTCCACAAATTGTACAATTGAACGGCTTTTCGCCTGTATGTTTCCTCATATGTACTTTCATATATGCTTTCTCGCTAAATACTTTACCGCAAACTGTGCAGCTGAAGGGTTTTTCCCCAGTGTGACCCTTCATATGCCTTTGAAGACCAGAAACCCATGTAAATGTTTTACCACAAATATTACAGGTACTGTGAGCTTGAAGGTGAAGTTTCAAGTTCTCTGAAGCCTCTAAATGTTTTCCACACAAACCACAATCTCTTGAATGAATTCTAACATGTACCATTAAAGACAATTTACTTGGAAAAGATTTTTCACAGATTTTACAACAAAGAGGAGTTGGGATTTGGTTTGAAAATTCGACAGGTGTCTTGTTACTGACAGACAGATTTTGTCCTTTCATGAGCTGTGCATTCTTTGGTTTCAGCATGTGTAAACCTGACTTAAGTTCCCCAGTATCCTTCTGATCCTCATCCTCATCACTGTCTTCAGTATCAGTTTCAAAACAGTCTGAAGAGAGGAGCTTAATGTTGGTAGCTAGATTTCCATCAAATTTCCTCTGCGCAGTTGAGGTACCAACTGGTGATTCTGTCTCTCTGTTGTCCTCAGTTTTGCCTTGACTGACATGTGAAGACAAAGGTCTAACTTCATCAGTTTCACATTTCACTGACAGTAATGTCAACTCGGAGACGCCCGCCTCCTCTGGCCCTAGAAATACTTCCTCCCGTTCCTCTTTAATCAGCAGAGGCTCTGGTTGCTCCTGGCACAGACTGGGGCTCGTCTGCTGCTCAGGGGAAACCTCCTCTGGAAAGTACAAAACCTGGGTAGGATCTAGAGGGAAGAATGAAATACATTAATTTTGACATGCAGAAAAAAATAGTTCTCTTCTTTGGAGAGAACATTGAAACAAACACAACAGAGTAAAATGGATTTTTACATATATGAGGAACATATGGGTCTACCAATTAATTCAGCATAATGTCAAAAATCAACTAAGCAACTGCTCTATGAATAAAATGTAAACTTTATGACGATATTCTATTAAGTGAGTACTGGTGGACCAACTATTATTCACAGCACTAACCAGACCAGATGTTATTCACAGCACTAACCAGACCAGATGTTATTCACATCACTAATCAGACCAGATGTAATTCACATCACTAATCAGACCAGATGTTATTCACAGCACGAACCAGACCAGATGTTATTCACAGCACTAACCAGACCAGATGTTATTCACAGCACTAACCACAGCACTTAATATTCACAGTCACAGCACTAATCACATGTAAACTCCCTTCAATGAGCGCATACATTGAATACATTCAATATCAGCCATTCTAGGGCTAGGCTAGGGTTAACTAACTAGCCTTGGTTCAAGACTGCTAGGGTTAATTGATATCCAACTAAAAATGTGGAACTGGACACCATCCTTCGACTGTAAGTATGGAACAGGCTGAGGCACTTTAAAGTTAAAAACTGTAAAGTAACTAAGTACATGTACTCAAGTACAATTTTGAGGTATATTTACTTTACTGGAGTATTTCCAATTTTCAGTACTTTTACTTCTACTCCACTACATCTCAGGGGCAACTATTGTACTTTTACTACACTACAATTACTTGAAAACTTTTACTAGTTACTGTACATTTTGATTATTACAAAACATACATTAACCCTAAATACATTTCGGCCATTTGAAAAAAAGCCGATCCCAACACAGTGTGAGCTTGTAGATCTGCTATTTTCAAAAGATTTTGATACATTTGAAAACTTGTGAAATGGGACATTCTGCATAATGAGTACCTTCTACTTTTCGTACTTAATTAAGTATATTTTGATACCAATACTTTTGTACTTTTATCCAAGTACATTTTTAATTCCGGACTTTTACTTGTAACAGGGTATTTCTATATTGCAGTATTGATACTTTTACTTACGTAAATCATGTTTAGTACTTTTTCCACCACTGCTTAAATATAAGTGACTGTTCCCATGCGTGTCTTACGGAGATCATTTTAACATACACATTGCAGTGTGATTGCACACTAATGTACTGTATTGTTTTAAACTACCTTGAGTCTTCAAAATGGTGTCCAGTCGGGTCTGTTGTTGAACGTTCTCCGCCTTTAAACGACTAACTTCATCCTCGTAGTCTGTTATCGTTCTCTCAAACTCCACAAATATCTCTTGGACTGCCACAGTTAATCTCTCGTTGACGAACGCTCTCAGCATTCCTACTTTGGACATTTTCAGAAGACAAATTGTAAACCAAAACAAAAAAAAAGAGAGCCGAGCAGAGCTCTACCAAACTGCAACATGCAGCAACTGAACCAGTGTTGCGGCGTTGCCATGTTTAGCGAGAGAAACAAGCAACCAGGTCTATGAAAACAACCCCAAAAGAAGCGACATGAGACCTTTAAACATCAGCTATTTGAAAATAGCAGATCTACAAGCTCACAACGCGTCGCGCTGTGAGCTTGTAGATCTGCTATTTTCAAAAAACATCTTGAAGACAATGTAAAACATTTGGAATATTTTTTGAAACATTTTAACAACACAAATCTTGTATGGGGGGGGGAATATTGTCAGATGGGGGGGGGGTCCGCAGACAAATACATATTAATTTGGCGGTCCTTATCGTGAACATTTTTGAGAAACACTGGTTTAAACAACATTAGGAAACAAGCCCAAATAAGCAACTACACTTTAGAAACAAGCCCAAAAAACTGCAACCACCAGTATTTACAGAAAACGAGGCTAAATTCGCTTATAATAAGTGGACATGGCAACACTGAACTGAACGATAGCTTCCGCGCAGTATTGTGACGTCATTATTTACTAACGCCCACTGCCGCATGCCGCCCAGAAGGAAACAAAGGTCAGCCAAGCGGTCCAAGAGGTCAGCAGAGAACTTTACATGGAAAAATTGTAATAACCAGTGGTGGAAAAAGTACTCAAATGTTTTCTTTTTTTAAAGTAAAAGTATCAATACGACATTGTAAAAATACTAAACTGAAAGTAAAATTCCGGTATTCAAAATGTACTTGAGTAAAAGTACAATATATTTCTAATTAAAAAGTACTGAAAGTAAAAGCACTCATTTTGCAGAATGTCCCATTTCACACAAGTTTTAAAATGTATAAAAAATCAATGAAAATAGCCTATCTACAAGCTCACAATGTGTTGAATCGCGACGCGTTGTGAGCTTGAGAAATCATGTCCAACCCAGATTTGGCTCAAACAAGGGGTTAGATTTGTTCTACTGCTGCCACCAAAATGTGGAATGCCCTACCAACAGTCATAACAAAAATTGACTCCCCCCCCCCCCCCCCCCCCCCGAACTGTTTACTGTACATATTTTTATTTTTGATTACTACTCGTTTATATGATGTTTTTGCATTGCATAGTATTGTATACTTGTCTGTCATTAAATGTTTCGATGAATTGAATACACAGGACCCCAATGGAAACAAGCCCTAGTGCTTTCTTGGGTTTAATCCTTTTAAAATCCTTTTGTATAGTGTACAACTGTACTTTCTGTGTTTTGTTTTTTCGGAAACTGTTAATACATCAATCAATCAATCAAGTACCGCAATCTTACTGAATCTATCAGCTCATTGTATAACTATTGACGGTCTGTCAAACAGTGCCACCCATCGGTGCAAAAGTTAAACAGAAAATAGCAGATCTACAAGCTCACAACATCGTGAGGTATTGTGAGCGTGTATACAGTCTATGGTGTAGATGGGCCTTTTCACAGCAGCCATTTTGACATGAATTAGTAGGGTAATGTTACATCCTTCACATGCGATACCAATGACACTAATACCAATGATAACTAAGAAGAGCCTTTCCAGTGAGCCAACATGCACAATAGCAGCATCATGAATCTGTTTGACCTGAATGGAACACAACCTTAATTAGTATCATTGAGGATGTAACATAACCCTACCATTTCATGGCAATAAAAAAAGGTCTATTATATTATATATAGTACACCTGAATGGAAGCATCTGCATTTATTTTTGTGTCTCGCTCATTTAAACAGGGCTTCCCTTAAATATGTCTGTGTATACAAATACACAAAAACACAAATAACACTTATATGGGGTTTTAAGGATGCAGAATTTTAATATAACCTTATTCATTACATAGGGTCCATTTCAAGGGACAATCCATAGGGTCAAGGTAAAATATGACCTACTGTAAGTTAAGTTAAGTTTTGTTTTTATCTCAGATATGGTGTCAATTTGAGTATACCAGTTAATACATTCATATTTTGGGTCAGAAAATATGGGTCAGCACTTGATATATTTATTATTATCTCCCCCGTCAAATACCCAAAGGTCAAAGTCACAGCGCAAGGTCAAAGGTTATTCCTATGCATATTGTGAATCAGGGACCACCGCCCTGACAAGAATCAACCTGGGGACCACTGACTGTGGTGTCAGGTGGGCATATGGGCTATGATTAGGTTTTATCTTGAGTTGCACAGTCTGTCTATTCTTGGCAATAGTGGTGGCAGGTGGACAAAGACAGAGACTCATGTCATTTTCTGGCTCCAATCTAGGCCTGTACTTATTCTTCAGGTATGCCAGTGTGGGGGAAAAACTCACGAAAATATGTAGTTGCAAAAGGTAAAAAACACTTTGTTTTTACTGTAAGCTCTAGGGATTCTGCCTGACAACTCATCCAGAACTTCACAAGGGACTGTGTTTCATATGTGCCTCTTGACAGAGTCTGTGGACATGTCAACGAACAGATCCTCATGTGTAGTAGTTAAGTTTTAAGTAGTTTTGGAATTGAATAACAAGCCTCTTAAAATGACCACTGATAATTATCATGTTTAATTCCACTGTCCTCACATCAACAGCTGTGGTCTAAGTTTATCAAACCTTCCTAGACCACCAGTGGTCCAAGGTCCACCAGTTGATAACCCCTGATTTAGACTGATCCTATTGTAGCACAGGTATAGCATTTCTGCGCTTTTTTTTAATGACGTGTGTCAACTGATTTAGGGTATTTTGATATGATTTTGTTGTTGTGATTTTGTTAACCACAATATCTTCTTTCTTTTTTTCAAAATTGACAGCTGTATGCTTTTATTTTGAAGGCACTACTTCCATGCACATAGACATGGACATAGATACCTGGCCAAGAACACACCTACAGGGCCCTCCTGTTATAAGGAGCCAGCATGACTTCTAAAGTAATCGACTGTCCAAGACAAGACAGCAGCCTTTCCTCCATTCTACAGTTACAGATTTGGACCTTCAGTGAATATGGACCACCTGTTCTTTTTTATTTAGATTTGACCTTTATTTATACAGGTGAGTCCCATTGAGATACAAGATCTGTTTTACAAGGGAGCCCTGTTCAGCCCTCTTTTTAAATCATATATTTTCTTGTAATGGGGAGTGAGCACTCTTCTCCTATTTGCATATTTTCTTTGTACAGAGAGACAGTGGTGTAAAGTAACAAGTACATTTACTCAAGTACTGTGTATTTTTACTTTACTAGAGTACTTCCAATTTTCTTTTACTACATCTCAAAGGCAAATATTGTACTTGTACTTGATTATTTTTCAAAGGATTTTTATACATTTTGAAAACTTGTGAAACGGGACATTGTGCATAACGAGTACTTTTACTTTTGGTACTTTAAGTACATTTTCATGCCAATACTTTAGTACTTTTACTCTCTGTTGTACTTGTAACTCTAATCTCTACAATGGGGTATTGATATTTTTACTTAACTAAACAATTAGAGTACTTCTTCCATCACTGCAGACAAATGAGATGGAAACATCATAGGGGAGGCACAGGAAAGAGGGCTTGATCCTAGACCAGCTGGCAAATGTGTGCGTCCAGGGTCAGTGGGCTCGACCACCTGCTCATTGCAACGTCACCTCCTCCTGTCATGAAAAAGCAGGTGACGTTTTCAGAAAATCAGAAAATGAACAGGGAGCATCCGGTTAGCGTTTTGCCCAGGTAAAGTGATACTGTACCAGCCTTTTCCATTGTGAATAATGAACTGCTAATTGTTTCTTTTCATTTTCTGCTTATAATTATTTTATTAAAACAATTACCTTTTAACCTAGGTTCCCTAAATGAAAAAGGGATATAGTATTGTTCAATATACAGTAAATTGTGATTATACTAACTGAAACTTGTTTAAATTGCAGGTTAACAGGGATACCTGATTCAAATAGTGGTAAGTTCAGATCATGCTCCTGCTCTACTAGTAATATCAGTCCTGAATAACTCATACAACATTCAAATTTAAAATACACCTCCCTGATGAAGTCATAAGCAGATATACATAGTTTTGTTTCATAACATGTTCTAGCCCGTTAGGGCTTTATTAAATTCAAATCCCTCACAAGTGCCTGGTCTGGGATATTTCCCCCCTGTTCTTTAATAAAATTACTTTGTTTTTTAATGAATTTAGAAGAGAGAGTAGAGGCAAGCAGAGAACATGAGTTTAACTTTTCTTCTATGTCATCAACACACTCTCAGTCAACCCAGTCAGCATTTCGGACACATAGACACCATCTCCTTGCTGAATCAACAAAATACGTTAGTGTCTTGTTTGGTTTGAAACCCGAGAGACAGATTTTTCTAGCCGAGACCAAGCAGTGCACATTATCTGTGGAAACTAGAGGAAATACTACACCTGAGGTTGAATTTGGGTCATGCCTGCCTGAGCTGTAACAGGAAGAACGCTGGCTTGTGTCCTAATTAGGAATGCTTTGGTTTGACACATTAACTACAGCATGAGGGTTTCAAGGACATACTGTAAATGCTGAGTAGGTTTTCAATCCATTGGTCATATGTCAGTTCAACTCAATGCAACCAAGATCAATTAAATTAAATTCAAAACATCTCACAAGAGGGAGACTGTAGCGGAGACAAGAAACACTTGGCAATGGTGGTGGTGCGAATTAAAATCCTCAGTGTTAAATGAATTTACCCATTTGTACAAATGTAACCAAGTGGTTACGTGTCCATTTGGTTACATTTGTAAGTGATGACTGAAGATTTTTTATTGTGTGATTTTCAAGAGCTGAATTAGACAATGTCTCATTTGGTTGTGTTCTTGGTTGTGTGTTAACAGTGTTGCTCGATGTCAGTGTGAACTCGGACAGTGGTTTGAGGGTCAGGAGACCCCTGGCTAGACATTCTCCACAGCATGGACCCATCATTCACATTCGCAGAGCTATGACTTCAGCCCCATTTTTGAAGGTGAACGTCCACGTTATGTCACGGTATTGTGTTGTATTCAGGTGCATCCCAGAACTCAACCACTTACGTCGTATATGACAAATAGTGAAAATAGCCAATCTTCCAACACACAACATGAGCTTGTAGATTTGCTATTTTAGGTATTTTTGAACGTTTTTGAAATTATCTGTACATTTTTTTTGAAAGAATTTGAAAATGTCTTGCCTATATGACATGCCCTAAAATAGTTATGCCAGGTTGAAAGTGGTTTAAAGTTCAATCTAATTGAATGCGACAGTATAGAATCACCCAAAGCCAGAAGACTTTATTTGGGGCAGTTTTCTAACATGTTTAGGAAACCACTGAATGGCATGGAATGAAAAACACTAGTGAGCCAGTGACCCTGTCTCTCTCCTCTAGAACTCAGAGCTGACCCCTGCTCAGAAGGAGTATCTGTATACTATAGCTGAATCCTACAGTGCACAGCACGTGCGCAACCTTATTACCCAACATTACATGAATGTGCTCCACAGGTGCATAAGAACAGGTGAGAGAGATGCAGTTTGTATTTGATTTGTTTGTATTTTGCGTGGGACAATGTGCTGCTGACTTAAGGGAACAGGAAAAGCTTGCACATCTAAACCTGATCGCTGCAGATCCATTGCATATAGGATGAAACTTGACGGAAATGCACACTGCCTTTGCAATTCAGCATCATTTGATAACTTAACATTGAACCTTATTGATCTCCAAAGGTGGTTATTTCACTAGCCATATATAGAAACAAGCAGTCCTGGAAAAGTATAAGGATTTAAGGGAAGATAGGAGAGAAAATGCAATGTCAGACTCTTAAAACAATTTAGTGTTGAATAGTAAGAATGGTGCAGATTTGTTCATCTCATTTCACTGTGTGATTATGTAAATTCAAGTTAGGATGTGTCCTTTGTTTGTTGTTGTTTTTCATAGGCAACAGTCCAGAGAGGGACAGTTTTGTTGTGAATCCAGAGCCGGAGGTACAGTGTGCACCAGAAAATAATACAAGTGAAACATGTCAGCCAGAAGTTCCCAGCAGTTCAAAGCAACAGACACACAATGGTGCAAGGCATGCTGGGAAATCCAAGCTCCCCAAAATCCATGCCAAAAGCAGACAAGGAAGGTAGGAAACAATGTTTATTGGTTTAATTTAATTATTGTTGTTTTTTAAACAACTTAGATATCTTAAGGCCAAATAACACCATACAGATAATCTAATTCATTACTTATTGAGAAGAAAATATGTCATTTATTTACCTAGCATTATTGTACATACTACAGAGACAGGAATGTTTATTTAGTATAGTTGCATCTGTTGTCTGGTAGCTTTTATCAATAGATTTTTTTCTAATACCATTTATATTAATATAGTTAATTCTAGTAGTATTACTTTCTTTACATTATTGGCACTATATAAGAATTTAAGCCTTTTATTCTGCAGTCACTTAAAATCACTAAATTCTTTAATTCTTAAAAACTTGTCTGTTAAAAACCACAGATCTCCTGGTACACCAACATCAAAACATAGAAAGACCAAAAAACACACCGCAAAGGTGCCTGCCTTAAAGAAAAAGACAAGGCTGAAACGTAAGTTGATCAAATGCACACTCACTGTCATTATTACTATCATCTTTTTAATCTGTTCCTGAAAGTCTGGGGACCCACATACAGGGGTCCTTGGGTGGGTTCCAGGGTGTCCCCAGCATAAAAGATTGATAGTTAGGAATCAAATGGACCCTTACAGTTCTGTAACTCTGAGGGTGTACAAATGGAACCATTTGTCTCAGAATTAAATTATGACTTCGGATTTTACAGTGTAGATTGGGTTCCCAGATATAAAAATGATATCAAATGGGGACCTTGAAATGAGGTTGAGAATCACTGCTCTACTGAATGGATAGGTTTATACCTTTTTTAAATGACATCTCATTGGATTTGACTGATATTTTAGTAACTTGAGGGTGCGAAGAACAGCACAAATAACACTTTTTGTCATTTGGCATGAATCTGATCAGGATCCAGGAGCAGCAGTCTGTGGGACGACCTGGATCTGGACATTGAGGAAGGACCTGATGATTCTCTCAGTGAATGTCTGAGTTTACTGTCTATAGGGGTGGACGGTGACAGTCTCTCCGATGTGTGACACTTGAAACATTTTAAAAGTTCTGCTTCTGTGTTGTTCAGCGGATAGAGTATAGAGCCCGACCTATGCCCGATTTTTGAATCCATGCCGATCCTGATTTTCTAGTCTTAGACCACCGATTAATGGATGTTAATAATATCCTTTAAACATTTTCACGTATATGCCCAAAATAGGGATGCCAGGTTTAAAGTTGGGACACATGGACTTCATAACTGCCGATACCAATGTTGTCAAAAGTCAAATAATGGCTCTAGTATGCTCTAGTAAAGCATTCTGATTCTGATCAATATCTATGACTGGGTTGGGGGTTCCATTCCCTGTGTAGCTCAAAGGGTTGAGAATGGCACTCCTATTGCCAGGGTTAGGGCTTCCACCACATGGTGTTCAGTAGGTAGAGCATGTAATTATCTCATTTTGCTGTGTGCACATTTGATCCTCATTGGAGCATGAATGGAAGCTAATGTTACATACAGTACAACTCTAGCTAGATGACCTACTACACAACTGCACACAGGTCTCCTGACCTTGGTGTCAAAACTCTTGTCTGTGTCAGAGGTAGACAGCATTGGTAGACCCTAGCCTTCCAGGGTCCAGTCCTACTGTAATTCAGCAAGGGTACATGCAGTTAGACACAGGGGATGGAACCACATTATCTCTGGGCACAGGTTTAGCCAAATGCCACACCCAGTCTGGATCAGCATCAGAAAAACAACAATTCTCTCTCACGCTACTGCCAATGTGTTGGCCCAGTGTTTTTTCTATTTTTTAGGGCGACCGTGTACAGGAAAAGATTCCGCTGGGACAACAGCAAGGGGGTACAGGGGGTGTTTGCAGAGGATTTTGTGTGAACTACAACTCCATCAAATAGCACACCCTTTGCTTTCTCTTACTGGGCATGTGCTGCTTGTTATGTTCTTTAACCACTTAAGCACTATATACTTTGTCGTATGACAAATAGTGAAAATGGGACCGATTATGAACTTGTAGATCTGCTATTGCCAGAAAAAAGGTTTTTGCCTTGAATTGCATTTTTGGTATGAAGGTTTTGTTATGAAAACGGAGTAGTCTACGATTTCCTCCCCTTCCACAATGTCCACTTCCATGTTACATCTATGTTTCACAGTAAACTGAAAGGTTTGGATAACTAATGCAACAACTACTACAGATTAAATGAGTGAAATTAGATATTTATTGTGGGGGTGAAATGACAGTAAGAACACTTTCCCAGGGGTTACATGTACTAACAGGAGATCTGGAACTGCTAAGAGGTAAAAATTAAAATAAAAAAAATGGCACCAAATGACCCCCCTCCCCTTGAATACAAATACATGTGACGTTATTGCATCCTCTACAGATACCAAACGATAGCTTGGACACAAGCAAACGTTGATGACATATATAAACCTATATAATCATACATATTCTTTTCTTTTAGAGTTTAAGTTAGCAAACAGTTTGGTACAGCATTAACATTGTGGTGTAGCGGCCCAGGAGGCCGCAGGTGGAAAGGAATGAAACGATAAACACGTAGCCAACAAGTGCGCCCACCCCAAGCCTCACCCTCCTCCTCCCTCTTCTCTGCTGCAATCTCTCCCTCCATACTCCTTCACACCGGCCTTACGACTTCTTGTACTCAATTCTCTCCACCTTGACGTCGTCTCCGATGAGCTGGTAGACGTACGTGACCACTGTAGATGCCTGGATGTCCATTAACACGAAGGAGGGGATGATGTTGCTGCCGGGGGAAAGTTTTAAATGACACCTGTGATTTGGACAATCAGCTCATTTCTGCAATACAGTAACCTAGAGTAGCTCTAGGTTAACCTTCTGTGGCACGATAATGTAATGACTACAACCTAAACAGTATTTTCAAAGATAGAGAGGATAGGTCTTGTGCTCAAACTGATCAGACAACTATGCAACTGTAAAACAGCCTCTTGTTCCCTTACCTTTCCAGTGCGTTGTAGGCCCCTGTGGCCGAGCCGGGGTTGATGTAGAACTTGTTTTCATTCTCGAAGGCCTCAAACTTGTGTGTGTGTCCCGAGATGAGGATGTCGACATCCAACTGCCTCTGCAGTAGCGCCAGACTTGCCATATCCCCCCAGGGGATCACCTGGTGTCCGTGGATCAGCCCAATCTTAAACTGGCCCACCGTCACAACCTTCTGCTCAGGGTAGTTCAGGTTCTGTTCAATGAGATGGGTGAGGGTGAGGTATAAAGCACAGTGAGATTTTTGTGCTGCTATTCTGTCATTTATTTTATGTACATTCTTTTTTTTTTCTTCTCAAGCAGAGCAGGCAGTCTTTACTGAGATGAAATCTGACAGGAAATCAACAAGTAGAAGTCTAATTACATTTACATTTGTAGGCTTTTAGGTGATGCTCTTATTTAGAGCGATGTCCTGGGAGTGGGCAGGTTGTGTGTTCATGCATCCTTGAAAACTGACATGACATACAGCTGCAGAAAGCACTGAACTATACATGCATGTACTGAATATTTATTGCACTTTAAGATTAAAGTACTTCTGATTGTGATCTGATTGAGATTTGATAGGTGTATGTGTATTTTTACAGCTGTGCAACGTATACATCCTGTGACTGTGCACACGTACACTACTACTACACCCACCTCGTCAAAGTCTCCTCTGACAATGTGGACGTCTCCAGCTAGGGTCTTCAGGTAGTCATAGCTCTCCTTGGTACAGAGGTTGCCTGTACAGAGAATGTGTTGGATCTTGCCTGGGACCAAGAGCTTCTTGAACTTGGCTGGCAGGGTGTTGCACCGGTGGGGGATGTGCAGGTCACCTAACACCAGGACCAACTACCAGCACAGGACAGAGATGATTTAATAACCCATTAAGACCTGAGGCCGATTCTACAAATGCCTTCTAAATGAGTAGTTCTCACACTTTCAAGATTTTTCAAAATTGTTGAAAAATAGCAGATGTACAAGCTTGCAGCGTGGCATGAAGCGACGGGCTGTGAGTTTGTATATCTGCTCATTTTAAATAGCCAACGCTAAAATGACACCTGCTTTCCCTGTTTTAATGGGATAAGCTAGGACTAAAACCAGTGAGATTGAATCTGTACTTACAGAGAATGGAGAGTGAAAATGATGGAGCCTAAAATAGAACCCAGGTAATTCATTTTTTGTGGAGGATTTAAGATTATAGGTACTGTATCTCTTCCTGCTTCATATGTAGTACTATTAGGCTGGTCTTGACCACAAGATTAGCTGGTTTAGTGTCATAGACACACAAGCAATAACATGGACCAGATAATAGCAGTTCAATTGGTAAGAAATTTGTAATCCAGAATGCACCAGAAGAAAAACCTGGGGAATAAGTAAGGGATCAGAGTGCATATTCAAGACATGTACATCAATATATTGTCAGGCTAGCTCTGACAAAGCAAGAACGGTAACCAAAATGTATAAAACTGAATAAGTGAATACATTTTAGACACAAAGTATAGTAATACGCACTCACACACTACAGAATCCTATGTTCACACAACACACAGGGGTCAATCAATGATAGAAACATCCACAAGTCATATTCAATATAAAACCCATAATTGACCACACTATTCCTATGCTCGCTTCAACTCTGTATATCAGTGATCATTAGTTGGGGACCAGAGTGGAGTGCTCGCTGCAATAGTTAAAAGCATCAAATGCCTGCCTGCCAAGCACAACAACAATCCACTACTGTCAGTGAACTGGCAGACCTGGCAGTGGCTGTGAAACTCCACAGCTGTGTCCCTTTTAAATCCCTAATTCCCCTGTTAGTGTGCGAGGCAGGCCCCTCCACCCAGCAGAGATGAGAGAGATAGAGAACAGGGATCCAACACGGAGCAAGGGGCACTTACCCGGTGACCAGCCTGGTTGATTGGAGACAAGCAAGGTTGGGGAGGTGGGAGGAGGGGAGCGGGTGAGATAGGTGGGAAGGCAGGATGTGTGTGGAGAAAACAACATGAGGCATGATCAAAGATTGGAAGAAGAAAATAAACAAAAAACAAAAGCAAAATAATGTTTAAAACAGGACAACTGGGGTTAAAACTGATATTAGAAATTAAAAAAGTGAATGGATTACATAGATTGACATTACTCAAAACATTAGTTTTGTTAGTGGTTGCTGGTTAGTGATTTCAATGGGGTGCAAAATTAATCACTGAAGTTCCATGCTTATGAAAGATGAATGAATTACAATGAAAAACAGAAACGTAGTTTTAGCAGTGGTCACATTGATAGTCGCTACAATGGTATCTCTCCAAGCTGCTGGTCCTCAAAGAAATGTGGGCTTGGTTGTGTGTGTCAGAGAATGGTAGATATAGTAGTAGGAAAGATGGAGAGAAGTAAAGAGATAGGAGGAGGAATGAATGAAAGTTCTGATGTACAGTACGCCCGCTGGCAATGATGACCAAGCCTACTTCAAAATCTTATTTAAAAATACATAATGGCTGGATTTGGAGTCCTACATCAGAAAGTGACTTATCATGAGAAGATGAGATAAGAGAACATTAGTTGTTAGCCTGCTAGCCTACTAGCTTCAGCTGAACGGCTGACATAAAAGCAACACAAATTCACGATCTAACCAGGATTTATCATCAATATGACAATGAAAATGCTAACTGTAGGTAAAAATAGTAGCTGGAAATAAAAGCCAAACTAAAATCACACCGTGCAAACTAAAGAGATTGAAGGGAAGCTTGAATGCATTTATAGTGAATAGTGAAGCTGTCATGTGATCCGCTCCTTCACGGGGATGGGACTTATAACTAAAAACATGAAGGCTCTTATATGCCCCCCTTGAACCCCACTGGGTCCCCCCTCTCTCTTTCAACGAAACACCATCCTCAGTATCGTCACGCAGGCAACGTGTTCCAAACGCCGAAGTTTAAAAAAGGGGAGAATGTAGGTTTTCTTCTTTTCATACTTACCATTTTATTTTTGCTGCTTCTGCTAGTCGAGTTCAGGAAGCGTCTGCGCACGTACAGCGTCACCGACAACCAATCAGAAGGGACTTTACGTCGGTTTGCATCAATAGTAGTCTCGCGTCACCAGACTGTTGCCTCCCACAATTTACAAATGTTTCCGACATACAGTCTGGGACTCGGAAGCTCTGATCATGTGTAAGGGGAAAGCGGATGCCCCTCCCCTACCCACGTCCGTTTCAGCATTGTGCAGTGGCGCAAATGAGTCCGACTGGAATCAACGAATCTCATAAATATCGTTTATGTCTACTAGTGTCTTCTTTCACAGTTTTTTCGGCGTTAATTCCATGATACCTTTCTCAGTTTTCTGTGATAAACAATCCTCGCACAAATAACATGAATCTACCGCTCCTATGACTATGCTTCCGCCTCGGTTCTGTTTCCACTAGGACTACAGGTCCGCGGGCACCGCGTCGTGATTGGTCGAATGTTTTTCCGGTCTGAACAACTTCCGTTACACAGCTTTCGGGAAGTGTAGTCCCAGACTCTATTTTAGCATTCAGAGATTGTGGAATAGTTGTCTGGTGACGCGAGACTACATCAATAGTGAATGGTTTGTGTAAAGTCAGCGGATGCTAGCTAGCATGAATAATGATTTCCGGTTTAGTCAATTGCCGTCATAATAAAAGCATACTATGGGTGCAATACGTTAAAGTATGGGTCTTCAACAGGGGGTCCGGGACCCCAAGGCGGTCCTCATGGTTACTACAGGGGGGCTGCCAAATCTTTGTGTCATAGGAACTTTAAAATAAAAATAAAATACTTTCCACCATTACCAAATAATGTATTTTGCATCATAGCTCCTGAACCAAACATGATATGACAGAATAGGTGATGTCTACACCTACACCGATGGTCAATGATCACAATTATATCATGTACAACATCATAAACTGTTCAGGTGAATAGGTAATGTCAATTCAATAATGTTGTTTATGTCCAGGTAACTCAGTTAGTAGAGCACTCGCCTTAGGACCACAAGGTTCTGGGTTTGATCCCAAGATTGGGCCCAGAGCTTGCAGGACACAACTGGCCCCTTATGTTTCAAGGCAGCCATCATTGTCAACACCAATTTGCTTACTGGCCCCAGGTTTAAGCTGTGTTTCCCAAGTCCATGACAAATATCTCTAAAACACTTAAATGTCCCAGTTTTCAACATTCACTACCAAATTGTCCCATTAAAATAATACTTGTTTTGTGTGCTTACTGCTTACATAGATGTTTATCTTGTTCTAATATATCCTGTTGAAAGGTGCAGTCACTAAGTGCTAAAATAATTGTCCCCCATCCCGATGAAACACCAGGTATAAAAAAGTCAAATCAATTGTCATTGTAGTGAAAACAGCCAATCTGCAAGCTCACTGTCACATCAAGATGCATTATGAACTTATCACTGTAGAATTATCCAGGGCCTTCCAGCGCCTGACGTTTGTGGTTATTATTGTGATTATTATTATGTGTGTATTTCCTGCTCATTTAGGATCTCATACCGGAGTGATAGGCCGAGTTATTTTTCTAGGAGTTGATACAGTACATGCTTATATGAAGGTTAATACTGCTTATTTGGAGTTATAAACTGAAGTTATAATCCGAAGGTACAAATATATACACATTCTAAAAGCCACAGCACAGCAGAGGACTTTACACATGTCACTTAAGTGTCACATGAGGGCATGTTGATTGATTAGGTCAGATGAGGAGCTGGGCGACAACAGTGCTAAAGCCTGTGTTTCCACATGACAATACACAAGTCACATGATTAATCAACAGAAGGTTACACCCACTTGGGTAGACCAAACCGATATAAATGGAGTGTATGCTCACTATAAGGACAAAGTGTTCTACGCATGCACCAGTGTTACTAGTTACCAGGGTGTTATTGCTGCGTTTGTAATTTTCCATTGCGAGCTCCGAGAGACTGACGTTAAAATTGAGTGCGTGTTTACACAGCGATAATATATTTCTGATATGGTTTATAGTTTTGTGTGTATATTTCATGTCAGTAATTTGTTGTTACGTTGTTGTTTGTGTTTACTTTTTTAGGTTTATAACCTGACTCTTTACTTGACTACTGGCCTACTGGCTTACTGGCCATACTGGCCTAAAAGTACTAGACTGTGTTTATATTGTGTGTCAGTATAATAAAACCATCAAAGACACAGGTCTGAGTTGTGTCTGCTAACTCGGTTGCTGAAATACCCTCTACAAGGGGAGATCTATTTATATTAGTTGCATTGCTTGTGTGACTGGCTAGATAATTGTACAATCACAATGTATTCATTTCTGTGTTTTTCCATTGTAATTTTGGTGTTGATAAATTATTCTATATACTGATTTTATGTTGTTTTATCTCATATTATTATAGTCTATAGTATATAGCCTATATCTGTTGCCAGAACCATTATAATAATTGTATGCTTTTCAAAAACAAAATAAAAACAGATCCCACATATCCCTCGTATTCACTTTTTCAAATATCTGCAACTAAGGAACTTTATTAGAGCTATCCAGGATCACTCCATGCTGGCCCCTCTCTTATCTGTGTTGGAGAGAGTTTTGGTTAAAAATCCATTCGGAAGGGGAATAAATATCAGAATTTTATGACCTGTTACTGTCATTTTCTCCGGAATCCTCTGAGCATATAGGCTCAATGCCTGGAGAGAGGATTAACAGGAGGACCTAACAGTGGAGCAGTGGAGTACAGCATGTAAATTGGCTCAGTCTCAGACTGGAAATACACGCCTAAAACTCCTTCAATACAATTGGCTTATGAGAGTGTACATCACACCTGTGAAGCTTAATAAGTTTAATAACAATATTCCTGACTCATGCACCAGATGTGGGGAAGATAGAGGCACACTGTTCCATTGTTTATGGTCATGCCCAAGATTGGTGGACTTTTGGAGGGAGATTGGACAGGAAATACAAAGGATACTTTTAATTAATATTGTACCAGAACCTAAGTTCTTTCTGCTAGGCCTCTATCCAGTTTGACACAGAATAAAGTGCAATGAGAAATTATCATAAATATTTGTCTTTTACAAGCAAAAAGAGTAATTGCACTGACCTGGAAGAAGCCGGATATAGACCAAGCATTGCACAATGGTTCAGAGAACTGTCTTTATGCCTACCTCTAGAAAAAATCACGTATATACTTAAGGACAAACAAGAAATGTTTCTAGAGGTGTGGGGTTGTTTTATACGGTATATGGAAAACAATAATCTGCCACATTTAATGGAGGAATCTGGAGAGGAGTAGTGCTGATGCCATTGTATTGTATGTTTTTCTTTTGTTTTTTCTCATTGATTGTTTTGTATGGTTTATTGTAAATGTCTTTTGTCTTTTTATTGTATTTGTAATTGAATGTTGAAATACTTTGTGAAAAAAAGAAAAATAAATAAACATATTGTTGAAAAAAAACAACAACAAACAGATCCCACAGTTTGAAAACCTCTGTTTTAAATGGTATCACTGTACCATCAAAACATAGATGTACACCTATTCTGTATTATCATGTTTTGTTTAGGCGATATGATGCAAAATACATTATTTGGTAATGGCGGAAAGTAAAATGGCCGCCATGGCCACCAGGGGGCGTTTTTGCGATGGCTCCATTTCTGAAAATGTTCAGGGCCCCAAACTGTAAGTGTACCAAGTTTCACGCTTTTATGAAAAAGTGAACGATTCACCTAAAATTTCGTACCAAACTACCAATCCACCGGACTATGTGTCTTTCCCATGACATGTTACGTTCACTCACCTGCTAGCATTAATACAATATTATAGATCATGCTCTGAAAATAATTTAGGAAAAACATTGTTTTTCTTTTTAACCCCAAAAACTAATTTAAAAAAAATGCAGGAACCAGTGGTGTAAGTACATTAACCCAAGTACTGCTCCCTATTGCGACGCATTGAGCATGTAAATCTGCTATTTTCAAAATGTTTTAATATATTTTTTAAACATTTGAAAACTTGTGAAACGAGACTTTTACTTTGTAACAGAGTATTTCTATATTGAAGTATTGATACTTTTACTTAAGCAAAAAGTATTGTGGAGTAACTTTTTCCACCAGTGGTTTTTAACCCCAAAAAACGAATAAAAAAATGCAGGAACATAGTTTGTCATATTACAACTATTATTTTGAAAGTGCATCAGTCGGAAGTCGTGTCTGAGTTAGCGCCGACATGACGGTGGTCGCTGGTCAGTAACATCTACGCAGCAGGCACGGTATCCCGCAGAACATTCGAGAGGTAAGCACAGAGACGCGCTTCTTCTATACTCGTCTCATTTTTTTTTATCTCACTAAGTAGGTTAACTAGCCGTTTTATCATGTCATAAAAGATAACAAGTTGAGCCAGCTGATTTCAATTATACGTGACTTTTTGGGCAATATCTTGGATAACCAGCAACGTCGACGTCGTCGATGCTGCCGGCTAACGTTAGCCTGTGTGAGCTAACGGGACCGTAATGGCACGTCGTCACCGGGCTTCTTCCTGAAGCATCTGTGTGTTCAGGCTCCGTCTAAATCCTGGAGCTCAGTGAGAAAAAAAACCTACTTTTCCACTTAAAACTTATATTATATAAACAATAATATTGTGGCTCTATTGTGACTTTTTGTCGTTATTTGGTAACGTTAAAGTAGCTAATAGCCGTTAGTTGAATTGTCGTTATGTCCGTCTATCACTGTGAAACACGTGTGATTTGATCCAGGTAATGGTTGGTTGACGATACCTTCAACGTTCATTACTAAATTTAGTAAATAGCAGATGTACGTGACGCGCTGCGAGTTTGTACATCTGTTATTTCCAAAATTAGCTCGTCACCGAAAACGCCGAGGAGATTTGTTTCAATGTATTAATTTATCAATCGACGGTTCATTTAACACCTCGTCACACGACCCTTTACGCTCGATAAAACAATGACGTAACTTAGGGGGTAAAAACAACGATGCGTCACTTTATTCGGCTGAAAGTACGTCATTTTGTCAAGGGGAATGAAAGGCCGTGAACAACTGACACACCTGATTACAATGATGTAGCAACAACCTGCTGGATAACAATCATTTTCTCCCACAAGGTTTTCCAAACCCCGAGGACGTTCCAGATATTCCTGTTTCTTTGAGACGACATCGCATCCATTGTTGGGACATTTTCGCTGAACAACTGTGCGTCTCTTTGAAGCAAATAAAGCACCTTTGCTTGTTTAAATCGATATCATACCTAAAAACCACCAAGCGACAAGACAACCCTTCACTGCGCCTCTTGGGACGATCAGCGTTGTGTTTATGTCTTTGTTTTGTGAAAACGGTAAGTGTTATGTGAATTGATGCATGATCATTTACTGTCTCGGATTGTGTTAAGATTATGGGTGGGGTATTTTACAGCAAAACATAATGAATTTACGTTCAATGTGTCGTACAAATATGCCGTGTTTGAGCAAGTGGAATCAAAATGGCGTCTCCCAGCTCGATCACTCGTGTGCGGTGACTGTACAACCCAGATATGGTGACGCACTATGCACCAAGTAGCAGCCTGATCTAGACTTGGTCGTACCACTGCGTCGCTCACCGAAAATGGCAGATCCACAAAGTTTTGAGCTTGTAGATCGGCTATTTTTGGCATGCGACATACTCGTAAAGGTAAATTATGCGCAACTCTTTTCTGGAAATAGATAACACAATCTCCGCCCCCTCCATAGCAGCTTTTGACCAGCTACCACAGTGTCATTGAGAAAGCAGTTGGTAGTGAGTCATTTTGTCAGGGTGAATTTAATTATTACCATGGCTGCGAAATACCCCATGAGCTAGAACTCAACATTGTGCAATGTTAGCCGACACTCAGTGGGGAGAGGGGAGCAAAAGGGAGAAAATGCTTTGGCAGCAACTAGGCCCCTGTTTGTGACCTATTAACAGTAGCAGCCTTTATTTCACTAAACCCAGAGGCCTTCATTTTAAATAAAGGGCTCTCACAAAGCCAATTTAAATAGATGACTGCTCTATTTTCTTTACTTAGCACTTCAACATCACATGATCATTCTAGGTATCAGGGATATTTTGTTACGTTATGTTCCCAAGGCACTCAACCGTTTATCCATGCAGTCTTGAATTTTGGCTGGTTTTAATTTGGTAGATCCTGGAATGTAGGCTTACTGCATTGTTCCTCTCCTAGGTTGCTCTGGATAGTTGCCCATTACTGGATAATGGTGTCTGACAAATTCCTAAAATGCAGGGGGCCTTTGAGGACACACTGCTGACGTTTCTTTCCTTTTTACTTGACAGTTTATTGTGGACATTTGTTGAATGTACCGCTATAGAACATCCCACACAGATGCTATTATTGTCTGATCATTTTATAGATAATGGTTTAGAATCTGGTTAACAATCTGAATTCATTTATCTAACCAGCTCAGTGACTTTGTGGTTAGTTTGTCCACTCTGAGACTTGGAGGTTGGGGTTCAATCCCCAGCCGAGTCATACCAAAGTCTATAAAATGGTACCCAATGCCTCTTTGCTTGGCACTCTGCATCAAAGGTTGGATTGAGGATACGTCCCTGCTCCATAGCGTCATGTCCAGGCATGGTCTGTACATCAAGCTCTCATGCTACAGAAACGGGAGATAGGCTCCTGAACTATGAGCCATATGGCTCGGGAACCGTTGGTTCCCAAGCCTACTAAACAGGAATTTGTTTCAACTACATTGGTACAGAGATGGATCACTGAACCTAATGACACATACTGGCATACAGTAGACCAGTCGTACTCAAATCCTTTAATGTCAAAGACCCCCAAATGAATATGCATTTGTCTCCGGACCCCCATCTGAAAATCTTGTATCAGAGGGCCCCCATACAAGATTTGTGCACTATTTGAAAATATTTAAAAAATAAAAATCTTTTGAAAATGGCATCAACGCATCATGATCATGTGTTGTAGGCATGTATTGCCTATTTTCAAATGGCCAATGTGTATAGGGACAAAATTGCTAAACTGATTTTGATGCTATATTCACAAATTTAGATGGTGACCCCCTGAAACTGGTACTCTTACCATTTTGTAAATGTCAAATTTAAATTTTATTTACTCATGTCAAAAATATTGACTAGGGGTAGCCTCAGATGTATGTATTAATGGGGTCCGGAGTTTCCACTTTTTATTTGTATTTTATACCTCGGGGCATTGAGAACGGGTGATGTCGTGCCGAGCTAGACTTGTATTACATAACGTGGGCTGTGGACGTAGGTATTAGGTCTGATGGAGCAATCTAGGAACCCATGTGGTAAAAAAAAAAGCGAATGTTTGCCTCTGGGAATGCAATCTCCTTTTACGTGTTAAACAGGAACTCAGGTTTGGCTCTAGGCCTAGGGCAGTAAGGATTTTTCGGAACCGTGGTAAAGTCAGTTTACCGGCAGGTAACCACACCCCCAATAACCCTTGACTCCAGAGATAATGTGTAACGATTTGTGAGTTTTGGACAAAATGTGTAGGATTCGGGACAGTGTTTTGAAGAAAATCTGACAGATGGGCGTGGCCTACATGGGAAGTTTGCCATGTAATTGTTGTACGGTCTACAATTAAAAGAGTTCTAGGCCATAGGCCATACAATGTGGCCACCCGAGGCCAATTTGGAGTGGAGTTTCTTCCTGGTCCTGCTGGCAGTTTGCATGAAAAGATTAACTGATGTGTCCAGTGGTTCCTGAGATTAGCTGCTCACACACAAACCGATGAAAACATGATCTCCACCTCCTGGCTGTCCAGCCTGTGGAGATGGTGTAACTAATACTAATTGACGATAACTAACAAGTGAGTACATCCTAATATGAGTAATAAAAAAAAATATCTAAAATGTAAGGCTAGGCAGGTTTTGTGGGCTACTGTTGGTATCAGTGTGTGGATTTGATATAGACTTCACTGAGGTGTCTATTTGATAAAACATCTTTGAAAAACTCCCTCATCCTCAAGTTCAAAACATAGGTTTTTACATACTGTAGGTGCTCATGCAAAATGGCGCAATAAGCACAGTATGTACTGATAAATACAAGGTAGCCAATTGTGTTCAGAAGTGTTTTTTTTTTAATGCTATTGATAACTAGTCACGGCTTGCTATGCTAACGAGTGTCCACTTATCTCCTCCCTCTTGTCTTGCAGAGCTGTTGCGCAGCCGTTGGAACCTGTGTGGTGGAAACCTAGCCTTCAAGCGAGGAGCTTGCGGCCACAGCGGCACGACATTTTTCATGTCAGAGACCGAGCACGCTTGCAGTCGTTTATGTCATCCCCTCTTTTCCAGACAGAAGATCCCCAAAAATCGCCATTCAAGATCTGTTTATCTTACTGATAGTGCTCATAACATCCAGCCAACATGTCTGTCAACGTCAACCGCAGCGTGTTGGACCAGTTCTACCGCTACAAGATGCCCCGTTTGATTGCCAAGGTACCCAAGTAATTTCTGCTAAGCTGCAAGCTCAAACAGTGCATTTGAAAATTGTGTGAGATAAGTCTGTCTCTATAACTACACATCAATATATCAGTGATGTTGCTAGGTTTTCAATGTAATGGGTCCTGGGATGCAAGGGTGGTCTTTTAGATGGGTCCCAGGGACATTTTATGGGTCCCCAATTACACGTCCCCCCCCCTATCGTTTTCTTTGATCTCCAATCTCCATATCTTCTATGCGTGTGTGACTGTGTACATTATATCCTGATGCAGTGGATCTCAACCTTTTCAGGCAGCGACCCCCCAAAATTATCATATTTTAACTGGGGACCCCCCACCCTGAGGAATTAGGAGTTGAGGCACTTAATTTAGTTTGATTCAGTTCCACAGATACATATTGTGAAAATAGCAGATCTAGATCAGTGCGACCCGTTCCTGCTTTTCAAGACCGATACCGATATATATACATATATTAAAAAATCATAAATATATTTTTTCAAATGTATATGATTCTGTAGTATTAGCACACCTTATGGTAAGAAATACTAGTAGTGGGCAACAGGTGGATTTAACATACCTTTGACCAATAGAATACATTTAATCATAGAACCTTTTAATCATTATTATTATTTTATTTTGTATTATTTATGAATGTAGAATGTGTTTTTACTATTTATTGTGTAGACTGAAAACACTGGCTTACAGTGGAAGTATTGGCAAATAAAGAAATAGGAATTCAAGAAATAATGAAGACAAATACTGACAATGCCTATGAACATTGGCTTGCAGTTATTGCACATAGTCAACATGCAATAATACTATTAGGCTTGTCATTGAGAAAGGAAAATAAAGTTGTCTTTTTGAGGAGAAGTGGAACCTTATAAGTCACTTTAAGTTTAGCATGAGGGAGAGGGTCTACCCTCTTCAGGGAATTAATTGTTATGATATCTCTAAGCTACAGAAAACATCCAGTTGCCTATTAAACATACACAAGACACAGACGATAGACAACCGGTTACTTACAGCTGCCATTAATTAGTGCTTTTGTTTGCCTTTGTGGTCAAATCAGGGTCAAATGCATAGGATCAACGAGCCATCGTTAACCTGCTAATGTTACACAGCTGATTGGCAACATGCGTTAATCCACCACTCACTCTGATCTCCAAGCAAGTGGGAGAACAAAATCGGAGATATTACTTTGGCTGGTCAATTTAAGATGACAACAGCAACAAAGATTAGTAGTAGACCTGTATGTATGATGATCAGTTATTATTCCAGACAGTGGTCTATCCAAGACGTTTTAACACGTTTAAGAGCAGGTCCTCATGCCGTCTCTCTCTCTCTCTCTCTCTCTGTGTGTGTAGCGTAGACTAACAGCGAGGGGCTGTGCTGCTGCTTCTGCCACACAACGCCGTTTAACCGAGTTATACTTCTCCAGTACAACGGTGTCTAACCGGAGAGTTATACTTCTCCACCAACGGTGCCTAACCGAGAGAGTCCATGTAGATCACAGCTGACAAATATTATATATTATCGGAGCTAATCGGAGCTGCGTCCCATGGACGCACTAGAGTTGTCATGAATGCGTCCTTTCGCAATATGGTGCGTCAGCGACGCAGGACGCAGGCCTACGAGCATCTCTGATATATACAATTTGCATCATATTTGAGGAATTAATGAATTGAGAATGAGCATAATTTGTTACTTGTAAGCCAATGCAGTATACTAAGACTTCTTTGTTCTCCTGTTAAGGTTGAAGGCAAAGGGAATGGAATCAAGACGGTCATTGTCAACATGGTTGATGTTGCAAAGGCATTGAACAGGCCTCCAACATGTGAGTAAAACCTGGCTGACACATTTATTTGGGGTTAAAATAATAATGCACTTAATATGTATTACACTTTCTAGATCTAACCCACAGTGCCTCACGATATTGCTATACGGTATATTAAAAAAAGGCAAATGGATAAGAGAAGCTGTTTAACTTAAGCTTGCATCCACAACACTGTTTAACTACATCAGCTAATTTGACCTTTTCATCTGTCATTCTCCTGTCCATTTGGCCTCGCTCCCTGTAGTGTATACAACCACAATACAGCTTTTTGTGTTCATTGTTCACAAAGTGATGTAATGATTGAACAAAAGGACAGTGTCACAGGATAAAAACAAAGTAGTTTCATTAACGGAGCTTTATGAACACATTTTTCTGCTTCACCTGGAATCTCAGGTTTTAACTAGTCCCTGAATAAGAATAACAGAAACTTCAATTAACATGACGTCTTTGTCAGTGAACGTAATGGTAGGATAGAAAACCACTATACCAGGGGTCAGCGCCGACTAGTGTTGGAAACCCTGCTGTAGGGTCCTGAAACTCCATCTACTGGCTATCTACAGCAATGATATGCTATTTGTTGACTCACCCAGATGGGGTGTGTCTAGTCTCTTGAGACAGATGTGTTGCCTCCCATAATTTTCAAAAGCTTCCGCCTAACAGTCTTGTGGAAGCTCTGAAAATGTGTTGAAATGAGAGCGGATATCCCGCCCCACTTACATTTTACCTGTGCAGTCGCTTAAATAACTGCTATTAAAAACATTCACCAATACAGTTTAAAGATATTTTAAAAGGCATTTCCATGAACACTGTGATTGGTTGAATAGTCTGAAGAGCAGATGACAGCTTCCACTCAGATTTTACACGATGGAATTAAATACTCTGTAGCATTCGAAGATAAGGATGAAGATTGTGGAGGAGATTCAGATTAGGGTGTGTCCATATATAGTGGAAACATCACATCTTGACCATATCCTCATGACATACAGTTAGCAGGGTGTGACAATTAACTCGGCTCACAATA
This sequence comes from Gymnoscopelus microlampas, assembly GCF_963454915.1. Taxonomy (NCBI): domain Eukaryota; kingdom Metazoa; phylum Chordata; class Actinopteri; order Myctophiformes; family Myctophidae; genus Gymnoscopelus; species Gymnoscopelus microlampas. The sequence goes on from NC_139957.1 coordinate 13,379,018, forward strand.
CGATACACATTACACAATCATTATTGGGTTCACTATTTTGATAACTATTTGTAATTCTAAAAATACTAGTCCATACCTGGGAATGCACACCCCAACAACGTCCGAGAGTGGGTTGTTCATAGTTCTTGGTGTTTATATTAAAACATGGGAGGTTAAATAGAGAAGGCTGTGGTGGGATTGAGTCCCAACCAGAAGTGTTACTTACCTGTAACATCGTACACTGTACTATACCTGTGGCTCTGTGTAGGCTAGTGCCTATTAGGAATTATATTAGGACGGTATAAACTAAAGATTTAACTAGGCACTTCAACAGGCTGAGCCACCAGGGCATTCTGTGAGATGAAGAAAATGCATAATGAATGTATTTGTCTTGTCTTTTTTTCTCTCCCTCCGGCAGACCCAACCAAGTTTTTTGGTTGTGAACTCGGTGCTCAGACCCAGTTTGATGCGAAGAACGACCGCTACATTGTCAACGGCTCCCACGAGGCCAATAAGTTACAGGACATGCTTGATGGGTTCATCAGAAAATTTGTGCTGTGTCCCGAGTGTGACAACCCTGAAACTGACCTGGTAAATGTTTGAGAAGCATAGAGATTGGATGAACTGGTTTATAAGGATCAAAGTTAAACATCTGAGCATTGTACTGTAATGAGCTCCACATCAAGTTACTAGCCATAGTGGCTGATGTACATTTGTTAATGCACACCAAATGTACATCATATAGGATCTTTGAAAATGGCATGTACTGCATGTATCTGAACATAGTGCCATATAGAAATATTGTTATAGTATAATTTGGGGTAAATTAGTATTGATTTGTCCATCTTGCAATTCTCAGCATGTCAATCCCAAGAAACAAACCATTGGCAACTCCTGTAAGGCCTGTGGATACCGTGGCATGCTTGACACCAGACACAAACTCTGCACCTTCATCCTCAAAAACCCACCAGGTGAGACCTTTGGCTTTCGTTGCTGTCCGGCAGAAACCAGCTAACTCCATTTTGACACCTTTGCATTTTTTCCCATAAATCAGGGCCATTGAACACCCTTTACGTCTGTGTTTGTAAATCAAATATTGAACCTATGAAAAGCATTAAAAAGCGCTTCTGACAAAACCAGCTAACTCATTTGGATCTAAAGTCCACCGGAGTTAGCTGGTTTTGCTGAATCCAGGCTCAATCCCCCCCCCCCCCTTTTTTAAAAAAAGATATCCTTTGGGGCTTTTATGCCTTTATTTGGACAGGACAGTAGGCTGACAGGAAATGGGGGGGAGACATACAGCAAAGGTCGTCGTGAACGGGAGTCGAACCCGCGACACGCTGTCATGCTGGATTACCAGCTTATGTGGTATGCGCCTGGACTGCTAGGCCAGCGGACGCCCCGCTCCACCCCTTTTGACCGCCAACCTCATTGTGAGCTTGGCGGTCCATTCAGCTGGTCTTAACGATGAACAAAACCTCCTAACTCCACTTTTTTTCATTTCCTAAAAAATGAACATTTTGGACTGTGCTGGTTTCTGCCAGACAGCAGAGATATATATTTTAATAGCACCTTTCATACCAAGAATGTAGCTAAACTGCTTTACCTGAAGCACTCAAATACAAACTTGGCATGAACGCTTCTAGCTTTGCATGACAAATCCGTAGAATTTCTGTAGTTTCTTAGTGACTGAGAAGAAGCTTAAATTCCTAAAACTATAACATTGTACACCATTATGCGCACCAGTTAATGAACCATATGACAGATAATGTTTGTGTGACGCTACAAGATCTCATGAGGTGTCTGATGAAGAAGGGTAGTTAGTAGGGACAACATAATGTTAATTCTACCAGAGCAAAAGGCTTCCATTCCTACTGAGGCATGTTGCCTCAGATGTTTTCCAAGATCCTGGCAGTTAGTTCCATGCTCCATCCATTGCACTAGATTGGGACTTGGACCCATAATCCTGGTAGTGGTCTACAACCAGCATGTGGGGCTGCTTCTAAATCAGTTAAGGTTTCCATGCCCTGTATGAGAAATGTGACTTTATTGACTCGCCTGCTGTTCTTCACCACAGAGAAAGTTGACAGTGGATATGGAACAGCAGCTCCTGTCAAGAAGGAGAAAGACAAGAAGAACCGCAAGAAGGACAAAGAGAACGGTTCTGGTAGCGCAGACAATGACATTGATGCCCCGGATGCTGTGGTGTGTAACCTCTCTCCACACGTGTGTTGAAGGAATATATATGTGTGTGTATGCGTGTCAACCAGTCAGATTGAAAAAGGTGCACTCGGTTTCACCGTCGGGAGGTGCACTGCCTGAAGGTGACTTGCGCCACGAGTGAGCTCGAGTGAGTTGCCGAGCGTTGCGAAGTCACCTTCAGTCAACTCAGTGCCATCCGAGTTATGTACCGATAGGGACAGAATCGTAAATAATTGCATATATATATATATATATATATATATATATATATATATATATATATATATATATATATATAAAAAACTATTAAAAATCGTGTCTTATCTTGCTCCATTTTAGTCTGTTAGCTGTGGCATTTGTAGCTTGCATTATTTATTACAGTTAATGATATATATATATATATATATATATACACACGGCAAACCGAAAGGTCACTGAAGTCATTCCATCAATTGGCCTTTCTTAAAGAAGTCACTCTTCCTGAATATAGAAATCCTGCTATTTAGAGACACAGACCCCATTGATTTCTAATACAGATGCATAATCTTCAGTCTTCCTACGTAGTTTAAAAATACTTTTTGCTGATGTTGAAAGGTCAGTCCATAAGTTTATGTTTACAGCGCTTCCAAATGTAGAATTGTCTTGAACTTGGTAAGAAAACATAATCCTGATAAAAAAGCACTGTTGTGCATACTTGCTTCTATGTTACTGTGACCTTTACTCTTGCTATGTTTCATTTGTATACATGTATAGATCAAATGAATAACGGCACAAGAAAAAGTGACATTTGTGCAGGCAATCGTTTAAGGAAACACTACCGGGCCTTATGATCTAAAATAAATGATCAAATTGACAGGCAAGCATACTGCATTTAGTGTTTGTCTTGACACCTGCCCTTCTATCTGACCTGCGTATATATGTGTGTGTGTGACCTTTTAGGATGGCGATGACGACGATGAAGACTGGGTGGAGGAGACAACAGAGGAGGCACAGAGACGACGGATGGAGGAAATCAGTGACCACGCCAAGGTCCTCACCCTCAGTGAGGATCTGGAGAAACCCCTTGAGGAGAGGGTTAACTTGTTCTACAACTTTGTCAAAGTATGAATGGTCATAATACATTGTTATTTAACTTGTTTGTACTGAGTACTACATATCTGCAATATCTAAATGATTTTTGGAATAGTGTGGATTGCTTTTAGAACAAAAGCTTTATTTTATACTCACAAATGCTAGTCAGCTAATCGCATTAGCTCACAAATGCTAGTCACAAATGCAAGTAATCTAATCTAGCTATTAGTAGTTGCTGTAGTTGGCTTAATTATTTTTGTTTAGTCTTTCCACTTGTCAAAATATAAATCACCAAACAGCCTGCAAACAGCCCACATGTTCATGCTGCTATAATGTTCACTGTTATAAGATAAATTAAATGCATTCTGGTGTCTTTAGCAAAAGAAGGAGAGTGGAACCATAGATGCTGCTGATAAGGAGATCTTGGCTGAGGCAGAGCGTCTGGACGTGAAGGCCATGGGACCTCTCATCCTCAGCGAGCTGCTCTTCAACGAGAACATCAGAGACCAGATCAAGAAGTACACGCGCCACTTCCTGCGAGTAAGTTTGTGCTACCCTGAGGTGAGGTAGTGCTTGGCTGCAGCTCTGGAATCCCAGACAACTGCTCGCGCTTTGTAGTGAATTGTATTCAGCTGGTGTCCTAGGTCTAAATTTGAAACCAGCAGTATTCTGGGCCGAGAGGAAGTGACCCTTAAGCGCTACAATATGTCAAATTTGCCAAGTAACAGTAGTTTAAATGTCTTGACTTATGTGTTAGTGTTCTTTTTAATGTCTTGACTTATGTGTTACTGTAATCTGTGTAAAAAGAAAAGCTCTATGAATAGCAAATTATTTTTACTTGTGTGCCACATTAGATCTGACTAGATTCGGCCAAATGTAGATTTGGTTTGATATTCACTGAACTGCTGATATTCACTGCTGATATTGTCTTCCTATTGTCTCTTTCCACAGTTTAAGGGAAATTAATAAATAAATCAGTTTCTTGTTTTTTTTTACCTGTGTTAAAGATGAAAGAACAGATCTGATTTCAATGACTAATAAACACTAAAACATGAAAATATGGTGATGATACTTAAGTCATATTGCTCGCTTTGAAGCTGTCTGTGAAAATGTACTGTACTGGTCCAATAAAACTGGTTTCATATGTTACCCACAGTTCTGTCACAACAACAAGAAGGCTCAGAAGTATCTGCTGGGAGGGTTTGAATGCCTGGTGAAGCTGTACCAGGCTCAGCTACTGCCACGCGTTCCCATCATCCTCAAAGACCTGTACGACGCAGACCTGCTGGAAGAAGACGTTATCTTCGCCTGGGCAGAGAAGGTAGCTGGAGTTGTGTGTGTGTGTGTGTGTGTGTGTGTGTGTGAGAAGGCGGTTAATTTGTGTCTACAGGAGAGTGGGTGTTTTAAAGGACCATTACAGCATTGTTACATACTGTATCATTGTCTATTGAAAACTTTGGCCTCATATCGTATAAATGTCCGTCATTTTTCGGTAAATGGCTTTATTTTTTAGATTGCTCATATGCTTACATTTTGTCCTTAGTCACTAATTCACTGCCATGCATATTGAAAATGTGTAAGAAAAACACTGACTTGAAACTTGCTAGGTATAAGACATTTAATTTAGTCTTGTGGAAACCACAGTATAATCGTTTATTTTCACTCAAATGACTGCACTACGAGCCGATTGAAATAAACGGTGCTTAACAGCACAGTGTGGTTCAGCCAAGTTAAGTCAGTTATTCAGGTAAACTACGGAGATAATAATGAGACTGTCATATTGTGACCCCTATAATTGTTTTTATATATCTTCTTAAATAAATGGCTACCAGTCCATTTACAGAAATATGCAATGTAGGTCTGGATTATTACTACATTTATACTGATAATTGATGGATGTCAATGCCAAAAGGTGCTATAATGTTTGAAGAATTCACTTTAATTGGCCAATAAATAAATCATTTTAGAATTTCATCAAGCTGACAAGTGAATTAAGCCCAACTGTGGGGGTGTGCTTACAGTCTTTCCACTGCCTCCACTTAATTCTTTCTATTGTAAACATTTAAGCCGGTTTCTAGACTGTATAAAGTCTGACTTCCTGTGCTTTCCTCCACCAGGTTTCTAAGAAGTACATCTCTAAGGAACTTGCCAAAGAGATCCATTCCAAGGCTGCCCCGTTCGTCAAATGGCTGAAGGAGGCAGAGGTGGAGAGCGGGGGAAGCGAAGAAGAGGAAGATGAAGATGATGAGAACGTTGAGGTAATTTTGTAATGTCTTTACAGTTGAAACCAGCAAGCCAGACCTACACACGCTAATATACACACCCTACACACTATGAATGGCAGTCATCTCAGTTAGCTCAATTAGTGCAATATGTAGCACAAAAATGTGCTAAATATTTAAACCGTTTTGTTAAAGTACTGTATTGTTTTTCTGTTAAAAGTCATGGAGTTATAATGTCTGTAGGGTAGTCACAGATTTTATGTAATTTGAACATTTCATTTCTAGGCATAATTTCGGCATTTTTGCCAATGCCTTATCAAACTAAAAACTCGTAGCAGCAACTGGCCTCACTGTGGGTTGTAAAATTCTGGACAATGTCCCATTTGTACTCTGGTCAAGGCTGGTTTTGCACACATAACCATGGGTGTATTCAATTGTAGCTGGTTCTTTGGTAGGTGTTGCACCACAGCAATCCATAATGTTATGGGATATGCACATCAGGGGTGCAAAAGTTAATCAAACTAATTGATTTAATAGATTATGAAAAATAATAAAATGGGGCTTAAGTGGTTAATCAGACTAATCGATTTAATCAGTTGTAAAAAACATAGTATTTTTTTTGTTCATTTGTTGATGCATTTGTAACCATAACAGATTTAACTTTTAAAAAGAGTTTATTGATTATTCAATTAATCACATATAATCTGTAGAATAATTTCTCAGAAAAAATGTTTTGACATGTGCAGCCCTAAGCCAAATAACCCGATTCATGCCCTGAAATAGTTAACTAATGTCCTGCATTAAGCTGCAAGTTAGGCCGATGTGTTTAGCTCTCCATTCAACATTGTTTCAGAAGACAAGTGACAATGCTCACTTGACAGTAATTTTAAGCTTGGACAGTGACTAGAGTCGCAGCGCGACGTACTGTGAGCTTGTAGATCTTCTGTTTTCGGTGTGCAAGTATAAATAAGCCATCATAAGCAATAGTAGTGTTTGTCACTGCATGGTCAAAAAGGTTAATCTGTGTGGATGCACTCATGACACAAACGGCAGTTTAAATTTATACGAATTAATCTCACAAAATTAACACTGCAAGTGTGAATATTGAATATTCTCTGTATGGTGGATTTTCATCTGATTTCTGTCCCCAGGTGGTGTATTCATCCTCTGCCCGAGAGCTGAAGGTTGAGACTGTGAAGCCAGACAAACCTGAGAAAGAAGAGGAAGACATCGATATTGATGCAATTTAAAAAGACGAGAGACTTGGAAGAGATACTTTTCTTGCATTGTGGCTTTGACTCAAATCTTTACCTAAGTGGCTGGCCTTTTTCCTGCCCCCTGTCCCCTTAGTAACCTTCCCTCTCTCCATCCTCATCCAACAGCCCTGTCTCTGCTTTGTGGCATGAATAAACATAGTGCTTCACTTGCTGCACATGATGTACTCGAGACGATAAAAAAAAATTAAAAAGCTTTTGGGGATTTTAATCAAGGTGTTTTGGGGTGGGGGGTGGGTTCATTTGACTGCACATTTATTTTGTTTCTGTATGGATTTTCCAGTCAATAAAGAATGTTTTGCTATCCACCTAATTTAAATGTTGTGTAATAGGTATTCAGTAAGTTTTTTGGCCAATAATTACTAATAAACTATTCTGGGGCAGATTATGCCTGGAAGTGGGGCTTTATCTAAAAGCCTGGACTTTGTAGTGGTTCAGTCTTAATCAAACTAGTATAAAAAAATATATTTTGTATTTTCTGGATTTACCAAATTTGGACATAAAAAATGTGGTGACTGAAACACCCTAGCAGGAGGTTGACAATATGTGAAGCCATAAAGTTCTTCATAAAGGTTTTCCGATCGTGACATAATCTGAGTATCTAATCTTAAATGAGATGTTCCCCACTAAAAAGTGGTGTATTTTGTTTACTTCCTTGGTGCGGGGCGTATTTATATTTTATTCGTTACACAGATATGAGCTTTCAAATAAAGCCATTAAGTCTGCAGTGAATGTTTCCGACCGTCTCCAAAATGATACCAGTCAGTCTGTACTCTGCATTGTGCTCCAATGAGTGTTGAGGTCAGACCGTTTCCTCACTTCCTCCAGCGATCTGTTCAGCTGTCTGCAAGCAGAGGGGACTCTTTTGCCTTGAGAAAAAGTCCCAAGGCAGAACTTCCTAAAATAACGATTTCCCTGTTCAACATACTTTTACAATGGTTAACATCGTTTGAAATAAATGTAACCATAGATCTGACATCAAAGTAGGCTACATGTGTATTATCTGATCTTCCTCCCATAAATGTGACTAAGTTATTTTAAAGTTATAATTATAGTCTGATCAGATTACATGAGTATTTCTTGAATATAGCCTACCTTACAGGTGGGCAAACAACATATTGACCATCCAGTTAACAGTGGATAACATTATTTAGTTATATTAGCCTACAATTATGACAGGCGTATTGCTAATGTCTTTTAAACAATAATCTAGCTAATATCTTTTTTTAGGTACTTTTACTAAAAGTATGTCAATAAAATTAATTCTACTCTACTACATCTCGGATCCAAATATTGTACTTTTACTCCACTACAATCATTTGAAAACTTAAGTTACTAGTTACTTTGTCGACTTATTATTACAAAACGTACATTAACCACTTCAGCCAATTTCGGCCATTTGAAAATAGCCGATCTACAAGTTCCCAATGCATAGCGATATGATGCATTGTGAGCTTGTATATCTGCTATTTTCAAAAGATTTGTATACATTTGAAAACTAATGAAACGTGACATTCTGCAATCTGCATAATGAGTACTTTCTACTTTTAGTACTTTAAGTAAAACATTTTACCAATACTTTTCTACTTTTACTCATTTTGAATTCAGGAATTTACTTGTAACAGAGTATTTCTACATTGCAGTATTGATACTTTTACTTTATTTATTTTTTTACTTAAGTAAAACAAATAGTACTTTTTCCACCACTGTTTAAGACAGGTATAATGCCTCACTAGGGAGACAATGTGAACAATTGTATATAAATATTGTATTGTGAAGTATGATGCACTGCTATGCATAAATGTATTGTCTCTCCTGATAATAATAATAAAAATAATTTGCACCAAAAAAAAAGACAGGTATAATGCTAATATCTTTTAAACACACAAAAAGTAAAGGCAAAAAAAGTACCGTATGCGGAGTCGAGTTGACTCTAATCCAACTCCAGCCTCTGTCTGAGGAGCCATTTTGGTCCCACCTAAAACACCACCAACCAGCTTCAGTGTTCTGGGCCGGAGGAGATGGAGGAAACGGAGCCGACAGCGAGTCTTTTCTGGGTCTCCAAGCTTCTGAATCGCCGTTAAAACATCTACGGTTGACAGCGTGACAACCATGACGTGTCGTTACACATAGTTTCGATTGTAAAACCAGAGGAGATTGTCGGAAGCGGCCGAACGAACGCCGCCGTTACTATTTTTTTTGTTTTACTTGCAACCCCAACGGACAGTGATTTTTGTTCTGCTTGTGCTTTTGCCTTTAGTTGGAAACACAGGCCATGTACGGTATATCTACGCCATGTAAATATTGATCGTTAGGATATTTCAGTACAACTTTTAGGTCACAAACAATTAGAAAGGAGATCGGTCGGGGCTGATTATAACACGTCTAGTCCTGTTGGGGAGTTTTTTTTTGTACATCGATCAATGTGGAGACTCTTTCTTTGCGAGAAGCCTGGATGGTTTTTGGAGGAACATAGTTCATTAGTTGAAGGCGGTGGTGCGACATTTACAAGAAAAAAGACAGTAAAGTCTTTAACGGATTAAAAAACCCCAACGATGTCAACGAAACCGATCCTGCCGACGGTCAACGAAAAGTCGACGGAAAGCGTAAGTAGTGAAATAATGGTGTTATACTTATGCTTTATGCTGATGATCTAATGGTTATTATTAACTCTGGTGGCGATCAGTACTTGTGTTGTCTGATTTAAGGTGTTTCGATGTAGCCTTTGAGCAAGACTATCACATGTATTGTATCGAGTCTGACTACGATATCGTAGATACAAAATTCAAAATCGATCTAATACATGTATGATAGTGATAGTCTTGATCCAAGGCTAGGTTCACACGGGGGGTGAAACATTGTTACCAACTCGTAAACACTCATATCCTCTCTACGTCAAACACGCCCTGGCTGTGATCAGCCTGCCCTGCACGGCCAACTGGAAACTCAAATATCCAAAACACAATCCAATAACAAAGTCATTAACTTTGTATTCAATTGTTGAATGCGTGTGTAAGCCAGGATACACAGGATCGAGGCCCCAACCTTTTACAGAAACTACAATAATTTTGCCTGACTGAACTGTGACTGACTGTACTGGTCAGTGTTGCCAGGATAGGGAGAGAAATAAGCAACCAGGTCAAGGAAAACAAGCCCAAAAGAAGCAAGTAGGCCATATGAGCACTTTAAACCTAGCTCGTTGTGAGCTGTGAGTAGATCGGCTTTTTGAAAATAGCCGATCTACTATTTTCAAAAACTCTCGCAATAAAATGTGGAATGTTTGGATTTTTTTTGTGTGAAACATTAACACTAACAACACAAATGCTCCCCTGTTGCACAAAATAGTTTAATGAAAATATGAAAATATTTGAAATAAGCAAGTACACTTAAGAAACCGCAACTAACCAATATTTACAAGCAACTTTACAAAAGAAGGCCAAAGTCCCTTATAATAAGCCGACATGGCAACACTGCTGGGTGGCTAAACCTGGTTGGCAACAGGACTTAAAAAAAAGAAAAGAAAAAGGAATCGGGGCTCGGCTACTGGTTTTGCGATGTGTCAGTCTGGGGGTTTCAGTCGTTTCCACATATGGACTTTTTAGTTTGTCCCACCCACCCCTCTTTAGTCTTTACCAAGAAGACCCCCTCCCTCCTCCCTCCCATGTCAGATTTATTTCCCCAAGTCGTAGTTTCGGGCAGTAAAAGCTTTGGGAAATAAATCCAGGAGCATCTAGACTACAATAACGACCAGGCTGTTTCCTGAGTTGAATGGTGGACACCATGAGATCAGTGTTGCCAGATGTTGTGAGAGAAACAAGCAACTAGGTCTAGGAAAACAAGCCCAAAAGAAGCGACTGTGGCCCACATGAGCACTTTAAACATAGACATCGCCTATTTTCAAAAACTCTTGAAATAAAATGTGGAATATTTGTTATCCTTTTGAAACATTTTATAACACCCAGTATTTGTATTTTCGATTTCTACCCGTTTATATGATGATTAGGCCTACTGTACATATTTTTATTTTTGATTTCTTCTTAACAGACCTTGTATTGAACTGTACTTGTCTGTGCTTGTCTTTGCAAACTGTTAATAAAGTATTCAATCGATCAATCAGCAACACAAATCTGGTACGGGGCTGCCTGGCACAAAACATGTTCCGGTTGGCATGCGGGCGAGGGACAAATACATATTAATTTGGGGGTCCATGACATGAACATATTTGACACTGGCCACACTTTGGAAACAAGGCAAAAAAAAAAATGCAACCCGCAACTACCAATATTTAGAAGTAACTTTACTGAAAAACAAGCCCAAAGTCGCTTATAATAAGCAGACCTGGCAACACTCCATGAGACGAGCGTCCAAATGGTCAAACTGAAACACATTCATGGCTATCTTAAGACAATCAACATCCCGTCCCTTAAATCTTTCATTTAGGTGGTCCGTAGAGTCTTTGTCCACGAGTTTTGTTTGTTTTGTTTTTACTTAACAAAAGCTTATTTAGTGCAGGAGCTATTGATAGCTACAGCCTAGTAAAGTGCTTCTCAAACATTTTCATGCCAAGGACCCCTAAATTGATATGTATTTGACCGCCGTTTCAATAGAATGTATGCCAGGGGAACCCTATAAGAGAAGATTTGTCAACAATTTTTGAAAATGGCACATTTGCAAGCTCACCACGCCTTGCATTGTGTCCTATTTTCGAATAGCCAAAAAATAAAATAGGCCTGAAGTATTTGAACTGTTCGTCATTTTGCTGGGGAGCCCCTTGGGTGGAAACCCTTGGAGTTAACCCTGGGGGTCCCTGGACCCCACCTTAAGAACCTCGTCTAGCTTATCCCCTCCTTTTTGACCGAGAGGATTCCCACGGTCAGACCAGTGAGTGAGCCAGTTTCGATCAAGGAAGAAAGCTTCTACTCTACAGTAACAAGCCTATTGTTTCCTGGGATGAATGCAGTGGTGGAAAAAATACTCACATTTTGTATTTAAGTAAAAGTATCAATACTGCAATATAGAAATACTCTTTTACAAGTATAAGTCTGTAATAAAAAAAATACTTGAGTAAAAGTACAAAAGTATTGGCATCAAAATGTACTTAAATTACCAAAAGTAGAAAGTACTCACTATGCAGAAGGTCCTAAAAGATTTCAAATGCATAAAAATCTTTTGAAAATAGCCGCTCTACAAGCTCACAATGCGTCACATCAGGACACATCGTGAGCTGGTAGATCGGCTATTTTCAAATGGCCGAAATGTATGTAGGGCTGAATTGGTTAATGTATGTTTTGTAATAATAATCAAAATCTACAAAGTAACAAGTAAGTTTTCAAATAATTGTAGTGGAGTAAAGGTACAATATTTGCCTTTTGAGATGTAGTGGAGTAGAAATAAAAGTTCTGAAAACTGGAAATACTCCAGTAAAGTAAATATACCTCAAAATTGTACTTAAGTACAGTACTTGAGTATGTATACACTTAGTTACTTTACACCACTGCATGAATGCAGCTGTAGGAACATGACAGGCTCTCAGTCTGCATGGAGGCATCCCAGCTTTGTGAGTAAACCCACCGGGAATTCAGAGGAAGTGGTAGAGGGTGATGGAAGTCACCGGGAGAAATGGGAATTCATCTACACGTGAACAGTTTAAAGGCGATTTTTGCAGTTGCCTTGCAGTAGTGTAGTGGTCTTTTTTCTTTTTATCGGAAATGCCATGGGTGATGGATTAAGTGGGGTCTTGGTCGGACAAATTGACTCCTGTTAAAAGTCAAATGAATCTGCTCTAAAACAGTTGTTTATTCCTGTATTTCATTTAGCCTATCAATTTAGCCCATTAAACGTAAATTAACCCCGATATAACTACAGGATTATAATACCTGGTCAATCATTTCATATCTCTAACAGTTTATAAGATGAACCAGTCCTATGCAGTATCTGCATGGTAGGTAGGCTAGTCAGTGCTATGGCGGTTGGGGTGTTTGTCGGGAGGGTGGAGCAGGGCTGACCAGTGACCACCATTCACAAGGTAGTCGATACCTACCCCAAACAGTAGTGATTTGTGGGGTTTGGGTAGGGAGGGGAATGCTTTTAAACTCTGCTATGGGAATCAATCCCTGTTGCTGTGTTTGTAGTCAAGGGTATACACAATGTATCAAGCTAATGACTATTGAAAGCTGCAGGATCACAGTGTACTTACTGAGTAACCACTACACAGTTGCCCCCATGACTGGGAAAGTCACAATTTGAATGGTACATCTCTAGATACAGTCTTTAAGTCTTTGATTTGTATAAGGAAAATAATCTTTTTCTCAAATTCCATAATTTGCATAGTCTATAGGTTGGTTTTACTTTATTGTTTGCCAAAATGAACACAATTGTGATGAAATTATAAATGTAAACGGGACATTTTATGGCCTCATGAGACATGTTAAAGTCACATTTATTTGTCACATGATCAGTTCTCAAACACAATAACTTAAAGCTCAACCATTATCTTCAATCAGTTGGATCAAAATATGGACGGTGGTGGTGTGTGAACGGTGGGCTGAAAAAGTCTAGTAGTTACAGACACTGCAGACTTTAACCTTCAGAAATATTTCCATCGCGCTTCACGGTCATCTTATGCCCTAGTGCTGTACTGTACATCTTGTGCTGAGAAGATTCAGTCTACTATGGTTATGCCTTTTCTCTGGTTGCCATACTATAAATATCAGATGGTTTTGCTTGAATGAATGTTAAGAGATGTGTAACGTCCGGCATCATTATGAGTCAGCGTGGCCTATATGTTTGTGTGTGTAAACAAAATTATCTGTGTAATATTAGTGCATGTAGAGTGATTCGTATTATCTGTCTGCTGCTGTATTGCCCTCTCCTGATCCACACAGTGTGTAAGGTCCTGTTATCTCTATGTACTTATGCTAAGAGTGTGTCAATGTTACTAGTGTCAAATTCCATAAACTGATATTGAATGAAGTGAATAAAGTTTCCTTTACAGATAAGTGTAGTTGGTATTCCAGGTAATTTAGATGGTATTCTGGAGTCCTCAGTTGTCAATGAGGCTAACAGACTGAATGGCCAGTTGGCCACTGTTTCAGAGTATGTTAAACTTAAGTTAGTGCTATTTTGTTCAATCAGTGTTGATGTGCTGACCATTTTTCCATAAAAAAACAAGAAAACATGTCACTACTGTACCTTTTAAAGCATAATAGGTCATCTAAGTTCTTGATTGACAAGATGGCATTTTTATATACTGATAAACATTGTTGTGCTTCAGAAATATTGAACAAAAATCTAAGTAATGACCTTGTCCGCAAAATGGCTACATACTGTTTTTGGAGCCGATCTAGTCAACATCATGCCTCACCTCTCTAACCTCTTGTCTGTCCTCAGCACACGTCTCACAGCAATGGCCGCCAGGAGATCAGCACACGATCGGCTCGCTCCGGCGTTCGATCCCGGAGCTCGGGGGCGGACGAACCTCAACAGCCCCACGTCGGCAACTACCGGCTACTGAAAACCATCGGCAAGGGCAACTTTGCCAAGGTCAAATTGGCCCGACACATCCTCACAGGCCGAGAGGTGAGATGGAAGGCAGGGGGGAGCTCCGCTGCAGCACTATTTCTATGCTTTAAAATCCTGACCGAGTGTTAATTTAACTCTGAAAGTGTAAATGTTTAATGTTTCAAATTAACACTCTTTTTTTACTGTGTATTGCAAGATTCTGGGTTTGAGATGTTAACATTTATATGTTACTATCATGTTACCTTAGGGAACAGATAAGACAGTCTTCTTTTTGAATCAGAACTCCGAATACACATTTTTAAACTGGCCTATACCTCTTGAACTGTCACTTGTATGTACTCAAGTTTAGTCTGAATGTCAGTTTAGTTCTTTCTTTTTAATTGTCTCTTCTGCTTTTGTTAGATTTTAACTTCCCCTGACCGGAGTTTTCACTGGTGTTTACTTTGTTATATTGTTTGTTGGTATTTTTAGTTGGTGGTTTTTCATTCTCTTCATCAAACTTAAACGCAGATTTATTATGTATTTTTATAAATCATAGGGTATTAGATTTACATGGTAATGTTACAGACATAATGTAAACTCTATTATAAATATGAAATGTTAACATTTAAGGTGGAGAGATGGGCGACTTATGAGTCAGACAGTAGCTGAAGGTTGGTTGTTGTTGTCAGAGGGAGTTAGATTCTACAGAAGGTGTCCTAAACAGGGTAGGCAGTAAAAGTGTAAAGAATACTCCTGTATTCTTGGAATATTTTGTTGTGTGAGGCTGAACGTGAGTCATAGCGGATCAACGCAGGAGCACCCGTGATGGTCAATGGTTGTTTGTTCCTAATTACCACATAGAGCAACAGATTTGTTATTCTAGCAAAGGAGACTGATTTAGAGTTAGGCTAACAAAGCAGGTGATGATGCTTTTTTGACGCCAAATTCTCTCTTAATTCTGAGGTTAACAATTCATTTTGAGTGGATGCCTTTTATTTAAAAAAATGAATTATAAGGCACCGTGTACACACACTTCAGAGCAGCTACTTGCGTAGGCTTCCAATAGTTTGACGTCATGCCAGACTACTGGTGTGCCCTTGTCACAGTGAAGGCTCAATTTGGTGTGAAGGCTCAACTACAGTTTTGCTTTGAAAATAATCTATTCGTTTGGGCTGGCCCCGAATATTCAAATACTTGTTTGGCAGGTTCATATTGGGACATCATTTCAATATTTGGATGCTGCACAGTCACGTCATGTGTGCACACAGAGCTGATGAAGAGTGTATCTGCTTTCAATCCACTGTAATCTGCCAGTGGCTGCTTGTGGGTGTTTCAAGCTAGTGTTGTGTGGAAGTGAGTGTCTGGGGTAGTTGTCCCCTTTGGCCAAATGAACATAGCCATCTTTAGAAATACTTCTAGTACAAAAAGTACAAACTGCTTCACAAGATCAATGTTGGTGTAACTAAGAGATTGGCTGAATAACATATTCTTTTACATACAGTACATCAACCATGTCAACAGTACATGTTTCACACACTTCATGACTTCCTTTTATACTTGTCCAAAATAACTGAAAATAAAACTGAACTGAACTGAACGTTGACTTAAATTTCCTCGTCAGTGCAGCTACATAGATATTTAATGTATGTAAAAAGTTTTTACATAAACAAAAAGATTTACGTTCAAAATGACTTCACAAGAGCAATGTTTGTGTGACTAGGAGCTTCACAGAAGAACATATTTTACATCTTTTATAACTTCCGCTAGTTGCCATTTCATAGTCTTACACAGACGAGATGCCCAAACTGCCATGTGTTTTGGACAATGTGACTGGAGACATGGCTTACTGCATTTGCTATAAAGTGCTGGCCTCTGCAGAGACTAATATCAAACAATCTTACTGCAAAAAGCCTTGTTTTCATTGGCTATTTGATTTCGAATGCGTATTCAGATACTTCCTCGGAAGGTACAGGGAATATTGGGCTGTCCCGAATATATTTGGGACAGCCCTACTATTCTTTTCCTTTCTTTGTTTCTCCTAGTCTATTCCATTCTGAAGTGTCCTTGAACAAAACCATGTCCCTACTGTACTTGTCCTGTACACTCGAGCGTCAGCAAAATGCCTCAAATTCTTCTGTTCTGTTCCGTTCAGTTCCATCCTATTTTACTCTCTCCGTTTCAGTGTTCTGTTCTGAATGGTTCCGTTCAATTATCTCTGTTTCAAATGTATTTGTTCTCTCCACAGGTGGCGATTAAGATAATAGACAAGACACAACTGAACCCAAATAGTCTGCAAAAGGTAATTAACCCCCTCCCTCCCTTCCTGTTCATGCTGGGACAAAATTAACTTATAAATGCACAAACCGTCTAGCCTGTTTCCAAACCATAGACCCCGCCCACTCTCTGAGTGGACTGCCTCTTGGTCTGGTGTTCAAATGTGGGCCTAGGATATCTTCGATACAAAAAGTACCGTCCAATGAGAGTCGGAGGTGGGGGTGGGTCTAATGACAAGCCAATCAGCGAATATCTGCTAAAACAAGCTGTGCGATGACGTCAAATGTAGGCGGATCCGTGGATCTCTTGTGATTGGTTTAGGGAAATTTGAATCTCCTCCCCCTTGTAATTGCCGACACTGCAGCCAATTTCAGACTGAAGCTCCACGCAGCTTCAGGCTGATAACCAGGCTACAAACCGCCCTCACATTGTCCTCTGTCCTCATATTATGTGAGGACAGAATGTGTGCATGTGACATAGGGCATCTCTGAGAAAAGCCAGCTGTATACTTTGCCGTACAAGTCAACAGTGTCGCTCGCTGAAAATGGCACACATGTAGATCGGCTATTTTCGGCGGGTGGCATCGACAGAGTATAATTAAGCAAATGAGCACACATGCTTTGTGGACTTTGCTATATAAATACATTTTAGAAATTGCAGTAAGGGTATTTTGATAGGAAAAGATGATTAGATCAGCTGTGATTATAATAAATGTGATGTGTGTCAGAACCAGAGGGTCAGTTCAAGAAAGGCTTTTCTTTAACATTTCAAATTCAACAACTGAGAGAGAGAAGAAAGAGGGATTGTTGGGGTTGTCTTTTGGCTGTGTACCTTGCACTGGTCACAGAGCAGTCTGTGACTTGTCTGTTGGAGTTGGAGTCTGTGACTTGTCTTGCGCTGGAGGGGGCTTGTGTTCATCAGACGACTATAACATGGACCAGGACACACTGAGCCTGTTGCCTGCCTCTCTCTTTCGCTTTCTCTCTCTGTCTTGTACTCTGTCGTTTTTACTCCTTTCTCGCTGACTCGCTGTCTCTTTGACTCACTTTCTTTTCCTTAATACAGCTCGTCCCTCTGTCTGTTTCCCTGCAACGGAGTCTCCCCGCTAAGCACCTCGCTGCTTCTCTCTCTCTCTCTGTCCCTTGCTCTCTCTACTTCCCTCTCTCTTTCGCTCAGTGGTCGGTGGCAGTTTCCATCAGTTTTTCCAAAGCACCATTGATTGTGGGTTCTTTTGTGTGTGTGTGTGTGTGTGTGTGTGAGTGTGGTCCTGGGCCCTGTAGGGCTGGCCGTCACTGCTAAGCTGAGTCATGACAGGAGCCTGTTCACAAAAACAAAAGGCGTCAGGCTCTTTGTCGGCGGGCCTTGTTGTTCTGGGGGGGCGTCATTACTTTGTGACCTGCTCGGCTGAAATCAGTCCGTTGTTACTGAAACTCCCATAGAGAAAAACAAGATTCTTAGCTAAAGGTATTTGCCATTTTAAGTGAGAGAGATTCCATTTAGGAATTCAGAAGTTTAATCAACATTGCTTTTTGTCTAAATGTAGCCTCATGTCACATAATTGATTCCATTTGGTGAATTCAGTGTGCTCTACTGAAATCAGCCATGTTGTTGAAACACAGAATTAAATTGAATTAAATATGTCAAACTAAAGTCTTGTTGGCAATTCTGTGAGTTTGCTGGATTATGATGGTGTTTTCATAATTTGTGAATGTCATTCATAGCCCAATAAGTATATTTGTGATCAGAGATATTGTTGTGAAGTCTTCCAATACAAAGTGCAATGTTACCAGAGCTATTTAAAGACCCTTCACGCTTGGGCATTGTCATTTTTTATTTAGTCTTCAGTCTTTTCTCTTTGAGGACAGAATTTGTCAGCTACATGCTCTTTTACTTGTTATGGCTTTGAGATGTTTCAACAATTTTTGATAAAGTCAAAGGAACAGGTTTACAATGGAGTATGCTTTATTATTTAAAGTATTTTCACAACGGATATCTTTAAAGTTCCTCTGCCTTTCCAGTTCTTCTATATTTAGGCTTTCTATCTCTAAGTTCTTTGTAATGACAGAAAGTAGCTTGTCTTTAGAGTCAATCCACTGAGGCATGCAGGGAATAGAACCCCCGACCCTCATGCTATTTCCATTGCTACAATCCATTGAGCTACACAGACAACTCTGGCACTCTTGGGCGCTGATCACACTGGCAAGCAGTAGAGGAAACGGTAGAGTAATTTCCATTTTCTGCTGTGAATTTGAAGTGGTCTTGCATGAACTTGGTTCAACTTGAGACTGAAACACTATGCATGTCAAAGTCACTTCAGCGTAACCTGGCAACATTTTAGGCATTCTGACCAAACAGAATCTAATAGGGAGGTGCTTCCCGGAGCCACAAACCAAAGGAAGGACATTGGAGGATGCCATTTTATAGAAACTGATTATTGCTGTTTGCACTGTCCGGGCAAAGTGGTGCGCTTTGCAGCTGGTGGTTCATCCTTGCCAGTGTGATCGCAACCTTAGAGTCACGGTACACTCATTTAGCTATCCAATGAATTGAACCCCAAACTCTGTCAGTTGTAGTCAACACTCTGACTCACACAGGAAATGTGACCACTAGCCCTTGTAGTGTTGGCGCCATGCTTTACCCACTGAACATCGAGGGGGATTGAACCCCTACACAGTAAAAATGTGAGTGTTCATTTAAACCTGACTTGGCGTTGGTGGCGCCATGCTGTCCCTGTTTCGCAGGGCCACTGTTTAGCCTGTCAATCCCAGTGCAATGCTGCACTTTTGTTCAGGCTCAAATACGTCTCAAAGGATCAAATCTTGGACATTGTGTTTGTCTCCCTTCTCATCTGTCGGCTCTCTCTGCCGCTTCCTGCAGTGACTCTGGCTACCTGTGAGGTCCATCCGACACCATTGTGTGTTCACACTGTGCTGATGACATCGGACGATTGGTGAATCTGCAATGTTTATTTTCAGCCTCTTCTTAATAGTTTGAAGAGTTGATATCGATCCTCTCACATTCTTCTTTTACTCCCCCTTTCTTTTCTTCTCACTCGCAAAGTTCCCTCCTTCGTACTCTTCTTTTTACCGGCAGACCGTCTCTTTAGTCTATCAGGGTAAAGGTTGAAGAAATAGAGCATGCTGTTAAGTCTTGATTAAATGTAAACACAGTCGTTCCAAATATGCTTCAGAGTCCTGAAACTCCCTGCTTCATCTCCCCCTCCCTCTCACGCCTCTCCGCAACCATTTCCTGTTTCATAAACTGACCAGTGACCACAGTTCAGTTATTAAATACTGCCAGTGTCCACTGTCCAGTCTAGTATTTACAATGAAATCCATCTTTCTCTGAGTTACAAATGGATACACTGTCTAACACAGGATTTTACTATGTTGTTACGGCATAATGTTTATGGTCTGTCACTCTGTTGTATACTTCCCAGCAAACACGGCACAATTGATTGCAAAATATATTGTAATCATAATATTGATAAATGCAACATCCATCTAGAAAGAAGCTGTTTAGGAAGTGTGGTCAGAAATATATTTACTTCTTCTAGAAACATCAGAAATATATTTATTTCTACTAGAAAGATTACAAAGTGTTTTTGTACAGAATCTGATGTCTACAAATCAAAGGAGGAAGTCATTAGTAAATTCTAGCCACATCCTCTTTTCCATGTAATGTTGTTCTTCTTTTGAACATGGAGGGGGAAAAAGTTCTACAAAAAAGCCATGTTCACAATATATACGATTGTGAACAATTTCGCAATTATAATATTTAGGTGAAATTGCATGCAGGCCTGGTGAAGATCAAACACTATAAATCACCCCTAAATTAAAGAGAAACAATGTAATGTTGATGCTTTATAGATGTATATAGTATCTAATATATAATTATATTGAACCCATGTTCATTTCTATCTGCGATTGTATTGATTTGTCTGCGATTATTATTTATTTATTGTTCAGACTCATATCTTGGCTTGTTTATTTATCAGTCTACTTGGCGGACTGCGGTTAATAAAAACCTACGAGTCAACTCATTAAGAGTCGAGATGTAGTCTGATCTGTGATCTCCTAAACCACACTGACATTGTGTCATTTGGCCTGAAGGTGTCTTCGGCATGCTAATCAGCTGTGAGATGACGTGTTGGAGATCTGTGTTTCACTGCAGTGATATGACTAGGATGGTTTCATCACTGCTCCCCCGTAGCGTCAATTCACATCCTTGGCCTCCTGACAGTTGTGTTGGTGAATCACTCATCCTGTGTTTTTCCACTCGGATGGAGCTGAAAGTTTCAACATAAAAAAAAAAGCAGGCATCAGGTCTTGGTATTTGCCAGTTATTGGTGTTGTTTGATTGTGTTCTTGAACTGGTGTGTCAGGTGGGTAGACAGCCCAGGCCAGGGACACCATACAGGGACACTACAATAACTGCGGACAGTTTGTATAATGAATTGGGAATTTAAGATGATGTATTTACACCATCTGAATCCTCTTAATACAATTAATCCCACCTATCTAGTAGTACTTCAAGCAAGCAAGCCGTCCTCTCTAATATTTGCAACTAAGGTTGCTGCCATGGTAGTGATGGTGCCAAGCAGGGTTTGATTTACGGGGAGCCATGGGGGCGGAGGGAATCCACCCTACTGCTTTTGATATCCCCCTTCTGGTCATTATTTTTTTATGGCCGGTGGGGATATGTTTTGTCCCTGCTTTTGGTCAGACTGAATTAAAAACATTAACTTCCTTATTGAAATATGTAGACTGTCTAGTAATGAGTAAATAAAAAAAATGCCATTCTTATCCACATTTTTCCATTTTGTTTTAAAATTCAAAAATAGTGTAAATAGCAGATCTAACCTCACAACGCCTCGCCTCATGAAGGTGGAAGCCTCAGCCCGTAGATCAATTTATCACATGAAAAAGTATATAGGGGTTAAGAAAATGCCCCCCCCCCCCCCCCCCCCCACACACATACACACTCATTTTTATTTATTTTTTTCAAGTCGAACCCTAGTGCCAAGCGACCCCATAACTTAGACTGTTCCTCAATACTAGTATCCACAATGGATTTCCCCTCAAAGAACACAGAGAGGACAAAGATGAAACTGTCCTGTCCTGGTTAAGCAGCAATGATAGGGCTTCCACTGTCACAGTCAAAACAAGCTGCGATTTATTCCTCTATACTTTCTCTAACAGCAGGGAGAGTATTTAGATTATAATGATGGGCAGAGCTGTAGTACAGGCGCAGGGTAATGACAGTGAGGTAGACCTCAATCTCAGGCTAAAACATCTCCTCCTCTTCTTTTTCTTCCTCCCCCCTCCTCCTCCTGAGTAAGCAGACAGTCCTGGCCCCATTTGTTACCATGGTATCGCTCAAAGGTTGATTACATCAAAGGCCCCTGACGATGATGGCTATTTTAATTAACCCTTTAATTAACCAGACACTGTCTTGCTGATGATGGTAGATGAACTGTCATAGTTGACACATGGAGCTGGGTTTCTGAAGTGAATCATTGCATTTAAATGCTTTTTAAATGTAACGTACAGTATGACTGACAAACATTATTGATCCTAGAGTTTTTTTTATTTATTGATTTGCTTAAGTACAAAGCAGTGTATCATTTAATGATCTTAGGGTAAGTGATATTTTTGGGTAATTCTTTTTTTTTTTGTTAAAAGGTTAAAGTAGGCCATATTCTGATAGTAATCATTGCTACAGAGCGTTTGTTCGTCACAGTCTCTCCAGCTCCTTAGTAAACAGAATATAAGTACATTTTCAGGTAGGTGGCAAGACAACATTTTAGCCAATCAGGAGAGAGCACTGAAAATGCGTTTTCTGATTAATAAAGAGCTGGAGAGACATGGGAGACTCCTTTTACTGAACACTCTATAGCAATGAGTACTATCAGAATATAGAGCTATTTAACACTTATTTTAAACAAAGTAAATCACTTACCCTACCTTTTAATCTTCATTTCATGAATTTGGTTCTTATTTTTAATGTTTTATCACCATTTTAGGGTCTGTAATCTAGTTCTTAGTAGTGGTGGGCGTAGCCCTTACCTTCAATTGCTTGTATATACCCAAGACCTTTTCCCAATTATCGAATAACTTCCATTTGTCCAATCTCATTTGTTAGCCCTCAGCACTGTGGTCTAGTCCTAGAAATGGGGTCAGGGGTTAGACGGGACGGCATCCTTAAACATATAGTGCATTTATAATTTATCAGACGCAGGCGGTCACAAGCACAGAGAGAGGGTAGAGAGGATGACACGTGACAAAGGAATACAGGTTCTGGTGGTAAGGCGTGACTGAAGGCTGTTTACTCCAAGAGCCGTTATGTATGAAACATTGTGCATAAATCATATCTACTCCCAGTAGAGTATACATATCTGCATTTCTCAGTATGGACATTTTTTTTATCTCGGATTGATGAAAAAGCATATAGTCTATTAATCATAGTTCAGAGCTGTGCACATTAGAAGTAAGAAAAAAGTCCTCTAAGAGTGTCCAAAAAGCACGTGGTCATGTATAGCAGTGGTTCTCAACTTGTGGGTCCTCAGATGACAATTTATGTACTTTTAAGACCTTTTTAATACCAAAAGAAAAAGACCATTACTGGATCAAAAGTAATCAACAAGCTATACTATAAAAACTGGTCAAACATTGGCCAAATTGTCAAATAATATAAGAAAGAGGCAAGCATTTTGAAATTAGCCGATCTACAAGCTTGCGAGGCGTTGTGAGCTTGTAGATCTGCTATTTTAACTATTTATTTATCTGTGGAACTGAGTCAAACAAAATGTAATGCCTCAACTCCTACATTCCAAGTGCTTATCAGGGTGGGGGTTCCTTAGTTCAAATGTGATTATTTTGGGGGGTCACAGCCTGATATGTATAGAATCACTGCCACTGGATGGAGGTGGGACTCCCAACACATTTGGTGGAGCTGAGCTGACACAATGAATTTAAATTCCTAGAAATTCATCTTAATGTGAATTCAGTTGTTTTCACCTTTTTGGGGAAAATATTCAAGTTGGTTAACAGAAAACAGTTGTTAACTTTTACTCACACAGAGTATTGTCTACAATGTCGTGCAAAGATCAAATGCAATAAACAATAGTTTGGAAGAAAAAAGGGACAGTTTGATATTATTTGATATGAGGCTGTCTAACATGTTTTATTATAAAGCACTTCTGTGTATTTCATCACGTGGCAGGCTTTTTCTATATCGAAATATCCGTTTGTCTATCTGTCCGTGTTCTGCAGCTGCAGACCATCAGAAAGCCAACAAGCACGCAAGTAGCATCAGCCCCTATTCTCACTCCATAAAAGATTGATGCCTTTTATATTTTTATGGAGATGGGGGAAGGAAAAGCAGTGTAGAGTGGTGATGGGGGGGGGGGGGGTAAAGATGGTAAGAGAGGGAGCGAGAATTAGAGGGAATTGTAAAGATGCTGAGATGGAGAAATGAAGAGGGATCAGATGGAGGCAGATGGAGAGGTAGAGATAGAGAGTGGAGGAGGCAGGGAAGGACACATGGAGAGTGAACGAACGAACCAGCGAGCTGGCTGTAGTTAACCGGATCAATATTAAGTAGCACTTAGTTCCTTTCGTTCCCAGTTGGGCCAGAAGACAAAAGACAGTATTTTGGCCCTGACAGATCGGCCTGTCTGGACTTTAATGGGACCCCACCGCTGGCCTACTGATTACTCTGCACTCTTGGCGGGATGTAACAGCTAGCACACTTTAAAACTTTATTCACATCACCAGGTGGTCACAACAACGATGTGACAAGCAACTGCTCTCTCTTTTCAGAACAGGGTTTGCTGTAAAACATTCATTTCCCTTGTGGTGGGTGGTTGCTACTTGAAATTCTTCACTGTATGTTTTTAAAAGAGAGTGGGCAGTTCATAGATGGTAGGAAGGTTCGTAGGAGGTGGAGGTAGAGGAGATTGTGTAGGAGAGACAAACAAAAGGAAAGCTGAGAAGGAGACGGAGAGACAGACAGTAGAAAAGCTGAGAGGTAGTTTGGGAGAGAGACACATGGAGAGGGAGACTGTAAGAGAGACGGAATGAAAGCTGAGAGGCAGACAGTATAGGAGACAGACAATAGGACAGCTGAGGGGGAGACGGTGCAGGAAAGACAGACAGTAGAACAGCTGAGAGGGAAATGGTGTAGGGGAGAGACAGTAGGACAGCTGTGGGGGAGACGGACAGTAGGACAGCTGAGAGTAAGACGGTGTAGGAGAGTCATAAGAGAGAAGTCTTCAGGTGACATTTTGTAGGTCAGGAAGGAATGACATGTGGGTCTACACACCATTAACACACGACACTGAATATTTTATAATACCAACACACTCTTACCTTCATGTCTTGGTTTTGTAAGAGCAAGTGTCGGTTGTGCAAAATGGCAGATATGAGGTTTTGGAATGAGACTCAGTTGAGCGTTAAATCCATTGAAACGGGCACATAAGTCAATGGCACATTGTCAGTAGATGTGCTTTATTTTGACTATCTCTGGGAAATCATCAGAAGAGTTGCACAGAATGGAAGAAAAACAGAATGATGCAAGAAATGTAAAATTATCTCCTGTAGTGGTGTCATCCTGAGAAAAACACAGCATCATGAGGCCAATATCCCAATCAGTAAGTTATTAATCTGTTTTTTTCCCCTTCTTTCAGCTTTTCAGAGAAGTTAGAATAATGAAGATCTTGAATCACCCCAATATAGGTAAGTGGATGACATTTGCATGCATGCACGCACATAATCACGCACATACTGTACATTTGATTGCAACACATTAACATAGACACATGAACCCATAACACAAGCACAACAAACACACACAACACAGTGCATAAAAACGCATGCACTTGTCATGATCCCATGGCGCCTAGGCAGATCAGACCCGACTAGAGGGTGCGTTTGGTGTGAAGGGATTCCCTGATAATTACTTTTAAATTCCATCCAACGTACCATGGTTTCCTCTGCAGAAATATAATTACTGGGCCGATGGTCAACATGTTTCTCTCTCTGTCCTTCTCGCACTTTCACTCATTTTCTTTCTCTCCTTCCCAAAATGTCTATCTTCTCTCTCCTTCTGTCCCTCTATCTCTTTCTCACTCTCCCTCCCTCTTTCTCTCTCTCTCTACCTGGTCTATATTTAGCAGTGTTCAGCTGCTCATCATGCAGTCCTTAGCCCGATTTATACTTTGTGGTACGAGTGTCGCGTGCCGAAAATAGCCGATCTACAAGCTCAATACATGTCGGACAGTAGCGCGTGACACCGTCATACAACGAACTAGGAGTTAAGCATTTTAGATCAGTTGAAAATTCTGTAAAGAGGGAGCAGGTTTCTGATGGTGAACACTACATAGTAAACGCTGTTCCCTGAGACACGCACCGAAACAGGGGTGATCTTTTACTTTTGTCTCTGTCTCTCTAATAAAACACAGCAAGAATCTTTCGCTCTCTTTCCATCCTAAGTGTCCTCTGACAAATCTGTTCTTTCCCGTTTAACATTTTTTAGGTATTCATGTTCATGAAGTCATTACTGTTATACAATGTTGTAGATCAATGTAAATGTCAAACATTGATCACTGCCTTGAGATGTAATTGAATCTGCCTTTCTTTATCTCTCTACATCACTTGCTGTCTGTCTGTCTGTCTGTCTGTCTGTCTGTCTCTCTCAGTCAAACTGTTTGAGGTGATTGAGACAGAGAGGACGTTGTACTTGGTGATGGAGTATGCCAGTGGAGGTGAGTGACAGTCACAAACACCCTGACCTGATCTGTCTTATATCTATAAATTCCATGAATCTCTGTGTGTGTGTGTGTCTCGCTTCATGCCCAAATATGGAGATGACTGACGTCATAGACTGGCCTCCAAGTAACTGTAACGAATAGCACTAGTGCATTTATACAGTGACAATACTGATGTAAAACCCACATCCACATCCATTCCTGTTGTTACTTTTCTCTCAACTATAACTGTCTTTTTCATCTGACCTATTTTGGTCTTTCTTTTACTTCTAAATTATTTCTAACATCTAATTATTACTCTCCGCCAGGAGAGTATTGTTATCACTGCGTTTTCACTTTCTAAACATGACACACCGATTGGTCAAGCCTCACGTGACACGTGAAATACTGTGATCTGATTGGCTAGTGACGCCACCGGGCCTATATATACATGGCATCACTCTGACAGTGTCTCTGCCACTGTCAGAGTGAGGTAAGACGGGAACCATGAAATGGCTGCATGGCTGATACATAATTGGCAGATAGGACAGATAGGACATTTATATAGACAGGAGGGATATGACATAGGACACTTATACAGACAGGAGGGATAGGACACTCACACAGACAGAACGGAAGAGGACACTTACCCAGACAGGTTGGATAGGACACTTACATATACAAGAGGGATAGCGACCTATAAATACATGTGTCACTGTGATAAGCCAGATTCCAATACCGAAAATCCGGCCACTAGCTCACTCCCAGACCTTCGAACCGGAAGTAGTCAAGTAGTCGCGGTCCAATTGTTCCTATCTGTCTTATTGGACAGATAGGACAGATAGGACACTTATATAGACAGGAGGGATATGACACTTACATAGACAGGACGGATAGGACAGGAGGGATAGGACACTTACACAGAATGAACGGAAGAGGACACTTACCCAGACAGGATGGATAGGACACTTACATATACAAGAGGGATAGCGACCTTCGCGACCTTCGAACCAACACAAGTCTTCTGGCGGAGAGTTGTGCTCCGAGGAGCACTTTTTCTAGTTATTTTTGTTCTGGTATGTGCTATTTTCCTATTAATCTGTAATAGGGATTTTAGCTCTTATTTTATTTGTCAGACTTTTTACCATTTAAAATTTTATCCCCAACTTGGTCATTAGGCCAGTTCCCACACATACTATCTGTCAATGATGACCCTTAAGGTAGTTGCATCCTGCATAGAAGGTCACCGGTTCACCTCGTGACCGGCCCAGGTCTATGTGCCAAAGTATCCCTGAGCAAGACACTTAACCCTAGTTCCTCCCCCAAAACGCTAAACGGGTGAAGCTAAAGCGAATTGTCACCCACAGGATTAACCAACACATTTTGCTCTGTTTTTATGATTCTCCATTCCTAGTTATATCCCTATGTCAACGCAGCTCCTCCACAGTGGCCTGTGAGCTGTGAGACACAGGTTGGATGTGGAGAGTGTGTCTTTTAGGGATTTAGTGTTAGCGAGCAGGGATGGCTCTGTCTTCTGCTTCAGAAACCGAAAGCGGTTCCATCCTACAGATCTGCAGCACACAGCAGGGCAGGACTGTTTAGGTTGTGATTGGTCAGCACACAGCCAGCAAGACTGTTGAGAGGCTGTGATTGGTCAGCACCCAGCCAGCGGGAATGTTGAGAGGCTGTGATTCGTCAGCACAGAGCCAGCAGGGCTGGTTGCCTGTTTTCCTCATGTTATTTCTGAATACACAAGAAACATGTAGCTACACACACAAATACACGTTATCATAAGTCTCACTTAAGCACGCATGCCTGCACACACGTCACACTCTTAGCACATACTCGATGCACAATTTACACACACTTCTCAACCATCATCGCCATTTGACACGCCACTTGACACGCACTTGACGGACTTCACACAAAGGCATCGATACATGCACAGACACACGTAAAAAGTGTACACACACGCGCACAAAAGACACACTTAACACAGAGCCGCAAGCACCCCCACACTTCAACCACTCTGCTTCCGTTAGCACACAAGAGAGTAGAGTCACGTTTGGGCTGGAGGGGATGTATGAGCTTGAAGGCGAGAGACAGAGTAGGCTGAGGGAAGTAAACAGTCTGATGTTGGGAGTCATGTTTAGAATAAGCAGCATTATTAGCTTCTCTCTCAAGACCAACACAGCTTCACTGCCAATAAGTTCAAATGTTGCATAGAGGGAATCATTAGGTCCTGGGTTCTAATCCAACACATGAGAAGGGATATCATGTGTTTTCTCTGGGTGGCCAGCTTGCTTAGTCTTTTCATATCAATGTCCCTAGGACAGAATCACTTGATATGGGGATCCACGGCCTAATGAAAGTCAATTTGAGGATCCATGACATTAAAAAGTTTGAAAACCCCTGGTCTATTTGGTAGAGAGACTGCCCTGTAAATAGAAGGTCTCAGGTTGAATTTCCACCCCTGTCACCATCCATACTGTGTCTTTGAGCAAGACGCTAACTCCCTCAGTTGTAAGTTCTTGTACTGCAGTACCTCAGTGCAGTCAGGAAACACCATGTGTTGGGTTGCTGCTTTGGGAAGTTGAGGTCGATAAAGTTATTATAATGTTTGGGGTTTGTACATGTTAAGTGTGAAAAGTTTCCTCTCTCCCCCTTACATCCATTCTCTCACTTTTATTGCCTCTCTGTTCTTCTGCCTGTTCCTCTAATTATCGTCCCCTTTTCTCTCTCTTCTCTCTACTCTTTTTCTCTGTCTTGCAGGAGAGGTGTTCGACTACCTGGTCGCCCATGGAAGGATGAAGGAAAAAGAGGCCAGGGCTAAATTTAGACAGGTACCCAGTATTTTCCCCTGCAGTGCTCTGGTTTCATCCCTCTGTTCTGCCTTGTGGTTGTTCTCTCCAGACAGCCCAGAGACCTGACCTGAGAACAGCTCTGTCACCACTGACATCCTGAGTAATGAAAAATGTCCAAACTAAACCACTTCCGCATCACTTAATCTATGTCTTGTCACGCGTAGCACTAATTTGGTTGGGAGAGATAAAAAAAAAGCAAACGAAAAACCTCACCAACAAAATGATAAAAATTGAAACTGAAAGGTGAATGTAAAGATGAGTCAGATGAGTGTAAATGTGCTGAAGTCATCACACAAAGTTGTGACATGTGACAACCTTCTGAAACGGTTCCCTTAATGCCTCATCAATCTGTGTCTGAAACCACACCACCACCACACACTGGTAACTGTTGTACAAGGAGAAGTGACCTATAACCCTCTGACTTAGTTTAGTTGAATCACTATAAAGAAGAACTAAAGTGATAGAAAACTCAGGAATAAGTCTATTTAAAACTAAAATAAATTGCTCATTTGTGCAGGTGAGATAAAATAAAATGAAGCTTACCCTAACCTTAACAAAGAGAACTGTGCCTAACCTTGATGTCAGAATTGTGCATTGAGTCGACGAGGTCCGCATTCCTTTGGCGTCAACATGGTACGCAAAGCTTACCCTCTGCATCTGAACACCTATGTAGTTATTATTTAGTCACAAGTTCTTGGTAATACTTTTTGTTGGTTAAATATTAATAAAAACGACAGACAGACTTAACTACTTTCTACCTGGCATCCCTGTTTTGGGCATGTCATTTTAGGGAAAGACTTTGTTGCATCATGACACATTGTGAGCTTGACTATTTTCACTACTCTCATACAACAAAGGATAAATTAGGGCATTAATGTATGAAAAAGCACAAGATGAAATATGGAGATTTATCTTTTGTCCGACAGTGATATACTAATCCCAGCCCTAGTATTTTGCCAGTGCTCTTATCTACCCTCTCTCTGTCTTGACTACAACTGTTAACCTACTGTACCATCACTTGATCCTTTGTCAATGTGTACAGAGTGGGAGACATTAGACTAACCGTCTCCTCTGTGTGTTTGTCTTTGTGTTGTTTGTCCAGATTGTATCAGCAGTGCAGTACTGCCACCAGAAGCACATTGTTCACAGAGACCTTAAGGTGAGTAGAAGACTCTCCACTGACTGTACTTTGATTAATCACTTTAACCTTGGTGTCCCTATTTCAGGAATGTCATGGGTGAAAATTTCTAAATAGTTTTTGGAAATGGATCAGCGATGCAACAAGTTGCGAGCTTAAGCAATGAAATATATCGGCTATTTATTATTATTATAAAAAAATGTGTTTTTTTTTGGCAGAAGTAATGTTGTCGATACTAAGGCAAGAGGGTAACATCTATAATACTACCCCAAGAAGAAAACCAAACAAGAAAAATACAAAGACATTTTATATTAAATTCTCAGTGGACCCTCAAAGCACATGTGAGCTTTGCCATTCTGCTTCCACACACTAAGTAACTTGAGTGGGCAGCTGTGCGCGTCAACGGTGGTCATACCCTCTCTGAACACTGCCGTTTTGATCACAAATTAATATATATATATCTCTGCTGTCTGCAGAAACCAGCTAACTCCAAAATGTTCATTTTTCAGGAAATGAAAAAAACAAAACAAAAAGTGGAGTTAAGAGCTTTTGTTCATCATTGATAAGAACGGCTGAATAGACCAAGCTCACAGTGAGGTTGGAGGTCAAAAGGGGGTGGAGCCTGGAGTCAGAAAAAACAGCTAACTCCACCCCCCTTTGATGGAGTTAGCTGGTTTAGCAGAAAGTTTGAGGATCCAATGGAGTTAGCTGGTTTTGTCAGAAGCGCTTTTTAATACTTTTCATTGGTTCAATATGTTTTTTACCAACACAGACGTAAAGGGTGTTCAATAGCACTGATTTTGTGATTTATGGAAAAAAATGCAAAAGCTCCATAATGGAGTTAGCTGGTTTCTACCCGACAGCAACTATATATATATATGCAATATATATATGTCTGTCTGTCTGTTTCCTGTATACATTTGACCCTGATCACATATGACACTAGAAAACAAAATATTTCCCCTTGCGTCAGAAAGCGATACGATAGACAGACAATCCGACAAATCCTGCTAGCAATGAAGAGTCTCCAGTCGGTATGAATGCCTGCTTAGCGACAGCCTTGCAGACGTTCCTCACTGTGATAATGATAATACTTAGATGCCGCACAATAAAACCCACAGTGTCGTATCCATTTGTAACTCCCGAAAGTGTACAAATGGAACCACATGGACCCGTAAGGGTTTGTTTGATAAACGCTGAGGATTTTACTGTGCACCGATGGCACAAGGCTCTGCATTATACCTTTTTTTTGCGTCACTATCTGACTCATAATCACAGTGAAGGATGACCTCTCGGGTATTAACCGCTATAATAAACCTCCATAAAGCCCACTGGTGGAGCTGGAGGGGCGCTGGTGGGCGGGGGTGGCGTTTGTGAGTCACACGTGTAAGGGCGTAAGTGGATCCTCTTTCCTTTTCACCTGCTCACATGTTTCCCCCTGCTCTCTCCCACACCAGCTATTGTCGTTTTAATGGTACCAGCGGTACACACCAAGCTTCTCTGCATATTAATATTGATGGTCCCAGTATTTTTATCTGGGCCTCTGTGGGTTAGGGGCCTCCACGTCAGTGGGAGTAGTGGTGGAGAATCTGTACAGTATATATATCTCCATTTGCCGGCAGCTGCTTGTCCAAAGCCTGTTTCCTTCTCTGTGTGAGCGAACACACACACACACACACACACACACACACACACACACACACACACACACACACACACACACACACACACACACACACACACACACATACATGAAAGAAACATGAGCCAAAGATTTGAGAGTAGCATGTGTACTCACTGTTCACAGTAAAACCTAGAGTCTGAAAGCAACGGACCCATAAGAATCCATTTTTATACTTTTGGAATGAAATGACCGCTCTGGATATTACTGTGTACACTGTGTATTTTGTATGTGTGTGTATGTCTGTG
This sequence comes from Gymnoscopelus microlampas, assembly GCF_963454915.1. Taxonomy (NCBI): domain Eukaryota; kingdom Metazoa; phylum Chordata; class Actinopteri; order Myctophiformes; family Myctophidae; genus Gymnoscopelus; species Gymnoscopelus microlampas. Next base: position 13,411,222 of record NC_139957.1, read on the forward strand.
CTTTTGTGTGTGTGTTCCTATACATTTGTGCTTCTGTGTGCGAGAGTCCTTGTGTGTGTGTGTGCGTGTGTCCTGGTCACATGGGAAAAGGAGAAGTGGAAATGGAACATAGTTAAAATTTTAACAGTACAGCGGCTCAGGCTTGTCGGGCACTTTGTTGTTCTCAAGCAGCTCCACGTGACTTCGTCAGTGACGTCCACGTGACGACATCACTGAGGTCCACGTGACGACGTCACTGAGGATGCTTCTGGAACCTGACTCCATCATAGCAAAATCCTTTTAAGCTCTCAACGTGGCACGACACATTGTGAACTTGTAGATCTTGTATAGCTTGTAGATCTGCCATTTTTGGCAAATGTTCCCCTCAGAAAATGGATGCTGGAGTTCAAGTTAACACTGAGGATTTTGTGTTGACATAATATGAGACTTTTAGCTGATGATGGTTCTAATCTAGATCAGTACAGTGAACAAGCAGTATCTTGCTCAAGGACTTTTATAGGATGCACTGCAAAATGTGGCCCATTTTAAACAAGCATTGTTTAAGTGTTTAAGTAAGCATGTGTCCTCCACCAATAATGCAGCAACCCTCCTACGCACTGCAATATATTTCATTGCTTAAGTATATTTATAGGATAATGAATAAGCTAGGTGGTCATTACTGAGATATAAACCCCGACAGGGTGATGCAGGGTGATCTTGAATCACCCTGAAAATGTTTATTTCTCAATAAAGACCGCCTCGCTGTTAATTATTCCACTTATTGCACAGCTACTTACTGAAGAAATCAATCAATCGTTTGACATAAAATTATTTATAACACAACTTATTGAATTGATTGTATTGATTTTAGCCATACTGCCCTGCTAGTGGTCAACGTTATTAGTTGACAAATGAACAAACACACAGAGACCAATTCATAGCGTGTCCCCACCATGTGTGAACGCATTATCAACATATTTGTTCTGGCTTTTGTTACCTGTGAGATTGTTATATTATGTTTCTTGAAACATGGAATGGCATAGTTGACAGTACTGTTGAATTACCTATAGTATGCTGCTGTAACACTACGATTTCCCTCTGAGATGAATTGAAGTGTAATCTCATGTACACTATTTAATGTAACCTTGACCTCCTCTGTGTGTCTCCAGGCAGAGAACCTGCTGCTGGACGCAGACATGAACATAAAGATAGCAGACTTTGGCTTCAGTAACGAATTCACTATGGGAAATAAGTTGGACACATTCTGTGGTTCCCCTCCCTACGCCGCCCCAGAGCTGTTCCAGGGTAAGAAATACGATGGGCCAGAGGTGGACGTCTGGAGTCTGGGAGTCATCCTTTACACGCTCGTCAGTGGCTCGCTGCCTTTCGATGGACAGAACCTCAAGGTGAGTGTAGATCTGCACTCACACTACAGGAGTTTTAAAATCCTAGCTGATTTTGAAAGCGGGTGCACACACTACGAGTTCTGTAGTAATAATAATAATAATAATGGCGCATCACACACTACAGGATATTATTAAGATGTCTGCCTGGGGGAACATGATCTCATCTGACGTGATCATAGCTGTTAAAACTTGCAGTGGTAATGCTTTGCATTGGGAATTGTGGGAAAATAAATCGAAATGAGTCTGACTGAACAACATTTCATCTTTTCTTTGTTTTTTGCGGTCGCCATGTCAAAAATCCTCTCATTGGCCCCGATTCATAACGAGGGTCCTAAATATGGTGTAAATGAAGTTCCTAAAGGAGGTCGTATTTTTGGTACTCACAAACGAACGTGCAATTCAAAAGGGGTGTCGTATATGACAGAGACGTGCGTATGACCAGTGCGTATGACCAGGTGTGATGATTACTCTCTGGAAGGCTGCATCCAACAGCATCCAACTTCAACGTCACCGGGCTGAACCGTGCTAAACAGTGTTGCCATGTCCGCTCATTATAAGCGAATTTGGGCTTATTTTTCTGTAAAGTTGCTTGTAAATATTGGTAGCTGTGGGATGAGGTTTTTGGGGCTTGTTTCTAAAGTGTAGTTGGTTATTTGGGCTTGTTTCACAATTGTTTAATTGTTTTAACCGGTGGTTCTCAAATATTTTTATATTATATACCCCAAGTTAATATGTATGCTAATATATCTATAAGCCCCATCTGAAAATGTTTTGTGCCAGCTGGAGGCAGATTTGTGTTGTCAGAATGTTTAAAAAATCTTCCAAATCTTCCAAATTTTATTACACGATATAAAAAATAAATAGCAGATCTACAAGCTCACAACGGTTTAATTAAAGTGCTTATAATGGCCTAAGTGCCAGTTGCTTCTTTTGGGCTTGTTTTCCTAGACCTGGTTGCTTATTTCTCTCACAACATCTGGCAACGCTGATGCAGTTCAACTCTGCCGTCTCTCGTCTAAGATAACAGATGCGGTGTCGCATCGCCTTGACAACTTACTGTTCTGTCTGGAAGCGGATCACGTAATAAATGCTCTCATGTGTAATGAGAATAAAGAAGTTTACAAGGTTTAACCCCATTACCAAATAAAAGGCTAATAAAACGTGGAAAGGATATTATAAGCATTTTCAAATGAACATTGCGCACCTAAATATGATGTTGAAAATAAATCCAGGGCATACAAGTGGAACGCTTCTATCCGATTATGGACCAGAGCTTATTGATTAAATTAGTTCATTTTGGATATCACTGTCCTACGTCGGAATGGGGAATGGTTCTGGACACAGCTTTCATCCACTTTATTTTTCCTCATCAGATGGTAATATTTATTAGGCTGTTGTGTGTGCCGTTCGTGTGATCAATATACAGTAGCCTACAGTAGGCTTTACAAATTAATACCGCGACACGGACACTGATGCAGTCAGTCCCTCCGCAGTTTCATTAAGGCATCATAGCCGATTTTCATTATTACGTGACACTTTGGCTGAGATGGAAAATAAATAAAAAGCGGTGGAATCTACATCATGTCTATATTATGCATAGGCTACAAGCAATATATCGTTGACATTTATTTTTAATGTTTTATATATATATATGTGTGTTGACAAATGTTGGGCACATATATATTTTATTTGAGGTTTGCCACTGTTGTAATTGATTTTGACATGAAGAATAAAGCATTCTAAAGACATACGCACATTTCAGCCCTGGTACGCCAGCCTCGGGGCTGACCTGAGAACGTGCGCACCTGACGCACAAAACACAGACCAAAAAATCTTTATGCATCAGGTGGATATGTACGACTTGTCCTAAATGCCGGTACGTACAAAATATGGTCGCAAATCCCTTTATGAATCAGGGCCATTCACTTCACATCTGTCTCCTTGTAGACTGGTCTCTTGGCTATTGTGGTCACCTGTGACTCCTGTCTTTCCACTCAGACAATAGTGATGTAATCATCCAGACTTTAAATCCTAAATATCAAACATGTTTGATATTATCATGGCGGCCAATGTGTCTCTGAGCAAATCAGGAGGTCAGAACTGTAAACTTCATCCTCACACTACAGGATCATTTGGGCAGATAATCAGTTCCGACCAGCCTAAATCAGGAATGTTCCCGCAAAGGTTGGGAGTTGCATATCGGGCATACACCAAAATCTGCCCAATTATCCTATAGTGTGAGCCCAGCTTTAGAGAGTGAAAGAGAGTTTGACAAACTCTGTTAAAAAATGAGTTTGTCAAATGAAGCTTTGCGTTTGTTCAGGCAATGCACTGAAGCCCAGCTGACTTGTGCATCCGCAAATCACATTCAAACAAATCAATGACCGCTGACCGCTCATACTCTCACTTTGCTATTCATTCAAAACACTGATGCATTTCAACTCGGATCACTGCAGATTCCGTCCACAGTTCCCCACCTCTTTGTATTTATATCTGGTTATGTGCTATTGTTTCATATTTATAGAATGGTGTTGATTTTTATTGCACTCCCTGTTGAATCTCTTGCCTGCTGTTTTGATTCATTGGTTAGCATCCTCAGAGATGAGCCTTTTTCACCTAATAATCCGTATAATCTTATAGTGCAGCAAATAGTCCTAAATCCTTCAACATAAGTGTCTTGGGGTTAACAAACCTATTGTTTTGAGCAGTTGTTAAAGCAAAAAATATTAAAACACTTTTTCACGAAAGCACTGCGAGAGTGCGGATTAGCCAACACCAACACTGCAGTGGTGTGGCTCCGCTCTCACACCGCACTGTCTAGTGTGGCTCTTTTCCCTCCTAGCTGCGCCTTAGGTTTGACTCCCACAGTGTCAGTTTGCTCACTACCAGTACTGGGTGCCATCCCTCTCTCTTTGACCTTGTCCGTGACCCACGTTTCTGATCTGGTTCTCCAATGCTACATCAAGTGCCTTTTGTAGTATTCTTGTGTAGACGCCATCCAGGGCCTTTTCCTGCTGTAGTGTGAGCGTCCACGTCTCGTCCCTGTACAGCAGTACCGATTTCACTGTAGCCGCAAACGGCTGCCTCTTGAGATTATCTCCCATGTCAGATTTCCACACACTCCTCATACCATACAAAAGCACAACAATATTTCATCACAGACACTTTCTCTCATCTTTTTATCAATAAGACCATGTAACAGTTCTTTCCCCCCCTTTTTTCTGCCAACTTGGTCGTTATGCCAATTCCCAAATTACTCGCACCCTTGTGTTGAAAGTCTTGTTCTAACTTGTGTAGTCTCGTCACTAAGCTAACGATCCTGTTCGCCAAACTGCCCCTGTCCTCTCCTCCATGGGAGTTCAGGGAGAGAGGGTTCTCTTTCAACATGTCCACCATAACACAATTACTTCCACAGTTGGAGATTAACGATGAACTAACGCAACAATCATTTTTGCTAAACATTGAGGAATACACAGAAATGTATTATATCGCTGACTCCTTCTTGTCCTTGTATCTGCCTACAGGAGTTGAGGGAGAGGGTTCTCAGAGGAAAGTACCGCATCCCGTTCTACATGTCCACAGACTGCGAGAACCTCCTCAAACGCTTCCTGGTGCTCAACCCGGCCAAGAGGGGCACTCTGGAGGTGAGGGAGGACCTACAGAATGTAAATATGACATATTTTAAATATGAACCACATCAGAATGCCCACAGCCATCCGGAGAATGCCTTCACCTCTCCTGTATCTACCATCAACTCCTCCACCACTTCCTGACCCCTGCATCCACCCTGCATCTCCTCCAGTTCTCTCACACACAAGTCATCTTTGTCTGAGTGTGTTGAGGCCTCTCTCTCTCTCTCTCTCTCTCTCTCTCTCTCTCTCTCTCTCTCTGTCTCTCTGTCTCTCTGTCTGTCTGTCTGTCTGTCTGTCTCTCTCTCTCTGTCTCTCTCTCTCTCTGTCTGCATCATCAGTCTTCCATTCAGTTCCTTACTGATTTTGCTTCCTCCTCTTTGTGCATTGGTACATGGTCTATTGTCAGTTTCGAATTTGTGGTAATAATAAATAAATACAGTGATACAATTGTGAAAACATGGAAAACGGATTCATAGTTTGTGCTGCTGAGATTGGGTATGATGTGATAAAGGCACATATTTGGCTATGCAGCTTTCGTTGGGAGCAAAATCTAAAAATGTTTCTTTCTAGTTTGTAGTCCATCACATTTTTTTTCTTTTTCTTTTTTTACGTGCTTACCCATGCTAACACCACCTCCTCTGCTCTGCCACGCCCCGTGATGCAATAAAGTGTAATGCACAATTTGATGCCCAGCTTTATTATGGCACATCATTTGTATTAACTTCCAACATGAGCACTTAACTTGATTAGACTCAAAGGCAGAGTCCCTGCCCTTATAGCGTAAGACCCCTCTATCAAAGGCATAGCAATGTTCCCATTCTGTCTGTTTGAAGGGAACAGTCGATACATAAGCGAATTAAGTTTAATGTGTCTGACTTGAATATAAAGACTGAGTTATACTTGGTTGCTCGTCGTGCACCAGATCTATAAGCTCACGTTGTGAGCTTATAGATCTATTCTGTGTGTGCGGAACCGGCGCGCAACTAGGTTGAATTTGGGCTTAAGAGGACCATGTGTGAGTGAAATGTCTCCACACCAGCTGCCACATGACCGGCCTAGTTCACGCTGTAAAGGGGTGGTCTTGCTAATCAATTCAACCCTTACTCTGATTCATTAGAATGCAGCAAAGGGATCATCTGATTAAACGCTGTGAACTGATGTCTTATCTCAGTTCTGATGTCTTTATGAGGACCTAGTAGGCAGGTGATGGACAGCCAAACAAAAACCATCAGTGCATGCTGATACACGTTCTATTACACAAAAGACTGTAATAAAAACCCACAACGTTTAGGGAAGAAAATGTAATGCTCCTTTTAATTAACCCATTAAGACCTAAGGCCGATTCTACACATGCCTTTTAAATCGGTAGTTCAAGATATTTCAAAATTGTTCAAAAATAGCAGATGTACAAGCTCGCAGCTCTGCATGAAGTGACGTGCTGAGAGCTTGCATATCTGCTATTTTTGAATAGCCACGCGAAAATCTAAAATGACACGCTTGCTTTCCCGGTTTTGATGGGTTAATGTAACACTAAGTTTGAGTTGCGTGCATCGTGTATCTGTTTCGATGTCCCTCGACCTTGTAAACTCCCGCACGGAAGTACTTGAATCCACCAAAATGACAACTGGGAGATGTGAAACTCAAAGAGGTCAATCTTTCTCCACTGATGGGATTTGAAGCGCACTCCATGTTTATTACAGAAGCACAGGACAACGCAACACTTGCAGTCCCAAGAATATTGTTGTGAGCAGTTAACTGGTGCCCTAATGTCCAGCTGTATCATGGTCTGAATGTCTCATTCTCTCATTTCCAGCAAATTATGAAGGACCGCTGGATCAACGCAGGCTTTGATGAAGATGAGCTCAAGCCCTTCACAGAACCAGAATTGGACATCACAGACCAGAAAAGAATAGGTAATGGAAATAATGATGTGTGGGTGTGTGATAGATTTTAAAGGATAGTTTGCAACATGGATTCATGTATGTGACCCTAGATTGTATATAGGGGAAAAAGGATTGCAAGCACGATCAAGTACATTTCTTTTTTTAATACCCTGAATATACGCCATTTTGGAAGTGAGCTATTGACATTTGTCAAAGCTTATTATTAATTCAAGCTTATTATATGCTCAATACGTCCTGATGCGTGCTGGCCTGTGGGCTGCAACAACAAAATGGCTGAACTGCTCCCAATATTTCAACAAGAACTTTTAAAGAGAGAGATGAAACATGCTGATTAATAAAGAGAAAGAATGGGGACACAGAGAGAGAGATGAGCAGAGAGCGATGAGAGGAAGCGGATAAAGTCAAGAGGGAGGTATGAACAAGGATGAAGAGAGACTGATTTAGAAGGACGAAATGGAAAGAGTGAAGGAGATGCAGGCTGAAAAAAGAGAAGAAAGGGATGAGATGATACTTGTGAAGTAGAGAGAGAACAGAGGGGATGAAGACAAATTTATGAGAAGGAAGTCAAATAAAGAGAAACAAATGAAGCCGATAGATATAAGATGAGAGAAAGGAAAAAAAGGAGGGATGGGTGAATGACCGATAGGAAGAGGAGAGAAAGGAAAAAGAGAAATGGAGGCAGAGAGAGAGAGGGAGGGAGGGTCGTGAAGAGATAAATTAATGAGAGGGAGAGGGGGGGCCGAGAGACGGCCTCACATGTTCTTCCTAATCAGAGAGTCAGAGCACGTTCCAGGGAGCTCCCCATCTCTCTCTCTTTCTCTTGCTCTCTCTTCAGTAAAAGTGAATTCCCTGCTGCTTTGATAAAGCTGCTATGTAGGGCTGTGACGCTATGGAGTTTTTCTTAGCACTCTGGAACAGCAATGTATCCCGGCAGTTTACCGCACTCAGCACTAGCCTCATGTACTCCATGCTAGAACACGCTTGCTTGAGGAGACCGTTGCATGGTTGAATCCCTCACACTGCACTTAACCACATGAACCCTAGCGTCCCCATTCTGGGGGCGAACATTTGGTGGAAATAGCAGATCTTCAAGCTCACACTGTGTTCTGTGCAATGTCATGTGGTCTGGCCTTGTAGATGGGGTATTTTCGGTGACGAGATTTGGTGAGGGAAAGAAGGAGTGGGCACTTTCCTGTGTCAAATTTTGTATGTAAAACGGAGGACGAATATGATACAAAAATACAATAAAATATATATATACTTTGATAGAACACAGATTCAAACAGTCCTAATGATTCCTGCCCACTGCTTGACGGTATTGTAATCACTAGTTTAGTCTGTGTATCTGTCTGTCAGTCTGTGAACAAAATGACTCCAATGGATTTTCATGAAACTTAAAAAGTAGGAATGGTTTGTTGGCTGCCCTGAAGAGATGATTCACTTTTGGCTCGTCAAGGTCATAATCCAGGTTGAAGTAGAAGTTACATAATCAGTTATATTCCTCATCGATTTTTGTGTGGGCAGAGTTTGTCCACCCCAGGTGCAAGTTTTAAGTTATGATGCCGAAACGCGTTAGCAGACTGAAAAAGTACAATAAAAATGTGAACCTGTGCTAAAAGTCTAGCATTTAATGTATTTATTTACCCTCATTGTTTTTTTCTTCTTAAAAAGAAATATTGACTATAGCTGAGCACCTACAGATATGGAGACAATCAGAGGAAGCATAGATACCGGCTGTGCCTCTCGATGCAAAACATTTATTGTTCAGTGAAGGATAGTTGTACAAATACATGGTGTGATGGCTGGATGAAGGAAGGATAGGTAGGTAGATGGATAACAAAGCATATGTGTCTGTCACAGTTGCCCTTCTCATCCTCGCAGGGAGGGAGGGAGGGGAGAGAGAGATCTGTCGAGGGATAGGTGGAGCGAGCTAATGTGGAGCGCTCACTTAGACAGATAACTGTTCCAAGACCAGTGCGTAGCTCCACCTGGCATGCTCGGCTCAACGTGAGCTCCCGTTTCTGGCTGACTGGGGGTGGCAACCAGCGCACGTCAGAGGAGCGTGTGCAAGTACATATTTGCGCACGCACACATGAACTTGCATGCATATGTACATTATACTGTACATGCATAATTAAGTGTGTGCACTTGCGTGCATAATTCTACACTTGTGTGGTGCACATGTTTTTGTGTGTGCATACAGTTTGTGTATGTGTGTATGCGTGGATACTTAAACACAACAGGCGAGTGTGTGTGCACTCGTGTGTGTTTGTGCCTGTGCAGCCTTGTGCTTATTGTCAGCACCTGTCTTCTGCTGACTGATGGAGCCACAGGGCAGAGAGGGGGTCGAGTGTGTGTGTGTGTGTGTGTGTGTGTGTGTGTGTGTGTGTGTGTGTGTGTGCGTGTGCACATGCATGCAGTGGGAGAGTAATATCACCTGAGCTCCACTGAGTCATTCTGAAGCCCAGAAGAGTTTGCTTCATTTAATAAACCATGACCTCCCTCTGGGATCCCATTTCTACATTTGCATAAAGCATTTACTGGACAGGAAATCCACAGCCGAAAAGATGCACAAAACACCACACTGGAAATGGAATATGCACAACGCGTCATCAGCCATATGGTCATGGATATGACTGTTATTATAAGCTATATTATCGCTCCGGGGTCCTGAGGAGGGAGTGCAGCATTTCAACATGGCAATATGAAGACACAAAGCTAGTCGATGGAACAGTAAAACTAATATATTTGGAGTCCCAGCTAAGGGTGGGCTGTAGCACAACACTCATTAGTTTAACAGCATCCACACACTTGTGGTTTCATTAACCATCAACTCTTTTTAGAAAATATGCACAACGCACTGAGCAGACGGCCAACGGCATTCGTTTAATTGGATGCTTGCGGTTCCTTTCTTCAAACGTAGAGGAAACATTAGTTAAAAAGCCTGCATAGAGAGAATTGCACAGCAATGGATAACATATTCATTCACTAGTTAATTACTTATATGGCTTTTACAACATCCTTGATTGTGGTTTTGTCTGACCAGACCAGATGATGGGGAATTTGGCTAGTAATCACAGGTTTTGGTTAGTATGCATACAGTCGCTTTTGGTCAATAAGCAGAATGTTTTTCTTTATAATTGAGAAGGTCGGGTCTATTCTTGTTGTGGTGAATCTGGAAAAAAAAACATGATTTTTATATTGGCGTCTGTAGGGTACCTTGCAGCTGTCTGGATCTTAGTTATTCTGTTCGAAGTCGCATAATGAGATACTAAGAAGTTCAAAGTCTGAAGTATCAGCTTGACAGAAAATAAATAATGGATCCATGAGTCCAAATAAATAAACTGCATGGAAAATGGCATGAATTCGTTTTAACAGAACCCATGCTTGTGGCCTTTCTGCAGATGGGATGGTGTGGTTACACTTTTCTTTTTTTTTTACGAGTAAATGCAAGTGTTTTTCAGAAAGTAGGTTTTACACGCTACCCCATGAATGGATGGCATATAAAAAGCATTATAAACTGTTTCAGTGTGCAGATGTGATGGTGGGGATGGGTTAAGTATAACCTGTGTGTTTTCTGTGTGCAGATGTGATGGTGGGGATGGGTTATAATCTGGAGGAGATCCAGGAATCTCTGGCCAAGATGAAGTACGATGAGATCACAGCCACGTACTTGCTCCTGGGCAGGAAGGCTTCCGAGGTACAAACAACTTCACTTTCTCTGTTGTTGGTATTTTGTATTTAAATACAATATGCATAATAATGTGAATGTGTGTCCATCTGTATATTTCTCTGATCCCTGTCTCTGCATGCCCATCTGTCTGTGTGTTTATTTGTTCTGTCTGGCTGTCCCTCCCCAGCTGGAGCCCGGTGAGTCAGCCTCCAGCAGTAACCTGTCTCTAGCCAAGCCTAGGCCCAACAGTGAGCTCAATGGCCAGTCTCCCTCTCACCTCAAAGTCCAGAGGACCGTTTCTTCCAACCAGAAACAAAGGCGCTACAGCGAACAAGGTGAGATAACCTGGAACTTAACTATTTATATAAATATTATGTGATGTTATATGAGCCTCTAAATACATTTTCACAATATATTTTTGACATATTAGGTCCACTTAAAATGTATTTTCTCGTATAGATAACGTATTTCATTGCCCCATTCTTTGGTGTATTTATAACATGTTGGGGATATAAACATGACTAAAAAGCTAAAATGTACATAAACGTGGGAAGCCCAAAACGTGTTTCTTATCTTTGTTTTTAAACAATTTTGCACACGCACAGTATCTTACACACACACACACACACACACACACACACACACACACACACACACACACACACACACACACACACACACACACACGTAATACATATGTCTGTTACATTTTATATTTAGCCAGTTAATTAGGATAATTTTGGCCACATAGGCTAGCCAAAGAAAATGACTTGTGGTACTCTGCTAAAGAGCGAGGCAAACCATAGCCGTGCTAAATCCACTCTCTGCTCCAAAACGTTTGATGCTCAGACAATTCACTTCCGCATGCCGCATCCAATGATCTGCTGTTGGCTGAAGTGTTCGGAAAGAGAAGTGACGCTGTGGCCTCACGTGATATACTACGTCCACGCAATCTCAAGAGGAGAATTACAAGAGCCAAAAATCAAATCTTTCTAGGAGGTCAAAATAGCCTTTGTAGATCCACTATTTCCAGTGAGATCATCAATATTTCAGAGCAAAGCCAAGCAAGTCACCCCCCTCTTGTCCTATACCAAACCGATAAGCCACCAATGCTACCATACTTGAGTGAGGAAGGAGCTCATCACATGTAATTATTTAATCCAGAAATAATGGCATCTTTAAAATGAGTATAAGATATCTTGAGTGGCCACATATTAGACATCTTTATTATTGGTTTTGAGCTCAGGAGCCCTCTACTGGCCTTAAAATGTAATCCCAAAAGAAAGATTTCTGGCAATAATATCCTATTTTGCAGTGTTTGTAAACAATGCACTTTGAAAACAGTGACATTTGTATGGTGTTCTTGTGGATCCAAAATGTATTTGATACCACCCAGTGTTCTGCACAGCTCCCTGTGTAGAGTGCAATTGCTATTCACATGCTAAAGAGAGCTTGGTCGCCTCCTTCAGGCACCATTATACCTCTCTCCATTAATATGTATAATTTCATGATTTTTTCTTAATTGGAAAGAACAGATTGTTCAGAGGACATAATGTGGAGACCACTAGCAAACTTGCCTACATCATAAATTCTAATGGCCTCCACTGTTCAGAAAAAGAAAATAAATCTGCTGGACATTGAAAATCAACAAAGTGAAATGAAAGAGTGACAACTTCTTAAGTCACACCTGGCCTGAGTAAAACTAGACTCTTGGCTGGATGTTACTGCGTAAATCAGCCACCATCCACACAAAACCCACTCAAAACAGAAGGCAAGGCACACTACACTGCTTTAAATTAGTTAATTAGTTAACTATTAGTTAAATAGTTTATTGCTATAAATAAACATAGCCCTTCTCCTCCAATCATTACTTGAACAAAAATTCTCCATGGGAATGACCTGAAGCATTGACTGCTGCTGTTTATCTTGTGGTGCTCCTGTACCAGACAAATGGGGCAATTTCACTAATTTGGCCTATTATTTTACCTTTCTTTTAGATATCACTGTAGGATTAAACACATTTATCTATTTTATTGATTTCTCATTTAAGCAGTGGAAGCCTACAATTAATGTGAACCACAGTACTACTTGAAGGCAAACATAATTCACTGGTTAATTGCTCAGTGAATTAAATTTAAAAATTAAATTCTGATTAAAACTATAAATTGGAAATGTAGTAATTCAGTATGTGGTTAATATCTGTCTCAAAATAATTATTATAATAATTATCTAAAACATTTATTTTGCTTTCTTGGAGCATTCAAATATTGTATCATTATTTATTTTTTTTAAACCTGTTTGAAAAATCTGTATGCTCTTATCAGTGGAGTGGTGGCTCCAAACAGCCACGTGCTCCGCTGAACACATGATCATGTGCTGTCAAGGGGCAACCCCCCCAGCCATACCGTGAGCCAAGGCACTGAAGACTAGTCGATAAATTACAGGAATCTCTGTATGTATGTATGTCTGTCTATCCTTTCCATATCTATAGAACTGTTCATCTGATGGACTTCACACTAGACAGGTGTATTGCTGAGGACCCATGGGAGAGCAGTGTCAGATGTGAAGTTGATTGGATGAGCTGTTCTCTAGAAAGACATGTCATGTGTCATATGCCATCAGTTCACTCTGTTCCTGTTTCCCTTCACTGAATGAAGAAAAGCCACAAAATAAATGTCACCTCTCCCTTCCTCTCCAGTTGGTCAGAACGTCACTGGCGGGGCAGGCCACCCCAAGCGGAGTCAGACCAGTACAGCGGAGAACAGCGTGAAGGAGGAGACTGGCGGTGTTCAGCTCCGTAAGCCTGGCACCCCCGGGAGTCGCGGAGTTCCCCCTGCCAGCCCGCTGCTGGGGAATGCTAACAATCCCAACAAGGCTGACATCCCAGACCGCAAGAAAGGAGCCACCACTGGCCCCAGTGTAAGATACTGAGTGAATATATATATGTATATGTGTGTGTATGTGAGGTTAAATCTAATATCCTGATATGATTTAGTTATTTTCTCAATCACTTGGAAATTTTTATTTTTAATCATGAATTTGTGTATGAACTAACCGATTGCCTCTCCTCTTCTGTTGTGTGTAGAATAACACTGCGTCAGCAGGCATGACCAGGAGGAACACGTATGTCTGTAGCGACAGAAACAACGCAGACCGTCTGTCCGTTATTCCTAATGGGAAGGAGAACAGGTACGTTTCAGTTTTGTGTCCGGGTTTTTTCAGTACAGTCTCGCCATCCCAAACCGTTTGGCTTCAGGTCTAAAGGGGTTTCTGCTGGTTTAAGGGAAAACACATGATCCTGTCTAGAGGACCCCGTTTGTTTTCTTCTTTTTCTTGTGTTTCTATTATGTTACTTTTCCCCCCTCTTCTTCCGTTTGTCTTTTCTTACTTACTTTTCAATTCTGCCTGTTTGGGTTTTTCTGTTGTTGTTGTTTGCTGTTGATCAAGCAGCATGACTGAGATGGCTTGTGCGACTACTAGCCCCTCGTCTGCCTTTGCGCCCGGCGCGTTCGGTGCCTCGTCCAGTTCGGTGCGGATGAGGTATCAAAACGTTGGCCCCCTGTACGCTTGCCAGGCAGGGTGGGCCACTCTGCCACACTCCTACTACGAGCTGGACTACTATACGCCCAAGTAAGACGGCAGGGACTGCAGATCTCGCCCCTCGTCTGTCTCTCCCCTCTCTCGTGTTTCTCAAACACCCCTACATCCCCACTCCCCTCGCTAATCCACACAGTCAACCCCAACATCCAGCTGCTTTACGCTGCTCGTCTTAACCTCCTAACTAAACCATGGACTTCACCGCTTGGCTGAGGAGAATAGAGGCAAACGCTTCTAATGTGGTATTTCAACCAAGGGTTGGGTGAAAGGAGACTTGAAGGGCAAATGGACTGTAGTCGCATTCTGGATTTAAGGTGTCTGATTCATACTTGTTGAAACCATTTGTTGAACAAGAATGTCCTGAATCCAGTTTGCTGGTGTGTTTTTGAGGCTGTCAGTCATCTGTCACCAACCACAAAACGGAGAATCTCTCAGCTGCTCTGTCAAAGCTCTACAGCAGAAACACTGCGATAACCGCTATGATCCTGGTCTCTCCTCAGTCCTCTGCTCTGAACTTTGAGCTCTGAGCCCCCCCCCCCCCCCCCAGCTGGACCCTTCATCACTTGTCCCTGTCACAAAAGTCCAGATCTGTCTGTCACTCACTCATTCCTCTGTAGTTCTACCGTCCAGCCCCCTCAGTCAGCCTTGTTTTTGTTTAGTTTCTAACTGAATAGGTATACCACAACTCACATCGTTTAAGATAACGCCTAGGATGGTAAATTAAAGGTGCTGTAAGTGGTATTTCTTTGGTTGTTTTTTAATTAAGAGAGAACCAATTTATCAGCTTCGATTTTAATATTGTTCTAATTCTGTCTGCTCATTTCTTTGTTTCATCACTTCCAATTTCACTTTCAGGACATCTCTCTCCTGATTGGATGAAACTGGTATCCTGACTTGAAAATGAGTTTTCTGCTTACTAAAGAGCTGGGGATGGAACCCCTGTTACTGAGCACTCTATGATTAACGCAATGATTACTATAAGAATATAGAGATATTTAACCCTTACTTTAACAAAAAAAAAATCACTTACACCCCCTTTTAATGTTGGATACATCTTTTTTACATCATTTTCCCACCCTCGGTTTAACATCTAGCTGGCCAGATTCACTTAACCTAGAAGTCAGTGGAATGAAGAGACACCAGAAATCCATGTTCTCAGTCATAAATCTGAAGACACAAAGGGAGTGTGACGGCAGCCAGAGGTTTTCCTCTGCACCAAGATACTGTTCCGTACCTATATACAGTACTGGTCCTAGTGTGGTTATGGTACAGCACAGTAGACTGTAACCACCTAAAAACCTACTTCATCATATGACGAATAACAAAAAATGTTCACTACAAGCTCAGTAAAAATAAGAGAAAAAATGTTAACGACCAAAAAAGAATTTGGCCAAAATAGGGATGCCAGAGCAATGTGGTTAACCTGGCCATCCATGACTTCTACTCCACAATGTGATTTTGCCATTTTCCACTCTGACCTCTGACCCCCCTCCCGTCTCTACCTTAGCAGCGTAGCGGTGTCTCCCGGCGGCACCCAGAGGAACCCGGGTACGTCCACCCACAGCATCTCCAATGCCACCACGCCCGACAGGCTACGCTTCCCACGAAGCACTGCCACCCGCAGCACCTTCCACGGGGGCCAGCTGAGGGACCGACGCACGGCCACCTACAACGGACCCCCGGCATCGCCCACGCTCTCCCACGACGCCACGCCCCTCTCCCAGGGACGCAGCCGCGGCACCAGCAACCTCTTCACCAAACTCACGTCCAAGCTCACGCGCAGGTAAGATAGATTGAGGTGCTGATGGAATGTTTGTCATTACAAGGCTTGGTGGAGTAGCTCAGTTATTACTCAGGTTGTAAACAGGAAGGCTAACGGTGTGCGCTGCTTTGTCTATGTGCCTTTATGACAGGGTTGGGGTTTAGGGCTCTTTCTGCTCATGTATGACAATGGATGAATTCAAACTCAAATGATATATATATTTTGTATTCCAGTGGTTCTCAAATATTTTTATGTCAAGACCCCCAGAATTGATATATTATATCACGACACATTGTGAGCTTCTAGATTAGCTATTTTTTAAGAGCCGAAGTATAAAATAGGGTGGTTAAACTGATTTTGAGAACCACAATCACAAGTTGGTTATTTACTTTAGTTGGATAAAAAGACTATAGTTTGCTGAATTAGTGGACTGAGTAGGAAGTGAATAGACCCCAACCCTTCTGTTCACAGTAGAATCCCCTGTGACTCCCTCTGTACCAATTAAAAACCAATCATAGAATTAGCGTCATTAATTACATGCTTTGGGAGGGGTCGCTCATTGTGCTGTAGAATGTGATTGATTCCTAAACTGTATCTGTCCTATCCTGGCTGCCTGTTGAAGACATTGACCTATTTTACATTGGACTGAATTGAACCCTGTGTAAAGTGCACAATTATTACTATTATTATTATTAGGGAGAATTTATGCCCTGAAGTTGACTTGTAAAATAAATATAATAGAATTATTGGTAACTCTTTACTGAATGATTTCTGTGAATGAGGTTATGGAAAGCTTTAAGTCCTCTGTAACACTGTAATTTTGTTCTTAGAGCAATGTCTTTTTATTTTATCTATATGGAGGACAAAGACTAAATGTAAACCATTGCTACGTAATCTAGTGTACAGAGCAGGCAGCCAGGCTAGTGACAACTGTTCTGCAATGACTGATCTAAAATGAGGAATTGAAATCAACACCTTTGATAGTTGTACGAAACTGCCCCCCTTTTCACTGTTGCTGATTCCAATCACTCCATTTTTGTTCACTCATTCAGATTTCTCATAATCTTTTCCCCTTCACTTCCTCCTTCACCATTTTCACTGTTCCTTTGTCTGGTTTCTGTTGTAGAAACATGTCATTCAGGTTTACCAAAAGGTAGGACCTTTGTCCTTTGCCTTGGCTCTGTGCACAAGTGAAAACAAATAACTTTACTCGATTCAACTCTTAACTCCAACTCTTAAAGCCGTGGGCTGCTAACTGCTTCACCTACTAACACGCACGCACGCACGCACGCACACACACACACACACACACACACACACACACACACACACACACACACACACACACACACACACACACACACACACACACACACACACACACAGCTTTGTAGTCGGTAGGCAGCAGGTGCAGTCATGTGCCAACAGAGTAGTGCTTCATAGCGCTGGTCCTTGGAGATTGCTTATAGACATATCCTTCTAGTAGAGTCAAATCAGAGAATACTTGGACCAGGTGAATCCAGTTATTACCTGGTAGGATAGAAAACCAGCAATGCCAGTGATCCCTTAGGACCAGGGTTAGGAATCCCTGCTAGAGGGGGCTGGAGCCAAATGTATTCTTTGTCGTATAAGCGTGTCACTCAATGTAAATAACAGGTTTTCAGTTTACTCTCACAGTGAGATTCAGTTATTTTCGGTGAGTGACACCTTCTTGCCACAAATAAAATATAAATCAGGCTCGAGTGTCTGCAGGATTTAATTTCAAAGAAACACTACACCAGCTGAATTCATTACTACCTCTCTGGTTGAAGGTGTTCTGATTAGTGGAGACACTCTGGTGTAGTGTTTGGTTGAACTGAAAGACTGCATTCAAGCTGCCCTCCGTTGTACATGACCAGTTCAGCAGAAACTGAGTTGTGTCAAGTTAGCTGTTATTGGCGAGAGACGGCTTTCAATAAAGAGACAACTGATTTGGGAGGCGAGACCTGTTAGCCTTCTCCAATGAGCTAGGTGTCATCCATCTACAACCACGCAGAACAAATAAAACTAGCCTGCCACTAATCAATCGCCAATGCATGCATGGGGTTTTGCTTCTGCAGCTGCTGTGGTCTGTTTTACTTTTCACCACATTAATGATTTAAGTATTGAATTGTGTGTGTGTGTGTGTGTGTGTGTGTGTGTGGAGTGAGTTTACTGTTGTAAATACACACTGGAGACTGTGACATGATGTTAAAAAGGGTTCTGTGTTGCAGCCTTGATACTAGCAGTACGTCTGTGGTTTTGGTTGCGGCAGCGTGTTGCTCTCTGTCATCTGTACAGAGCAAAGTATGTTCTCTTTGTCATCATGTAGCCGCCATGATTTTAGCACAAAATGTACACTCAAGACAATAGACTATTTAGATTTGCTGACATTTGATTAACTTGACTCATCCCCAAATGGAAATTCAACTGAGTAACCTTTCGTAAAGCAAAAAGTAATACAAAAAAATCATCCTTTATTTTCATTTTTTTAAAGACATGAATTAAAGAGATTATCTGGAGTAACAGTGAATCATATACAACCATTTATTTTTAAAGTTGAGTGTGTACTGCTCTCCTATTAAGAGATTTGTCTTATTGACAGACAGGAAAGCTTAGGGGAAGACTAGAGTAGTCAAAGGAGGAAGGCTCTAATGTGGTTCCATCTCAGGCAACATGTATTTCTGAACCACTGCATCATCAACAGGAACAAATATTTTGCTCAGGATTTATTCTCAAGTGGTCAAAGAAGAGATGTTTTTGCCACAGATCCTGAACAAAGGTCAGATTTTTACGACACTGATGATTCGTGGCTCAACTTGTGCTTTTGGATTTTCACTTCAGTACATGTGAAAAACAGGAAAGCGGGTGTAGACAGGGGAGATGATGTCACACTTGGGTCTGTGCCTACATGGTATGTTTGGTGTCTGGCTGAGCAAACCTGGATGCCTCCTAGATGAGGTTTATTAAATCCCTGAGGCCGCATTGAATATGGATAAGGTTACAAGACAAGGAAGCGGAAATTGTCCCCGATCTCAATATAATCTGCAATGGAAAAGGCACAATCTAAACTCTGGGTATGAGTACAATAGATGTCGCACCTGAGGAGGAGTGAGGCAGGGGACCGAGCTTATTGTCATGACAAGGTATATAGCAGTGGTTCTCAAAGTTGGGTCAAGGGACCCGCAGGGTTCTTTGGGGGGCTTCTAAATGGACCCTTATAGGTCTGTAACTCTGAGAGTGTGCAAATGGATCCAAATGGACCTTTTATGGGTCCATTTGGTTCTATTCGCACACTTCATGGGGGTTCTCGAAATGTAAATGTTTGAGAACCAATGGTGTATATTTTTTTCCTGTATGCACTGAAGAGGATCACCTGGTATATTTGCTCCTATCTCAGTTTTGTGGGCCATGTCTCCAGACACTGCAGTGCCCTCTAGTGGCTGGCTGAAGGGTAAACTGGCTCCATCATCCTGCCAGTGCCATCTATCAACTATCATTAGTCTTATCTGTTTCAGACAGGAGGCTCTGGTGTCATCTATCACGCCATCATCACTGCGTCCCGTCTCATTCCTTTCACCTCATCTTCCTCACTTGATTTATCTGCTGTCTGTCATCCTCCCATCCATTCGGCAAATTGGTCATCAGTCACAGCGCACCGTTGATCCCACCTCCTCATTTCTCCTCTCTGGCGTTAGCTAGCTTCCCTCACTCCTCTCGTCACTACCTCCTCCTCCTCCTCCTCTTCTTCCTCCTCTTCCTCTTCTGCCTTTGATGTGTGTCTTCCTAACCTTCCTGTGCCCTGTAACCTTTGACCTGTCACTGCTCTTCCTTCCTACCGTGTGTCTTAGGGTCAGTATTGACCCAGCCAAAAGGCAGACAGGCAAATCAGGGCCTGCCGTCCCCTCTGCCCAGGGAGCAAAGACCCTTAGTAAGTCTTCTGTCCAGCTATCTGGCCTGTTTGTTTTCTTTCTTCTCCGCTCCATCGCTCGATCAATCCTTCCGTCCTCCTCCCCGCCATCTCTCCATTCGTGGCAAATCACGAGTACATGACATTTCATTCTTTCCCATTTCAAGTCTTTCTTTGGCTTCCCATGTCCATTCTTTATCACTCTTCAGTTTTTCTTTGTTGGTTTTTCACACTTGATACCCTTCAATCATTCTTTCTTGCGCTTTCTGTGTCACAATTCATTTTTCTTCTTTTTTCTCTTACTCTTTATTACCCTTTCATTCTTTCTTCCTCACTCTTCCTTTCAATTTTTTTCTTTTCCTTCTCACTCTTTACTTATTAATCTTTGTTTCTCATTTTCTTCTTGCTATTTCTTTTTCTCTCACTCTCATGTATCCGTTTATTTTTCAAAATCATGCTCTTTTTCAGAATCCATCTTTTCTTCCAGATTCAGGAGCAGCAGATATAGAGAGTTGTAGGAAGTCGCAGAAGGAGATCTAGAGTAAGGGACCGCTTGAAACCTGTCCCCTCTCCCTCCACCACACACACACACCAGTCAGTCAGCTCTGTCACGGTTACGTAGAGGGAACACAAACACACATGACCTGCAGCGTCCCTTGTCTTTGTGTACACGTGTGTGTGTCACGCATTCCACAGTTCCTTGTTCCTTCCTTCCTTCCTTGCCCCAAGATTCAGTCTCAGCCCTTATCTTGACCCTCTGCTATTGCCGTAGAACACAGAATCCCACAGGATCTTTGAAACCCATGCCGCCATCCTCCTCCCTGCTCAAGGCTGGTCTGCATGCAGCCTTTCACAACTCTAAAACCAAGTGCTATTGGAGGTGGGGGTGGGGGGGTAGCTAGCTCTATTCTCGGCTAGTTTTGGGTTTTTAGGGAGTTCTTTTCATTTTAAAAAATGGCTTGTAGTTGGAAGAACTGGTTACAAATTCACTTAACAGTCGCTCTGCATTGTCTCTCCGTTTCTAGGACAAATCTCGTTAGGTATATTTTAGCCAGTAACAGGAGGGGACACACAGAGGACAGAAGACAAAATGGGCACACAACTGCTCTGCTTTCGTTTTCCTTCCAATAATCAATGAATTTACAGAGGACAACTTTTTGGGGATTTGTCTCAGGAATGTCACCTTAATCAGACAGGAACATCTTGTTACCAGGAGATATTTGGTTAGATGTTTGACCTTACTGTATTTGTCAACATCACCCTGAAAATGTCTGAAGTGGATCAAAATTCAGATGTCTCTTCTATGCCAGCACCTAAACCTCTGTGTACATGCACCGTAACACACTACATTGTATTATCAGTGTCCCAACAAACACTACATTATATCAGGGCTTCACAATTTGGCCAAAAATAATTATATTGCAAATATGAATTGAGATTACAATGAAGGCAAATCAATATGAATACGTCACCTGAAGTTTTCAACCTTTTAAAAAAAAACATACAGAAAAAATATATATTTATACTATAAGATGACAATACTTGGGGTTTGGCCACTTTGAATAAGATGTCCAGAATACATTATGAAACGCCTCATACCTTTGCCTTGTTCTTTGGAAATTGCAGTAGGCAGTATTGGGATTTTAAAGTCTCTTTGTCCCGCTACATTGTAGACCATCTTACATTGTATCATAAATCACATCTATGTTCTGGTGAATGTGAAACTGTACCAGTGCCAGTGCTTTAACACATCGCTCCATCAGCTGCATCTCCGTCTCACTCTCTGTTGAATGTTCTGTACATCATTTCTTATATCTGTCTGCTTTAAAAAAAAACAATTATTCTCCTTCACAAAACACATGAAGATGTTTATTTGCCACTGATCATCAATGGGTTTTCTTTCTTTCTTTCATTCCCATTGATCCTAATGGAAGGAGAAATGTCTTCCATTGTCGCTGTGTCTGGTAGAGGCTCTTATTACACAACTCAGCTTCACTATTCTTTTCCTCTCCCTCTTCTGTGTCAACACATTGCTCCATATCAATTCACTGTTTACTAAAATAAATTCACTATTTACATTAAGTAAAATGCATATCTGTTGTGCACAAACCACAACTTTGCTTTTTGTTTTTCTTCCCTCCCTCATCGACTTTTGCTCCCAGAGTCTCAACCGAGTTTGAGAGAAACGGGAGACCTGAGGGCTCAAGGTGAGGTTGTCTGTTTACATTCCCACTCCAGTGACCAGTAGGCCAAGTTTTCATGTTCTCTGTGTACAATCTGTCGGTCAAAACATAAGCTGCCTGGTTCCTCCCTGCACTGTCTCTTCTGGGTTGTTGTACTGTGTCACAGGTTTCAAGAATTTGCTCCAGTTCTTTTTCTTGTCATGTGTGTTGTTTCTAGTTTTGCATGGTGCTGCATTTGTGTTAATGCATTTGTTAACTAATGTTGCATGTTTTGGTATTGTAAACTAAAAGCTAGCCAAAATACCCTACTTACCTTTTAATTCAGCATGGGTTTATCTACTGGGTGAGAAATCACCATCAACCATAATGAATCAAATGCTTATACATTTTGTCTGTGGCTGTTAAATTTGTCCAATCTGTCCGTGACTTTGGCAGATAGCCAGCCAGTCTCTTCTCTGTACTAATTATAAAATTGTCTACTAAATTAATTCAAGTTGCTGGTTTATTTTGGAATCGACTGGCAGCTAAGAACGTAATGTAATCATTACAAAATGACCTAAATACATTTCCTACACTCTTCGTGTCTGTTCATGTTGCCCCAATGGCAACATTTTGATTAGGGCTGCAACTGTTGATTATTTTCTTTGCAATTATTGTATTGATTACTTCCTACACAGTTATTTTATACTTCATCGCACAACAGTGGTTATTTTCACAATAGTGAAAATAACCACTATTTTTTATTTTTTTTTCACAATAGTGAAAATAACCAATCTACAAGCACACAACGCATCGCGTTTTGAGCTTATAATGACATGCACAAAATAAGGCTCCGTTCAATATAGCTTGAATATTGTTTCCAAATGATTGAATCTATTACCGTAGTTTGATTAACTGTTATACCCCTAATCTTGATGCTGTTCGTGCTACTGTTAATTACAAATACACAGTGGAGAAGAGAACTGAACCCAAAGTAATTAGTGCTAATCCTGTTCTTTGTCTCCCCTGACAGTCGCCATGTACCTGGGGATCAGAAGGGGGAAATTAAAGACAGTGGTAAACCCCGCTCCCTCAGATTCACTTGGAGTATGAGGACCACCAGCTCCATGGAGCCCTGCGACATCATGCGGGAGATTCGCAAGGTGCTCGACGCCAACAACTGCGACTACGAGCAGCAGGAGAGCTTCCTGCTGCTGTGCGTGCACGGCGACGGGCACGCAGAGAACCTGGTGCAGTGGGAGATGGAGGTGTGCAAGCTGCCACGACTGTCACTCAACGGCGTCAGGTTTAAACGGATATCTGGCTCATCCATCGCTTTCAAAAACATCGCTTCCAAAGTTGCCAACGAGTTAAAGCTATGAACAAAAGGGTTTAAAACGACAACAAAAAAAGTATAAATATATATATATCTAGAAGTATTTAAGCTGTACAATCATCCAAGTAGCAGTTTCCAAATGTCTTTCTTTTTTTTTTTCTAAACAAAATACAGCAGAGTATGTATTGAATATTATAATGTATAGAGTAAGGCTTTTTGGCAATAATCACTGAGTTACTTACTAATATCTTGTCAAGTCTGTACCGACCACACGGGGGCTCCACCATTGAGTTGAATATGATTTGTCATGCTGTGAACGTGGACAAAATGAGCATTTCTAGTCTTATTTATTTCATAATTTTCTTTCCCCCTTGAACATCAACGATAACAAATGGAAATGAACGTAGTTTTTGTTTTGTTTTCAGTGTAAATAGTGTATCTTACTTTCAAGACGGCTTCACCGCAATACGGCTTTTTTTCCTTCTTCTTTTGTATCGTTTTAAAGTAGAGATGAGGGGAAGTCCATAGAAATGCCCACATGGTTAATAAGGTTCACTCACGTCTCAATTAAAGTGTCTGTCAACTTGATTATTTGTCTCCCAATATTCATTTAGTTTTTTTCCTCTTTTTTTTACATGTTTGAAATGAACATGATTTGTGATGTAGAAATCAAATGTATA
Organism: Gymnoscopelus microlampas; assembly: GCF_963454915.1. Lineage (NCBI taxonomy): Eukaryota > Metazoa > Chordata > Actinopteri > Myctophiformes > Myctophidae > Gymnoscopelus > Gymnoscopelus microlampas. The sequence continues at coordinate 13,435,281 of NC_139957.1, forward strand.
ATTTATGCTTTGTTGTACGACGGTGTTGTGCACCAAAATAGCATATTAATAGCATCTGTCGGGTGGAAACCTCATATGTCCTAAACTGTTACTTTTCAGGATTCAAATAAAAAAATAACAAAAGTAGTAAAAGTGTTTCGCTTAGCGTTTCGAGCTTGCAAATACTTTTGATGATTTTGTGTAGGGCTTTAATTTACGAAAGAAAACAGTAAAAATATGGAGAGGAGAGCTTTCTGCCCGACAGTGACGATATCTTGCATCCGCAGCACATTGTGAGTGGAGGGGTAAGGGATGGGTTTGATCTGTGAGAGCAGGTGGTGCTGGGGTACAGATGTACTGTTGAGCCTCTTGGAGGTGAATATTGTTTAAAGTGGTAGGTTAAAGGGATAGTTCACCCCCCAAATTACCTTCTTTCTATCGATTACTCACCCCATGGATGACCGGCGGAGTCCCTGGTAGGAAACTAAATGGAGACTCCTACACCGGTCATCAAATTGTCTTAAAAATGCAACAAAAACAAAACTTTCCATGAATTCGAGGCTTAATTGGGTGTGTAATTGATAGACAATAAGTCATTTTTTGGGTGAACTATCCCTTTAACAGAACATCTGCGATATGAGGTGCCTACTTAACCCCAATCCCACATCTACTCTCACAAGGCCCCCACCCTTTACTTCCTCTAACATACAATCTAGGTTTCTGCAAATGTGCTCAACAGAAGTAGCAAGGCAAGATTATTTGTATGGCACATTTCGACAAGGCAATCCAAAGTGCTTTACACAGCACTAAGACAAAATAAACACATTGAAATAATAGAATTACAGTGTAGCATATCCTCAGTAAAATGCATGTGGCAAAAAGAAAGGTTTTCAACTTTTAAACGAACAACAGTTGCAGCAGACATGCAGTTTTCTAAAAACTAAACAGTTCTGTGAACAGAAAGCAGACCTGTCCTAGACTACTTGAAGGGTCTGGATGGTTCATCATCAGAAATGTATCCTGGCCTTATTTTGAAGGCAATTCTATGACGTAGCCAGTGTAAAGATACTGGAACTGATTCACTTTCTTGGTATTTGTATGGACTTGCAGCCTTCTGAATCAACTGCAGCTACAGTATGATGCACTATAAGATGGTCACTTTCTGGGTATTACAATAGCATGTTTATAGTTTTACTGTGAAATATACCCCATTCAATATAAACTGGGTTTAACTAAGAAATGGTTTGGTTACCTTCTCCAATGCGGAGTTCTAATGCTTTAAAAGCATTAGAACTCAGGCTAATGACCAAATACACAAAATGCCACTGATGCTCCACTTTGTTTGCCAGTATAATGTTAGGGCAGTCATGAGGATTCTATTGCCTGGTGCACAGGGTCAGGGAAAACCATATCTAAAAGTGGGCTGAGGCCCATAGGGCAGGAACCTATCTCCTGGACATGACGCTAGTATGTCGCAGGGACTTACCTCTATAAGACCTTGTAACTCTGAAACCACCTGCACGCACTCTGATGTGCTAGCAGAAACACCCATACAAGATAACAAAGAGGCGAGCGAAGGGGGAAGCCAGAAACGCTAGTGTGAGAGCAGAAGTGGCCAATTGCATTTTAGGGAAGAAAAATTAAAACCCAGCCTAAAAGTACTACTTCCTAGAATTGTACTAGAGTAAACGTAAAATATTTGTCTTGGAAAGGTATTCAAGTAAGCGTAATAAGTATTTTTTTTAAATCTAATACTTGAAGTACATATCCAGTCACTCACCATTTTAAACACAGGTTAACCGGTTTGCAAGGATAAAACAACAACTCAGTGATCAGAACAATTTTTATTCCCTGCTCAAATCCACCCTCACATTCAAACCACTATGTGAGAGTTAGTGCCATTTAATACAGAGTGCATTCCAGGACAGTTGAACATTCATTGACGAACAAACGGAGGAGAGGAACAGTAACGGGGAGGTACAAGAGGTTGGGCTTATTTCTGGGTGGGCATTATATCATCGATGGACTGTCCCTTCTCCAACTTCTTCTCCATCTCAACCATTAGCTTGACTCCATCCACCACCATCTGCACCAAATCCACCTCAGAGAAGCCCAGCCTGTCAGCATTGGAGATGTCAAACGTTCCGCCCACAGCAGCCGTGTCAACGCCACCTGAAAGAGAGAGAACAGAGTGGATGTTAAATAGATTGACAAGCATGTGGTTATCTACATAAACATTGGACATTGTGTGGCATTGTTTAGACAGACTGCTAAAAAGAAAACATGCAGCGAAGTAGCGATGAAGTTTGAGTTGCATGGAGAATGTGTCCTCACCAGTTCCACGTTTCTGGAGCCTTAGCCTCTTGAGAATCTCCTCAAATTTAGCGTTTTTGCTCAGGTTAGGCAGTTTGACATGCACTCCTGCACGCAGGCCAGTTCCCAGGTTAGAGGGGCAGGTAAGCACGTAGCCCAGATGCTCGTTCCACATTAATGCATGTCCCCTTTCTTTGAGCAGGTTCTCGATCTGTAGAATAAACAATGATAAGTTAGGTCTTAAACCCTATATGTTCGATGACCCCCAGGGGTCTATCATTAGCCACCTCATTTACCCCCCTCTACCCAAGGGGTAGAGGGTCCCTATTCTGAAATGCCCAGAATAGGGACCCTATGGTTCATGTGGTTAAAACCTGATCACCCGATTTGTTTTCACTACCAACCTTGGTGAGGCCAGTGCAGAAGCGGTTGAAGACTTCCTTCATGTTTCCTCCCTTCTCCATGGAGATGACACGAAGATGGTCCTCCTCGTTGACCCACACCAGGAAGGTCTTGGTGTCATTATGCCTGTCATACACAACAAAAGCAAAGCTTGTTTCATCTACAAATTGAAAAAGTGACACCTGTACTATTGTATTGAACTGTACTCTGTGCTTTTTTGCAAACTGTTAAGTATTCAATCAATCCATAGCACAATTACCAATAGAAGATAACCATTAATCAACCGACTGCATCATGTATACTTAAAATGTATGCATGTTGACTCCCAATGTATGCATGTTGTATACTTAAAATGTATGCATGTTGACTCCCTCTGACTTCCCTCTGACATATTCAAACAGAGGAAACCAACTCTAAATGGTCAAAGGCCCCTACCAGATGCCCCTGGCATCAGGCCAGTCGCGGCCCATCCCAGACGCTAGCAGCAGAGGAGAGACTGGCTTGTCGAACAGGAAGTGGTCGTCAATGAGCTGCGTTTGCTCGGCGTCTGTCATGTCCTTGAGGGCGTAGTACTTCCCCTTCAGGTCTCCTGACAGAGCTGCCAGAGCTGCAAGGGAGGACAAACGAGTTCAGAGAATATTGAGTAGACTTCACTGGTAATACAGAAATGTTATAACATCCACCACTAGAGGGCACTCTGTGCCAACTTAACAGCGGTCAGCATTCTAGACATATTGATGTCCATACCATAAGTAACTGTAATCTTAATAACACATTCTATCACAGCACTGTTGATTTTGTCACAACATTGCTTCACTCAACTCCTACTAGCAGTGAAACAGTGGCTGTTGCACACAACAGAGTAGGCAATTCTTTTTACCCATTTTCTGCTAATTTAGTTGTTATGCTAATGAATTCCTCTACACTGCTCTTGTATTCTACCAGCTCACCTGCCAGTGAGGAGCCCCCAAATGGAGGACTAGTGCCTTCGTCCAATCCTCCCATTTAACACCCCCCACTGACAGGCGCCGGCCCAGCCTGTAGGAGCACGTGCAGCGACAAACTTCCCCCTCTCTAACACGGGCCAATTCTCTGTATAGAGGTCAAGATGGAGGACATCCTCTATTCTATTGTACCTTCAATGGAGAGTTTCTCCACAGCCCGCCTCTCTCCACGGCTGCAGTGTGGCGGCAAGGAGATACCGCGGATACTCCTGCCTGTTCGGACGCGGGAGCTCAGGACGTAGTTGGGGTCAAGGTCATCTCCACCCTGAGGAAGGAAGGAAGAACACAGAGTAAATTAGGTTAGGATGTCCTTGTGTTGGGAGCACTGTGTTTTTAATCGTAGACTGCTTCATTCTGCCAGGTTGAGGCTAGTGTACACATGCAAATGTGGAAAGCATTCTAATCTCCCATCAGTATGAGTATTGTGTTCGACTAGAGGTTTGAGCCATGTAATGCTGTATTGCAGCAGTACCTTCAGGTTGGCAGGGTTGAGGTCGGTCTTGTGCTTGTCTGAGGGCTTGTAGCCTCCATGTCGGTCCTCAATCACGGGGTCCAGCAGCTCCTTGAAGACCTCGTATGTCTCCTCGTCTCCAGCCACGCAGCCCACAGTCATAATGAAGGGATGGCCTGGATAGACGGAATACAGTCAACACCATCACAGGAATATAATATTTTAGTCCCCTTTAGTCGTTTCAGGGCATTTGTGACTGTACATCTGCATGAAATGTACCCATCCTAACTATTAGGAGTAGGGGTGTCACAATTCTGGAAATATGGATTACATTTAGTGATTTCAAGGTCACAACTCAATTCAATGTATGATTACATTTTGCACTGTTGGATAGAATTATGCAATTGAAATCCTGGTGGCTTTTGCACATTAGGGAACAATCTGTACTCTACTGCCATGTAGAGGCTCTTCTATTATGCAACTGCAGTGTGCGCGCCAGTCTTCCCATCTAACAGCAGGTGCCGTTAGCTCTTGATGGCAATATGACCTCCATTTTAAAGTCATGGATTCAATTCTTGCTCATTTCAAGTTTTTTTTTTATTGCTACCATACCCCCTACTGTAGGAGCTGTGGGTGCCATTAATGCAGTGCCTGGGGAGCAGTTAGGGGTAAGTGTCTTGCTCAAGGACACTTCCGGCACAGACTGAGCAGACTAGGGGGGGGGGGCAAACCAAGGACCTTCTGATTCCCAGACAGCCTCTCCATTCAGCTATGGCCGCCCTAAAAACCCTAGCCTCACATGCATGTTGAATTTGAACATGACTTATTTTGAACTCAGTGAGAGCCCTTATGGGTCAATCCTTGTCTGAATGACACCATCTATGATGAAGCCTTAGTGGGCGACACGCTTTCACAGTTTCTTGCACATCTCCAGGGTGAGGAACTTGTGGTTCTAGTGCCGAATTAGATCTGTTAACTCATCCTCAGCCGACAGTCCCTTGATGTTCATTTTGACCATCTCTGAACGAAATGGCAAAAGACTCATTCGACTACAGGGTGGAGGCAAATTACCTGTTATGCTACACAGGGCTGCAGTAGCCCATCATATTTGGCTTAAATTCTCCTTAAAAAGGTTTGAATATGAGCATGCTTGTCAACACAAACACTACCAACCTAGTATTCATAATTTGGAGCCTCTGCACTGAAAATATGCATTACTTTACATTTAAATGGTTAAAGTGTCCATTTAACTTTTTATTTTAACCAAAAATCTATCCTGGCCTATGCAACAGTGAGTCTGTTAAAATGTATAAAATTCCTAAATTGGGCCTTTTGGAGGAGAAATGTTGTGGGCTACTATAAATATAGGCTAATCTAGCACTTCAGGTTTTTTTTTAAACCATGTTTTATAAGTGGACAAGGTCACAGTGAAAAGCCTCTCCCTTTCTGGTGCATGATGCATTAACACTAATACCAAGGCACAGAGGCTGATTCTCCTCATGAAACGCCATTGATCAGAAGCTTAAAAGCAGCTTGGAGGGTTAGGGTGGGGTGGAGCCTTTTCCTTGTTCTTACCTGGGTTGTCGATCCCGGTCTGAATGACATCATCCAGAGTAAATCCACTGGGCGTCTGTTTGCTCCTCAGCCTCTCATACATGGCAGGAGTCAGGACCTTGGCCATATGGTTGTTGTGTTTGGTCAGGTCTGGAAACTCCTGCTCGGAGGTGTACTTCATCTTCAGCTGGTTGTGGGTGTTACCGAAAGGCATGATTGATCCCTACAGACGCCAGTGGGGGTGGAATGGTGGATGGAAGACATGGATGCATTAATAAAAAGGCACCAAAAAAAAAGCCCCAGAAAAAATCTTTGGGGGAAAAAAAAGGAAAAAACCGGGGCAGCAAAGTAAATACCGAGAGACCACAGATCGGATTATTTCTTCATAATAAATCTAAAAATGTAATGCACCAGGATCTACGGAGATTAAGGCGAGGGTTGGATTGGAAGACATTGACGGCTACAATTTTAGAGTGGAAAAAATAAACATTTTAAATTATACGTTAGAAAAATGCATGTAATGTCCCAGTTTAAAAATGATATTTAGGCTATTTTCACCATAATCCGTCGACATGACTGACGACATAAATCCTGACAATAAAATATAATAAAAATGCAGCCTTGAAAATTAAAACTAATGCATTTTGACAACATAAAAATGGTCAAATCCGAGGGAAAAAACAGATAATCCTACCTGTTGTCGTCGAACGTCACTACTACTACTACCAGTAGATACAAAGATCCCTATTGTTACAGCCGAGGAACAGAACGATCACCAGCAGCAGCGTTGTAGCAGCTCTGAACTACTCAGGACAATGAGCTGCTTGCCTGTTTTATAGAAGACGCTGTCGCCTCCCATTGGCCAGTATTTGTAGTCCATTCATTCCATTGGAGGCGCTGGGTTGTCTTTTCGAGTTAATTGGACTGCATTCTCCAATGGTATGATATAAAATGTGCTTAATATGCAGTGGTAGAAAAAGTAATCAATTTTTTTTACTCAAGTAAAGGTATCAATACTGCAATGGAGAAATACTCTGTTACAAGTAAAAGTCCGGAATTACAAATGTACTTGAGCAAAAGTACAAAAGTATTGGTATCGAAATGTACTTAAAGCACCAAAAGTAGAAAGTACTCATTATGCAAATGTATACAAATGTATACAAATCTTTTGAAAATAGCAGCTCTACAAGCTCACAATGTGTCGCGAATGCCACGCACTGTGAGCTTGTAGATCTGCTATTTTCAAATGGCCTAATAGGGCTTAAGTGGGTAATATATGTTTTTCAAATAATTGTAGTGGAGTAAAAGTACAGCAAATTGGAAATACTCCAGTAAAGTAAAAAATACCTCAAAATTGTACTTGAGTAAATGTACTTAGTTACTTTACACCACTTAATATGATTAAAATGGATGGAATTCCTTGTTCTTGTGCTTTCCACAAGAACAAAAGGTTTGGGGGTTTGGGGGAGAGGGGGTGGTGGTGGGGGGGATGATTTCCCAATATGGAGGTTTAGCAGCTCGCCAGGAGAAATGATCACAAAACAGCCAGGAGAGGAGACTCCTGGCCAAAACAGGAGTCTGGATTTCCTTAGATTTGAACTATTTAAAAATAAATAATACAATTATTTTATATGTATATATATATATTTTAATATATATATAAATATCAGATCTATAAGCTCACAACATGACGCAATGCGTTGTAAGCTTGTAGATAGGCTATTGTTTGCTATTTGTATGCGACACATTTGCACAAGGAATGATAAATGCAGCTTTTCACGGGACTCCCTACGTCATCATTTGGAGCCACGAACTTACAACACATCTGCGCACGCCATGCTCTCATGGAGATGAGAGTATGATGCTTTGTAGATCAGTGCGTCCCTCGTCCGCCATATGAACGTCCTGTGACAACAAGACCACGTTTTGTGAGTGAGTGCAGGATGAATGGTTAGCTGCTACAACTTTATACAGTACAAACAATTACATTTGAGCATTCATTTGTCCTCGCCGAGGACCGTGAGAGTAACGTTACTTTGGAGAAGGTATTGTATAGGCTTCTGTCACTCCTTTCAAACTCCTTTTAACGACCAAACTCAGGCTAGCCTACGCTAACTATGCTAGCTTTGCTAACACTACCAAAAAGTTCATTTAAGACATGGTACAAGCGAGACGTGTGTGTAAAGGACAGTGGTGGAAGAAATACTCAGATATTTTACTTAATTAAAAGCAATACCACTATATGAAAATACTCTGTTACAAGTAAAAGGCCTGTGTTTAAAATGTTGCTTGAGTAAAAGTACAAAAGTATTGGCATCAAAATGTACTTAAAGTACCAAAAATAAAAATAGTCATTATGCAGAATGTCCCATTTCACGTTTTCAAAATGTATACAAATCTTCTCCTAAGTATAAGATGGGGCTAAAGTTCTATAATTGAATAATCTGCAAAGTAACTAGTAAGTTAACTTTTCAAATAATTGTAGTGTAGTAAAAGTACAATATTTGTCTCTGAATTGTAGTGGAGTAGAAGTAAAAGTATTGAAAATTGGAAATGCTCCAGTAAAGTAAAAATTATACCTCAAATTGTACTTAAGTACAGTACTTGAGTAAATGTAGTTAGTAACTTTACACCATTGATAAAGGAAAAAACAAAATATATAATATATATTTAAACATAAGTGTTGCAACTATAATGTTACATTAGTCCCAGAATGGCTTATATTAAATCTTTTGCATGTACATGCATGAACTGATCATCCATGCTATTCTAGAGCGACGGGTATCCAAATAAAATAATATTTGTCGCATTGTTAACTTATTTTACACTGTGCAACCCTGCAGTAAGTTTTACAAAGTGCAGAGCTTTACGAATGTATTAAATGTCCTGCGTTATCATGGCATGGTCTGACAAGAACATATTCGATATTCTAAAAAGTAAACATGAAAAAAATCATCTACTTAATAGTAAAAGTAAAATGACCATAATTGGAGTTTGAATGCTGTTTCTTTCATGAGCACTTTATACATAGAGACATGTGGACTGATTTTGAATACAATGCTTGGGGATCGGACCAGGATTAAACTTAGTTTACAGCATAAAAACAACACGAATGTCATCAGGACTTTCACAGAGAATCATTCTGTTATTACTATTGCACTGTTTGTGGTGGGTATTCAGTGATCCAAGGTGTGTTTCAGTAGTGTAAAGAACATTCAGGGTATATTTGCCAGTATTGGCCCTAGATGGACAACACCGCTAGGTGGACCAGGGCAGGAGGCCCAGAAACCTGAATGACTTACACAGTCCTGACCTCTAGTGACCTATGTGATTCTAACCTTCCCATATATGGAGATCCCCATAGATGGAGACAACCAACCTCCCCAAGTCTGACATCATAGAATCTCCTAGACGGTTATACATGGAGATACCTGGCCTACCTAGCTCTGACATCAGAGAACCCCTCCCAGAACTCCATATATGGAGATAACCGAAACGTCCAGGACTGACGTCATAGTCCCAGATTTGGGCATAACTGACATAGGCCGCTCCATATATGGAGATAATACTACCTGACATCACCGTAGTGACATTAGGGCCGCAGCCAACGGTATAAAAAGGCTCGACATGCCTTGGTAGAGTTCGACCCAGAGAGACATTATCTCCTTCCAGAGAGATAAGCATCAAAGAGAATCCAGCAATAGTTGATTCCCACAGCCTAAAGCATTACATATTAGTTTCCCTACTTCGATCAGTTTTATAAGTAGCTTTGACCTGTTTCACCCCCTTCTTTCACAGACCCTTGCAGTTGGAGAGAACCGACACTCAGCATGAGTTTTGTGGAGTACTCGGATCGTATTCAGGACGGGGATGTTGCCATCATCTACGTGAGCTATGAGAACATGATGCCAGTGAAGGTACAGCAAGGTGCCCAGACACAGACACGCTATGGTGCCATCCGCCATTCCACAGATCTGATAGGCCAGCGCTATGGGTCAAAGGTCACGTGCAGTAAGGGTGGCTGGGTGCACGTGCTGCACCCCACCCCGGAGCTGTGGACCCTCAACCTGCCCCATCGCACACAGATCCTCTACACCACCGACATCGCCAACATTACCATGATGCTTGAGCTGAAACCTGGCTCTGTCGTCTGTGAGTCAGGTGAGCTGCAACCTTCCACCCGCATCCTTTGTTTTTGTTGCACTTCATGTTACACTGTAAAATCCTCAGACTGAGGTCATTTATTGTGATGCGACGCGTTGTGAGCGTGTAGATCATCTATTTTTGTTATTTTTATATGACACCTAAATATAAAATAGGGCTTAAGTGGTTAATCAGACTAGTCAATTAAGTGTTTAATCAGACTAATATAGTCGATTAAAAAAGTTACTATTTTTATACGTCAGTTTGTTGATATATGCAAATTAGAAATATGAAAATATTGCTTAAGATTATTCAATTAAATGACAAAGTAATCGATAAAATAATTGCTAATGAAATAATTGATAGTTGCAGCCCTAAGAGGACATCAGCCTGAACTGAAATTATGATGTTGCTGTTAGCTTAGTGCCCTTATAGTACACAACTGGCTCAGCCTGTTTGTGCACATACTGCTATCTGTGAGATGTGGTCCAGTGTTTACCAACCAACAGGTCACAAGATGTTGTCATATTGTCTTGGCTGATTGTGGATATAGCTTTCTCACAAGTATTTTTTTGTTTTATTAAGAGTATTTATTTTCACCTATTTTCCTCCCTATTTTGTCATTATGTCAATTAATGTTCCCCACACACAGCCACTGTGTTGCCACTGATATTGTACCCTATTGGCTCACCTGCCAGTAAGGAGCCCGGACCGGAAGGGTGTAGCGCCTCTATCCTACTCCTCCCGTTCAACACCACACTTCCTCACTTCGAACATACAACAAAGCTGCCCCCACCCTCTATTAAAACTGCCCTTGTAGACATAACAAGATACTGATCAGCAGGTAGGTCACCCAGTAGAACGAATGCCATAATTGTAATCTTAGCAATTATTCTCATATTCCATAGATAATATGCTCTCCCGTAACTTTCACCACAAAATTCGTTTTTAAATAATGTATAATTTACCCCCAAATTATTATTAAAATCTATGTTTTTCTAATCGATTAAATTGATTCGCTTGATTCATTATTGCAGCCCCAACTAAGTTTAGAGAACATGACAAATGAGGCATATTATTATTGAATTGATGTGTGGTCCACAAATATCGCGATATCACGAAGTTGACATATTAGGGCGGAAGTGCTCAAGGGTACAGCAGCCGGATGGGAACTGCGAGGTTCCCAGTTCGATCCCGGGTTCCCCCATAGTTAATGTCGAAGTGTCCTTGAGCAAGACGCTGAACCCCTAATTGCCCCTGATGTGCAGCTTTGTGCCTTGCGTGGTTTCCTCTGCCATCGGTGTGTGTGAATGGGTGAATGTAATGCATGTAATGCACAATCTATGTAAAGCGCTTTGGATAAAAGCACTATAGAAATGCACCATTTACCATTTATTACCTAATACTCGGCATCAACTTTTCTTAATGTCGGTAAAGGCCTTTGGACTGTTTGCTGCTTCCTTCTCCATGTGCCTTGCCCTCCTAATCCATCTGATTAACTGGAACCACCCATAGGGTGTGGAGAATGTTATTATGGATGCGTGTTGCAGGCTCCCTTGCCCCCAAGGCAGACTGAGGGTCCTGCCGCAGTGCTTCATCATGCTTAACTGCTGTGCTGTTGTTCCTCCAATGGCCGTCACACTATCGATGGAACTGGGGAAATGTATTTGTGTGCTGCATACACGACCGACCGATTGATCGTGCCTATGTTTGCACTTGTGTGTATGTACTTGCACTCCACAATTGTGTGTGTGTGTGTGTGTGTGTGTGTGTGTGTGTGTGTGTGTGTGTGTGCGCAGGCGTCTGTGTTGTCTCCTGACTACGCATCAATTGAATTGGAAATCCGCCTAGTCAGCTGGGCATGTATATTAACCCATTCAATCCTGGGACGCGTCTCTGTCATTTTAGATTTCCTTGGCTATTCAAAAATAGCAGATCTACAAGCTCACCGAGTGCTGCGCTATGAGCTTGTAGATCTGCTATTTTTGAAAAATCGTGAAAATGATTGCAAATCTTTGAATATATAATTGTTTAAAGCGAACATTTGTCGCTTTAAACACAGCTCATAGCGCGGCACTGAGTGCCGCGCTATGAGCGGTGTTCTCGGATTGACTGGGTTAATCACACACACCCTGGAAACCACTCCCTAGCCATATGGAGGGAGCCGCAACATGTCTGCAGTGATGCAGCGATGTCAGGCTCCTCACAGATGTATTGTACAGGTCAGGGAGGAGAACGCTGGCTCACTCGTATCATGTATGCAGACCGTCAGCCAAAGACTGCAGGCTGACTCAGCAGACGCAGTGCACCGTCACACTGCTTCTCCATGCTTTGCTTGAAGTAAAGTACACACTAATGGCTTTAGTTAGTTTAGGCCTGTATTCTGCAGTTTTTAATCACATTTAACCCTGGCATTGCCCAAAATATGAATTTCATAGATTTTGCTGTTTTGAAAAGAAAAAAAATAGCAGATGTACAAGAGTTATATACAGAATATACACTTAAACACAGAAGTAACATTTGACAATAATGATGCGCTGCAATGCTCGTTTTCCATAGTTTGTGTGTAATAAACAATGTCATCAATGGTTGGATGGTTGGATTTCAGTTCAGCTAGATTGTGTTAATTCTACTGTTTTGGTATGCAACTCTTTATTAACTGGAAAACAGGCGTTTCCTCTCCTCAGAACAGAAGCCAGACAGACACTAGATGACTCAGTATGTTTCATTTCCCCCAACAGGTTTTGATTCCAGATGAATATCCATTTGAATTGCTTTAAACCACATGGCTTATCCAATTACATATTAAATGGAGAGTATTTTAATAGCAACACGTTTCTCGTTGTGTATTTAATTAGTGTTGCATTCACACACTCAGTATGGTTAATTCGTCACTGACACACACACACACACACACACACACACACACACACACACACACACACACACACACACACACACACACACACACACACACAAAAAAACACATACAAACTCGACATCATGGATTATTAAAGCCTGTAGATAGATACTGTAGTGTGCCCTGCAGGGTGACTTTGCAAGTGAGCCGTGTCAACACACTGATGATTACTGTTGATAATGATATTGGCTGTTCTCTGAGAAGGCCTTCAGTACGCACCATGTGTGCTGAGGGGCACACGGTCATGTAGTGGAGAGCTCACGTGTGTCTGAGTGCTATGGGTTTGACCTTGTGCTACTTCATTTGGTTGCAACCTAGGTGATGTATAAACTGAAGCTTGTTCAACATGGACTTGAAAGTGTAAGTCCTCTAAATACCTTGCACACATTTGTAGGACAAATACCACTAGTATTAAGTACAGTACATGTTTATTATTTACATATTTATTAGATCCCCCACATGAAATGCTGGAGCCATATAGTAATAGCTCTGTCTGGATCTCTGTCTGCCTGTCTGTCAACAATGTTTATTATATTATCATTATTGTGACCACTATGGCAGGGCCTTTATTGACCTTGCAGAATTCTATCTTATTGGAAAACAAAGACTAATGATAGAGACGGAGACTAATGATGCATTAACTTGCAACACAACGCACAACCTTGTTCCATCGTATCCCTTCGGCCACTCGCACAACCAGCCGCCCACTGACTTGGCGTCCTGTTCCCTGAATAGATCAGAGTCCTTGATATGAGTCACGCGGGTTCTCTGGATCATTTGCATCGACGCAGAGCTGCTCTTGAAGGGCTCAGAAGAAGAGATAATGAAATAGTTCAGTTGGCTATCTGCCAATGTAGAATCCTCCTCATTGAATTTGTGTTTTAGCTGTGGTTGAATTAAAAGTCTTAACAGCCAGTCTGTGTGGAAATCAACCAGGCGGCTCTGAATTCCACAGCCCAGACTCGTCTCTGATAGATTGTGTGTTTGTGAGAGTTGGGCTCACAGAGATGTTGGCCTCTGCTCTCCATCACTCTCACACACTGTGGGCACTCTTAACAGCCGAGCAGCCATTTCCTCTGGGCCGTAAACACTCCTTTACAAATGAAATTCTCTCTCTCCCCACTTTTCCCCCTCCTCTCCTCTTTTCAATGAATAACTCTTCTCTCTCAACCACTCTCTACATCCTTCTCCCTTCCTAGCAGTGGCTATCTGTCTCTCTCTCTCTTGCTCTTCCTTCCTCTCTCTCTATCTTACACTCAAGCACACATCTTTTTTTCATTGTCTCATTCATTCTGAATGAGCTCTAGTAGCATTGAAGAGAGGAGTTCTAGTGGAAAATCTTCTGCTCGTTGATGTAAAACATCCCGGTCCCGCAATCACTAGGAAGGGAACATGATATCTTTGCTCGTTTAACTATTGTTATCATGAAAGACTAAGGACTAGTACAGTCCTGTCACCAGCCAAACCATGGATGCTCTGGATGGAAGACGGTTATTTCTCTGAATAACACAACATTCCCCACACCCTTTGGATGGTAACAGTTAATCAGATGGATTAGGAGGGCGAGGCACATGGAGAAGGAAGCGCCATACTTTTTTCATTTTCTTACATGAGCTGCAACACCATTGCAAAACTATTGTATATTAATGATTGAAGGATGAGACTGATTACGTTTAAAATCTTGACTCAGGCCATTTCACTTACCTGCTTTAAGTTTCCTAGATGGTGTAAGTCAGATAATGGTATAAATTGACATCAAAGTCGTACTATACACCACTCTAGGTTGTCCTTGTTTATTTTGTTTTGCTAGAATATGAGAATGTGCTGCAGCTTGCAGTCTAAATGGTTTGTTGTTGTTGTGGTTTTTTTGGGAGCCCGTATATGGGAGGTACATGAGGAAGGCTGTGTTAGGATTCATAACATGAGGATCCGGAGCTGGATGCTTTACATAATCAATACCACTACTTTGTCACCCATTCCTCTTCAGTACACAATCCTTCTTTTTTTGTTGTTGTTCCACTTTGTCTCTGAGATTTGCTGCCACCCTAAAAGCAAGTCTAAATATTACTTTCTCTCCTCCAGTCAGAGACACTGATGATCAGAGTCCCCCAGGTCCCCTGGGGCCCCTCTCTTGTGGCCCCTGTCTCTGACCTCCCTCAGTCGTCCGCTTCGACGGCGTGCCGTTTAGCAAGTCAATGTGCCGCTGTGAAGTAAACATTGCCTCCATTGTCGCCACGGGAACAAAGGCAGCAGTGACGCAGTGCCGTCTGGAGGGGGTGTTGGTTTTTTTTTTGTAGCCATGGTGCGTAGCCATGTCCCCAATTCCATGCCAACTCGCTCCTTCAAATTGACCACAAGTCACATGGCTGTTTTACGCGTACACTCTCGCACTCACTTGCCTTTTGTCTCCCTAACGTGCACACATACACATCCACAGGTGCGTGGCACTGCATGCGCACAGACACACACACACACTCTACCAGGCTGTCACAATCCGTACACTAATGGCCATTGTTTACAACAGGAAGTCAGACCATGTTCTGGGACGCGGCTGTAGTGTAATCACGGCCCACTCAAAAATGCAGCCAGTCGCCGTGTTGACCAGTCTGACTAAGCTGGCAGAAATCTCTCCCAAATATGTGTGCTTTGAAATAGTTTCACTGTGCTGTTTTTTAACGCTATTTTTAGCAAATGAATGGTAGAAAATGCAAAAAAAATAAAAATAAATCTATATCAGTAATGTATCACTATCTTCAATATGATATATATTTTCACAAACAATTTAAAAATGATATAGCAATGTACTAAAATGTATGTAATTCAAGAGTGTCAGCGAAAATCAATGGTCCATAAATACCATTAAGTCTCTTGTAATGTCCAGTACAGCACCACATTCACAACCATGCTCTAGCTTCCCTGCTGATTATGGAGCCCCCTCTGTGGCCTAATGTGTTGCAGGTACAGGCAGTGGGTCTCTGTCCCATGCCATCCTACGGACCATCGCTCCAACGGGCCACCTCCACACGGTGGAGTTCCACCAGCAGCGGTCGGAGAAGGCCGCCGAGGAGTTCAGGGAGCACCGCGTGGGTCACCTGGTCACCGTCAGGAACCAGGACGTGTGTAAAGAGGGGTTTGGTGTCACTGGTGTGGCTGATGCCGTCTTCCTGGACATCCCCAGTCCCTGGGAGGCCATAGGACATGCAAAGGCTTCTCTGAAGAGACAAGGTAAGATGCTGATCAATAGACAGAAACGTAACATTTTAGTAATCGAATGATGGTTTAGTGATGATGCGTGACGTAAACATTTCTAATATTTGCTACTTGGAACAACACGAACATGTGAAGGCTTGTCTTTGTTCCATATTATGAAATGAATAAAAGTTGTTTATTACTCCTGGGTAAAACATGACATTATTTACGTCCTTTCTGTGTCCTATTTTAGATTGTTATGTTTTATTTCAGAGGTCAGTGTAGAAAGACTGGAAACCCAGGGACCATATGGACTCACAAGGACCATATGGTCTGTGCACTAATTGGCTGAATCACCAGGCACCGCTCATCATTTCATTGTCTAAATTAATCCCATCATTTAATTGATTAAAAAAAGAGAAATTACGGATTAGTAAATTATGAAATAGCCATTAGTTGCAGCCTTAGTCTACATCTATGTTAAGAAAAAAGTAAATATAAAAATAGTAAAAGGTAAAGTGAGCAGTGCAATAGTAAAGTGAAGTGTGTCAATGTGTTGTGTGTGTGAAAGGGAGACAGACAGTCTATGTGTGTGCGCGGGCATGCACGGGCAGGGATTGTACAGTATGTGTGTGTGGGTGTATGGGGTTGGAATGTGAGTTCAGGAGCTCTTATGGGTAGTTAAGCTGTAATTGACCAAATGATCTGGCACTGTTTACTAGAGTGTAGTAGAGTGAACTGTCCGTTTCTGATTTCTTCTATCTGGGACTTCACCTTACTCCTCTGGGTGTAGACACATGGCTAGCAAGTTATTCCTCGTGATATACTGTGCTGTTGGGTGGAGCAGCTTCCGTACCAGCCTGTGATGCAACAATCAGGATACACTTATCATAAAGTTGTGCGTGATCAGGGAGTACAGGAGACGGATGAGCACACAGCCCTGGGGGGCTCCATTGCTAAGAGTCAGTATGGATTGGCACCGGCAGCTGCCAATCCGCACCACCTGGGTGCTGTCTCTCACTTCCAGATGGGAGAGGGTGAAGGTGATGGCATCAGCTGTTGCCCTATTTTGTCTGTAGGCAAATTAGTGGGTTGAACGTGTCGGGCAGTGAGGAGGTGGTGTGGGTTTTGACTAGCCTATCAAAGCACTTCACAATGTCATGTGTAGGCGCTACAGGGCAGTAGTAGTAATTCAGACAAGTACTTTTGGTTTCTTGTGCACAGGGACAATAGTTGTCTTTTTGAAACAGACTGGAGCAGAGAGACACTGAGATCTGCCAGCTTGTCTGTACATGCCTTGAAGACTCGCCCAGGGATACGATCTTGGCCAGGTGCCTTGTGTAGATTCATCTATTTGAAAGATTACACACAACTGCCCTAGATATTTAAAGTGGGTAGGATTCCTGTCTCATTTGCATATCCATGGCACACTTGTTATCCTCATGGGTGCATAAAGTATTCAATTAATCTAGGAGAGAGATGCAGACACTTTCACTATTGCTGGTTTCCCCTTTATAATAGGTGAAGGTTATTAGTCCATTCAATTCCACCACATAGTTCTTGGTTTTTGGTATATGACCACACTTTGGCCCTGTATTGTCTCTTTGCAGCAATCTAACAATTTAATTGAATGGTAAAATATTTAGAGTGGATGGTGAATTGTGTTATCTATCTTGAAGATAAGAGAACCTTTGTAGTAATCTCGGTCTCTCCTTCCTTGTCTATTTTAACGTTTATGATGACTGTGCTGAAACACATCCGTTTGTTTGTGTGTATCACTCTGCTGTTCATGCATTAAAGGTTGTTTTCGATATTATTGAAGAGTGAAGGTATTTTCTACAGTAGACCCTGCAAGAGATGTTTTGAAAATAAATGCATAGTTAGGTTGTCAACCCTACCACATACCCTGAAAGATAACCTACCATTAGTTGGCGGTCCTCTTGTAGTATAATAATCTAATTGGCTGCTAAAATTGTGGAGTATGTGTGGGATTTTGTGATGTATCATTATAAAGGTCTTTGATTCGAAAATGTTGATGAGTTGAGGTTAGATTTATGGTTTGGAATGTAGTGGTTAAGGGATGAATGTAAGGTGACATGTATAGTTATATAATTTAAATGTGTACACATAGGTTTGAATCCGTCCTGGTTTATGCAAGTTTTTGTGTGCATTTCATTTCTAATGATGTGCATGTGTGTGGGTTACTGGGAATAGGAGACCTTATGAAGCGTGCATGCATGCATCTGTGTGTGTGTTCTGTAAAACACACTCAGTGTCACTTGATAATGATTCTCCTATGACTCGTCCTGGCGTGTCAGAGAACATGAGTGTGACCCAGGCGAGCACCCCTCCCATCTACTGCTGTCCGCTGGTCACACGGTTCATCTTCTCTGGCCCCTACTGACCATCTAACCAAGTCTTTAAGAACTCATTAACTTTTGTGTTGGTGTGTCTAATTCTTCAGTGTGTACTTCCTGTCACAGGAAAAGAGTAATATTGGGACTAGAAAGGATTCCACGGTTTCTGTGGCGACATGGACCCACAATGCACTGGGGTGGGCAGGCCCAGGCAGGTTGGCTGCTCAGTGGGATGCTCAATGGACGTCAAGTTTTGTGTGTGAAGGATTATGGGTCAAATCGGTTTAAGTATGTTTAGCCAGAATGCTCAGCAACCATCCTTTCTGTAGTCCACTGGGTACCTGTCATGCCATATTCCTGGTGTGTTCTGTGATTAGGTGATTAGGGACATAATGTTAACTTTGACCCTAGCATACCTATTCTGGGGTAAACGTTTGGCGAAAATAGATGATCTACAAGCTCACAACTTGTCGTGACACAAAATCGGCATGGGATCCTCCAACAACTACTGTTAAAGTGCTTTAGATCAGGTCACATTTGCTCCAGTAGAGCTGCTAAGACGCCAAATGTGCCGTCATGGGGTAATGATTGATTAATTGATTGAGGTATTTATTGAAAGAATAATGGCATAAAATGATTCATGATGGTACCAAGCCGCTCTCAGTGGCCCCCAGCAGAATCTTTGGTTGTATTGGGCACCTCCCTGGACCCTGGTATGAATGTGAGGTAGGGTGTTGCAGTGCTCCATGCTCTGTCACAAAAGTCCCCATGTTAAATAAAGCTTGAAATAAAATGTAACCTCTAATGGAAAGAACAGATTTCACAGATACAGTAAGATATGCACAGTTTTTCCTGAATGTAATGTTCTTCATTTAAGATATTTTTGGGGGTTATTTCTTAGCCTTTAATAGCAACAGTGGAGAGAGACAGGAAATTGCAGGAGAGAGAGTTGGGAAAGGATATGCAGCAAAGGGCCTCGGGTTGGATTTTAACCTGGGTCAACTGTGGACTGAGCCTTAATGGTATGCGCTCCACCAGGTGAGTGCATACCACACATACCAAGCTCACCTGATTTAAGAACATAAGTTATATAAAATGTGATTTTGTTAGCTCTTTCAATTTTTATTTTTATTGAACAAAGATGTAACTGTGGCTATTGTAGTCCATATTAGTGGTTGCTGCTTATTTTGTTGTGCACTACTGTAGTTGCTGGAGTTTGATGTCGTTCTACTTGCTATACATCATTCTACCGTAGATCGTTGGCTAAATAGCTAGCAAGCTAATAAACTGCACAGGGAGCATGCTAATATGTCCAAGGCCAAATTGAAACATCAGTATGTAATGGAATACAGGCCCTGGAGAAGCAGCGATGCTCCTTAACCCTGCCTTCCCTTCATCTTCTACCTCCTCTCTCTACCTTTTATGGTGCCTTTGCTATTCCTTTCCTGAGCTACCATTTGACGTCCTGCCTTATGCACACACGCACGCACGCACGCACGCACGCACGCACGCACGCACGCACGCACGCACGCACGCACGCACGCACGCACGCACGCACGCACGCACGCACGCACGCACGCACGCACGCACACACACACACACACACACACACACACACACACACACACACACACACACACACACACACACACAGACAATCTTTCACATGCAAACACACTAAACACACTACGTACCACACACGCACACAAACATTTTCACACACATTAACCAGGCATGTACTGATAAACACCATACACACACATGCGCACATGCACAGATAAATAAAAGCATGCAGCCAGTTCTCCATGGTAGAAGCCGTCCCATGCCCATACAGGGTCATGTAGCAAAGGAGAGAGAGGTTGTGTCTCCATAAGGAAATGGTTAATTTGCTTCCTCCTGTATTCTGTTGGGAGAAGGTTTTGTTTGTCTCCAGAGAGCTGGGCTAAACCGAACATGGTTGCGTTGCACTGCTTCAGTCCAGGGCACATTTTTGGCTGCACTTTACTGAGAGCTTTCAGATCTCTGAAACCACTGAGGCCTGTCTTGTGCAGACCACAGCATCAAACACTGCTCACTGCACAGGGTTAGAGCTTCTATTCACTGAAGTTGTGGCACTTAATGTTCCAGCCAGGCAGAGCTCCGTCAGTGTGTTGTTGAGTCGAGGTTAGGTGTTCCATTCCCTGTTTATGTGGGTATAATTTGTCAACACTGGTAGCATTCTGATTTTGGATAGATGTGTATTAACAAAGCCCACTTGTTACTTGAGAAAACGTCAATAACATTCTGTTTTCTGTCATCGTTCTACCATCTGAGCTGATCGCTTGATGCCTTGAGAACTAAAGTCACTAGAAAGAGAATGTTGAGGCACAGGCCTGTGGAAATTGCATTTTTTCCCCCTGTTGTAATTCTTGTCATTTCTTGGCTTATAGCCTGCCCGCTATTTAGAGGAGCTGCATTCTGAGAGAACCAGGATACTGGCAGAGCCATCCATAACCCTCCCCTCCCCTGGCAGAGTTAAGACACTTATTATGCAAGACTCAAGCTTGTGTGTCCCATATGCACACACTGCAATGAATGCTACACAGATACTCTAACATACAAATTAGCTAGCTTCATAATACTGTTTCTCTCTGTAATCATCCACAGATTACATTACTGTATATACGTTCCCAGACTCCCTAATGCTTTAAAGCATATTAGTAATAATAAAGTTATACAAGAGAAGTGCCTATTCAGACACAGAATAGAAAAAAGGTCTGACACATATACATAATTAATTAGATTTGAATTAATTAAACATAACATAAAATGGACTGCAACAAACTAAAAGAAAAACCTACTTCCCTGTTTTCCAGACTTCTTCAATCTATGACTTGGCCCCTCCCCCCTGCTGTATTAGCTGGTTGCTAGGACACATTGGAGCTGTGTTTACAGCTGCACAGAGTTAGAGAATGAATGCTGGTCGTATTTGTCAAAGGAACGCACACCATCTGAAACATCCCAAATGTCTCAAACTGCACAGCTTTAGTACAATGCTCTCTTCAGTAGGCCTGCTACTCCAGACACACAGTTTAAACTGGCATTTGCTCCGTTTATGCAATGGAAGTCTCAAAACAATTCCAAGCGGAATGGAGAGTCCACTCCCCATGTGTTTTTATCTTCATTTAAACAGTGAGTTTGGAAAGATGAGAAGGCCATAGTTGTAGGGGAGACACAGGGGCATAGGCATTAGCTGGATCTGATAGAAGGCCAGATGGGTGTATATACAGGCCTAGAGACGGTGGCTCAGTTGGGAGCACTGTTGCCTCACAGCGAGAAGGTCCTGGGTTCAAAACCAACTAAGGATAAACTGGAATCCTTATTTGTGGTGTTTGCATGTTCTCCCTTGGTTCACATGGGTTTTGTCCCACACCAACAGACATGCATATTAGGGACATATTCCTTCCAGTGCACTTGACCAAGGTACTGGCCTTAGAGCTGGAGCTGGACTATGGTCGCTGCTCAGTGGCTGCCCACTGCTCCCAGTAGTTGGGATGGGTTTAATTTCTCCATGGAAATGTGAGCAAACTGTGTGCAAGCACTGTGCAACACATATGGCTTGCTAGCGGCATTACTTCCAATATGATGACCCATTTACAAAGACATCACCCCAGTGTGTCCGTTGACAGCGCAAGGAGGAGAGATTCGAGTGGGAAAGAGCAACACCCCCCCGCAGCATTTAAACAGATTCTCCTGGCAGATTCAGACAGGGCAAAGTCTATAACTAACGAAGGTTATGCTAGCCTGGCTATGCTGTCATGGAGGAGGCAGGATTTCAGCATATTGATTGATGTCCTTGAGCCGCACTATAATACCCCCTCTCACTGATACTTCAACAACACTATTATGACAACAGATAAATTATAACTTTATGAACAGACATAACTAGGAGTTGTCAAAGAACTCTCCAACACTGATGGACATACTACATACTGTATATACACCTATCTAGGTATCAATACCTAGATCTACAGCAGAATCTTAAAAAACACACACAAAAACAACAACAAATCAGTAAATGCCTCCAACACTTGACATCTCTATCACTAATAATGCCAGGGTTAGGGGTTCCATTCCCTGTGTTGCCGAATGGATAGCTCACAATAATTCCCACTGGAGCCAACCTAAAAAAAATTGATGTCCTGTAAGCTACTTTGGATAAGAGTCCTCTAACTACTGACATATTTATTATGTAACTTGACACATTGCACTGTATAGTAAACCCCTGCTGTACTGTACTTCTTGGTACAGCTGTAGTGGTAGGAGTGTCATTCTGTACTCCCAAGGGTCAACTAGTGAAGATTTCTTTGCAAGATTCTCCAGCCTCCTGCTGTGATCTCCTCAGGGTTTCATTTAGCAATAAGAGAGCAAATCAGTAGGTGATATCTCTCCCTCTCTCTTTCTCTCCATTCATTCATTCTTAACGACTTGACCTATATACTTTGTGGTATGACAAATAGTGAAACTAGGTGATCTACAAGCTCCCAAGGCGTCACATCAACAGTTGAAAGTAGTTAATGAGAGGAATATTGTGTTGGATAATAATACTGGGTCCTGACTCCTGACTGCATGTTATGTTGAGGAAAAAAGCCACTGCATTCAAAACCCGTCCAACCTATGATTTGGAGGTCAGACTATGGATGGGAACACAAAATGGGCCACAGATATTATCAATAATAATGGCAGATGGAATAGATGTATAATATAGATATTGATTGTTTTTAAGAGCATAGCTTTTGAATGCCGTCAACCTGTTTGGAAAGGGAGAATAGATTAGCATCGAGTGAGGGTTTTGACTGTGGAATCATCCTACAACAGGTGCTACTTTGTCCATTTATACCTAGCCGCTCTATTGTTGTTGGGGTATTTGTCATGTACGTTTGCACAGACCTGAAATTCGTCCTGTGCATTTACCCATCCTAACTATTAGGACCAGTGGGTGCTATTAATACTGCACCTGTGATGCAGTTAGGTGTCTTGACTTAGAGACGTAGACTAGGCGAGCTGAGAGTCAAACCCGGCGACACAGTAGAATCCGGAGTGTTCATTTCCTGCAAAGCCCAAATGTACACACAAGCCAAGCATACATTAATTAACTTAATAGTGAAATAAAGTGTTTGTCTTTTCCTGTTTCAATACTGCTATACATATTGCAATACTGCTAGCCCTGCAGGGTCTCAAACAGTACATTTTTGTGTCCAGAGATCGTGTAGGAGTTGAGGTCTCTCCCTGGAACCAATGTACCCCTGCTGCTCTGGGGGATATAACCCCCCCACACACCACCACCACCACCACCTCTCTCATCTGTCCTGCTGTCTGAAACAGAACATTAAAGGGGGGGGGGGATAACATTCTTCTCCCACAAGAGTTGTGTGTGTGTGTGGGATGTACAAGGAGGCGTAGATGAAGGAAAGGAAGAAGTGGACGGAGGTAGAGGGAGAAAGAGGGGAATCCTGGGTTTGAATGGATCTGTAGTGATCGTGTCTGATGCACGAAACCCACAGGACACGCAAGTATAAGCACACGGACGCTGCTTTTCTTTCGCTCCATGTTCATGGATGCGGCCGTTGTTATTGGCCACGCACAGACGCTCCGCTCGCGCACTTAAATATATTTTTTCCGCTCTGGGTGGGAAAAAAAGGTGTCCTCACGAGTATTCTCATAGAAATACATTGTATATAGGGTGACCAGACGTCCCGGTTTGGCCGGGATTAGCGAGAACAGTCACGCACATACACACTCTTTTTTTGGTGCGTTCGTGCGTAATGGTGCTCACCACGTGTCCACCCTATTTTTTTCCCTTTTTCCTGAAAAAGTACCTGCAGGTACTTTTTCAAGTACAGCTGTGTCAACACAGAGACGCAACAATGTCCCGGACATGGTTTTCAACTTGCGAATCGCGGTTGCTATAGCCGCCCGTTATTGTTTTATATTTTTGTATCTGTGCGCAGGATTTCCTGCAGGAAAAAAAGACGTAGCTACTGGACGGGGGGTGCATCATTAGTTATGCCAAATATCTCAATAGTAATACAATATACAATTTCACACTTATATTTTAAGTGTAGCAACAGTGAAAACGTCTATGTAGCCTAATTGCTGGTGTAGAAAATCAAGAGTAAACTACGCCTGTTAGTAGTAGTTCTTCATTGTGTCCTCTGTGTCTATCTCTGGTCTGACTCTGTTCCAACAAGGGCACAGATGCAGTACCAGGGCAATAAATACACACAGTTTACTTTGGTACATGTAGCATTCACTAGCCATTGTAACGGTCTCTCTGAATGCATGTTGGCTGTACAAAGCCGGCTCTGAGATAATCTACAATATGCGGAAAATATTCAGGGATTTACTTCCTTGGCCTACTAGCAGCTTGCATAAGACATTTGGCACTGATTGGCCCAGTGGTTTGCCAGATTAGCTGCAGACACACACACAGCTACACAGACACACAGAGCACTTTTCGAGAAGGCTCGCCC
This sequence comes from Gymnoscopelus microlampas, assembly GCF_963454915.1. Taxonomy (NCBI): domain Eukaryota; kingdom Metazoa; phylum Chordata; class Actinopteri; order Myctophiformes; family Myctophidae; genus Gymnoscopelus; species Gymnoscopelus microlampas. Next base: position 13,460,105 of record NC_139957.1, read on the forward strand.
CATTGGTGCAATGCCATAAAAGAAATAGTAAAAAATGAGTTCACTGACAAACTAAGACAAATAATTGGGAATGTATGAAAGACGGTGTGTATCCTCTTAACAGTCATTTCTGTCCCTATAACTACCCACCCCGTCCTGGCCAATATTCTAGTCTCTTATTATAGGCCAATTACCTTGGGGTTTTTTTGTACATAAATTAAAGTCAGCTAGTTCTACATCAACTACCACCTTTTACTGACAACTGTGTGCTCACAGAGTCATCAACCTGCTCCTACTATCTGTGCATAATGCCTGTTTGGGTCTAATGGATTGTAAGCTGTAGCAGCACTCATGTTGCAAATTAGACAGCAACACACCTGTATGTGAACAAGCAGCCTAATGCACTGGACAATTTACTTGTTTTAGTCATTTCGTGACAAATTCTTGACCGTCAGTGTTACTCAAGATATTCAGCTGCAGATGAACAAGGAGAGCATCGTTAATGTTGGCTGAGACTACACAGAATGAAAGGACGTTAAGTGACTAGTTCCTCAATTTGCTGTCGGTTGGATCGCGTGACTTGACAAAATAACTGCTATTGACACTACTTCCTCTCTTTCCTGCCCTCCCCCTGGCTCTCTTTTGTCTCCCTCTTTCTCTTCCCCTTTTTTTTCTGTTCCCTGTCTTTTCTTGCCTCTCTGTCTCTGTCTGTCTCTCTCTCTCTCTTCTGACATTCTGGCTCTCATTCTCTCCTCTCTCCCTCCACCTCTCCATCCTTCCCTCCTTCTCTTTATCTCCTCCCTTCATCCTCCCACTCTCCAGGAGGTCGTGTGTGCTCCTTCTCTCCATGTATCGAGCAGGTCCAGAAGACATGTCTGGCTCTGTACAAGCTGGGCTTTGAGGAGGTCAGCACCATGGAGGTCCTGCTGCGCGTCCATGACGTGCGCACCGTCACCCTGCCGCTCCCCGACTTCGGGCCCAACCCCTCCGTCTCGGCGGAGACCCGGTCCCCATCAGAACCCCAAAAGGAGGAAGCCCCAACGTCCTCATCTGGCCCCAACTTTCCCTCAGTCACCTGTAAGACCACCACACCCGCCAGGGAAATGCCAGGCCACACCGGGTACCTGACCTTTGCTACAAAACCACGGACATAAGGTGTATTACCCTCTTAGGTTGTATTTGTTGATGAGATACATGGGAGATACTTTGAGACAGTGAATATTTATGGGTCACATAGTGGTTGACATTATAGGCGACCCCCTCCCCCCTAATCCTGCATCTGTCCTCCAGACCTGCAGTTGTGCGTTGTGTATTCTTAGGTTAGTAGAGACTCCAGACCCAATAAAATATTTTAAAAAGATATATAATAGTTGTTTTCTTAATATAGACATGCAAAGTGAGATAAACGGAAAAAGGAAATACAAAAACAAAACAAAAATAAAACAAACAAAACAATTCAATGCTAGTGTGTGTCTCCACAAGATATAGGCTGCACGGTGTGGGTTCAATCCACAATCAACTCCAGCCACAACAGTTATTTAGAAGTTGCGTAAGTTGACCTTATTTTGTCATGAATATTCAGATTTTGTTTTATTTTGTTGTACAGATAGTGACTATGTGGACATCTCTGCCTTCCACTGACAGTGTTAGGGGGGAAAGGGCCCTCTCAGCCGATGGATGTTTTGACACAGTGGAGATTTTGAGTTCTAATCGTGGTAGCCATAAGAGTCTTTTGATCGGTCCTCTAGCATTAGCATGGCCTGAGTTAGTTAACCACTGAAGCCTTTTATATACTTTTTTGTATGACAAATAGTGAAAATAGTCAATCTACACACTCACAACGCTATGCATCACGATGCGTTGTGAGCTATTCCCTCAGAGAGATGGCGGGTGCAGCAGCTGTGCAGCAGCTGTGCAACGTTCTTGCAGTTCAAACGTGTGACTTCTGAGATGGCTCCATGTGTAGTCATTACCATGCACTGGATCAAAATGTTTCCCATGCATTATTGACTTACAAAATAGTGAGGGGAAACCTCTGCACTGTACAAGTGCAAAAGTATTTTCATGCCAAGATCATCTTTGTTCAGTTGTAAGCCAATGGAATAAGGATGATGATCATTCGAGTTGCATATGGCAAACCTGGTCATAACATTTTCATCTGCTGCCTTTGGACTTCAAACTAAAATCACAATTCTAAATGGGGGGGAAAACTTCCTACTGATGTAATTTAAAGCTTTGTCCTTTCCTCCACTTATGTAATCTGCTCTGATCCAGCTTCAGTTCAGCTTTTCTCCCTTTTCACATACTTTTATTTAATCACTGAGGGAGATGATGTGGTTTTAAACATCTACTCAATCTCAGCCTCTCTCTGTTTTCCAAAGCCTTTAATAAAATGGAACAACCAGCTTACATTGCAGTGTTCAGTACTGTTGGTGTAATGCTGGTGGATTTGGTGTTTTTCGTTACAGCTGTCACCTGGTGCTGGTTTTTTGCTTGCATCAAGCAAAAATGAAAATGTCCGCAGCCAAGTCATTTTATAAGTCTGTTTTGTCCAAAAATGGACACTTAAGAGAACAAGTGACAAAAGTTACTCCCTTTTTTGTTTTTTTTAGTTTGTGCTTTTTGAATTCAAACAAATACAATAAATGTGTGAAAACACCTCTTGTTCCTTTGTCCTTACCTCTACCAGGTGAATTAACCTGCACCCTGACATTTCTGCCTACAGATCCATTTCTTTAGCAAACCGGTTCAGTTGAATAAACTGCATCACACAGGGTGTCTGTTCAGAAAACATGGCAGTTAAGAAAACATGCAGTCAGGAAAAGTGAATCTTGCACACAAGCGTAAAGCGAAACCATTCCTTTGCTTGTTGACAGATACAGTATTTACGATGTGGCTCTGCAGGAGGCTAGCCATCTACAAGAGGGTCGGTCTGTGTGTGTGTGTGTGTGTGTGTGTGTGTGTGCGTGTGTGTGCGTTTTTCTGGAGCTAATCTTGCAAACCGCTGGACCGATCAGCGCCAAATTCCTTGTGCACGCTGCCAGTAGTCTAACTTAGTACTTCCACTTTATACATGTGTTTTTATACTTAAAAAAAAAGAAGGTAAGATGACTAACGTCACATGCTGGCCACATGAAGTCCAAGATCCACATTGGAGCCACACTGTACCCTTGTGGATCCCGAGGTGCACGTGATTAAAAATAAACTTTGTTGAACTTGTAACCTCACTGGTGTTCTACTGTGGCTCCAAACCAAAAAAGGTAGAGACAAGGTGCTTGCTCCATAAAGAGGAGGGAGGTACTGAAGAAGTCTTTTCCCTTCCTTTCTTGTCCTCTCGCCTACCCTCCTCCCCCTTCCTCCCCTCTCCTTCCCCCTGCTTTATCTTCACTCCACTGCTCTCCTCGTCCTATTCTCTCCCTCCTTTCCACTCCGTTGCCCCTGTTCTCCTATACTTTGCTCTGCTCTTCTTCAATGTCTCTCCTCTCCCAACTTCCACATACAGAGACATGATCTTTCATATATGCGTGATATATGATATGGATTACATAAAGTAACTCCAGGCTCCACTCTCCATTAATGGGGAACAGATCCGGTGTGGTGCGGATCACCGGAAAAATCGTTACTGGTGTATTTAATTCCTGCAGTGGGTGGCCTCTACATTCATCTTCTAACACAAACATTTTACAGGCATCGTTACGAAACATATATCCATTTGGAAATGCTATACGTTGTAATGGTGCATTACATTTTGAAAAGCAAAAGAAATACTGCTGTTTTTTAGACTAGATCTCACCGGAGATCGCGTAGACAGTGCCTTGTTGATGGGGATTGAACACAAAAACTCCCACCGTCATAAGATGACCAATGACTTCAGTAATAATACATAGTAGTTTCACTTTGTAGGGAATACTCAGGATAGGTGTCACATATTTCAACTGCCAGATTACATTTCTCTAAGGTATTTATAATTCCTCAGTGATGTAACGCCTTCCTGTGGATGCATTAGTCAAACAAAGCCCCCTGCTGTATTTAGTGTGCGTGTGTATTTATACACTGTAGGACAGTAGGCCTGGTTAATGGCGTTACTCCAGGCTTTGCATGGGTTATAAAAAGACTAGCAGTTTGTTTCAGTGTTTTGTATTGGACTGCGTAATGTGTGTATCAGCTTGCTGTTTGTTTGTGTGTGTACAGGTATGCTAGGAAGGCAGTGTGACCACACAGTGAGAAACGAGAGCCAGCTTTCCACTATCAGGCCAAGAGGGGCCTTGCCAAGCCGAAGGTTCATTCAAACAGTGTGTGACTGGAAAAAATATTCTCATGTCCTTTTAACTATAGCTTAACTGACTCTTTTTGCAACCAGATGCACATTTGCAACAAAAAAATCAAAACGTTCTGTTTTGTTGGTTATAATGATGGCAAGCAAATGCTGTTCACAATCGATGACAAACCCTCAGCTCACCCTGTTTGACCCTATAGTGGAAACCTAGTTTAACTCTACCTCTATTTGTCCCTGTTAGTGAGATGGGGTAGCTTAACATTTTAAGAGGATCGTGGTTTTATTCGGAAGGTTGCAGGGTTGAATCCCTGAACCAGCATGTCAGAAATGGGTAGGGGTCACTCCCCTCAAGGTGCCCTTGAGCAAAGTGTTCAACCAACAAATTCTCAGTAAGGCATTCTCATTGGTCAACTGTAGAAGACCATGGCAGAAGCATTATGTGAAGATGGGTGAATTAATGAGAAATGGAAAAACAGTTCTGGATGCTAAATTGCATACATGCTGATCAGATCAGTGTAAATAAAATTACCCTGCCACCCAGAGGTAACTGTTTTTACCCCTGGCCGTAACTACAGTGTAATCTGGACAGGAGCAGTGCTGGGAATAGCAGCTCTGAGCCCCTGGAAATCCTGCTGCTAATGAGCTTTACGCCTGCTCTCCTGAGCTGTGGTGAGCTCTGGTCTGTGGAGACTATAGTATACCAGCAAGACTGGAGTGACCACTCTGTCACTGACCCTGCACGGAACAGAATGGCACGCGATGCGACCCCTCTCGGATGGTTCACAGAGCAGGAGCGGGCATGTTCGGAGTCACAGGTTACTGAATTCAGTGTTTGAAGTTAGTTATATTAGCCTGGCAGTAAAAATAAATCATTGTGGATCAATGGTGTGGAAGGGCATGTTAGCTGTGATGTTTTCAGTGAGAAAAGTGTGAGACCAAAATAAGACGCATGCAGCAGTGTATCCTCAACCAACTGTCATGTTTGAGGATAAAACTGCCTTACTGTGTGACGTTAGTAGTAGTAGTAAATGGGGTTGGAAGGCTCTCGAGGAGGAGAGGATATGTTGTTGGGTTGCATTGTCTTCTGTGCTCTGTAATGATTATTGATCTTTGGCTTTCTACCTCATTATGCGACATTAGAGATGAACGAGAGAAAGACTTAATCGATCCATCAGCTTGACATGACTCTGCAACATCCTCCATGACTTGCTATTATTCTGTCTTAATAGTAACAAGTTGAGCCACAAAGTAATTGTGATCAGTGTTGCATTGGTCATTGCACACGGTAACACGCCGTCCCACCAGTCTTTTGAGCAGGAGCATGCGCACTCACATGCATCGATTAAAAACAACCCATAAGTTCACACCTCAACAAAGTTTACAAAGGCTGCCAACTGCCGGGTGTCACAGCAGGTGAATTAACATAGGAATGAGCCTAGATTCATATCAATTGTCCATTGTGTGACCTGTAGTAATAATAATAATAGTGTAGGTGTTAAAACGACGTGCGTCTATTTCTGGCGTCCCACCAGAAATAGATTCACCAATGCAACACTGATTGTAATACTGTTGTAATGAGGTGTATCAGCATTTAACCCATCCTAACTATTAGGAGCAATTCCATGTCCATCTGTTTCCCAGGCGATCTCCACCCATTCAGCTTCGGCATCATTGTCGCAACACGAGGCCATGAAATATGATGTATTGGATCTCTAATTCATTATCTGACATATGGTCAGATGGAGGTCAAAGATCAAAGGCCAAGAAGGTCAATTATTGATTAACATTTTGGCGTACATAAATTCTACTTCATCCTTCTACTTCAACTATTCATTGTTGAAGAATAAAACCAGGGCACAGAGGAATATTCTGCACCAATTTCAAACCCACAATATTATCATTATCATTTACCATATCATCATATTTACCATACACTCCCCAGAGCATTTAAAAAGACAAAATTTTGCAACAGCCGCCAACAAACGGATGCTTGTCTTTTAACCCCTTAATCCTGGTGGGATGGAAAGAGAAAAAGGCAGAGAGGAGAAAAGTAGCATTGATGGGATTAGAACTAGCAAAGCGACTCAGGGCAAAGCTGTGTCTTCTTCTGTGGCGCTTGTGACCAGTAAACCTCTTACATAAGTCCCTCTCTGCCTTGGGCAGGACGGCTAGCGCTATATCAGTAGAAAGGTGGTGATACTCCCTCAGGGCTGAGAAACCCTGTATGTTCGAACATTGTGTACCCCATAATCAATGACCTATCAACACCTCCACCGGTGAACCCACCCCACAAGCCTACCACCACCTTTGTCTTTCACCTGGATCCAGGCTTCAGTGGCTTTACTGGTTGAGTACGTTTTAAATGAATGAAGACCGGAAGGATGTGCAATTGTTGTCCCCTCCCCTCTTGGCAACATCGACTCTTTTGATTTACAACACTGACTTTTGTCCGTGTCAGAGAGGCTACAGTATGTATGTAAATATCTAGCAGAGAAGGGCAAGGGGAGGAGTAGCTGGTTTGAAGCTGAGTTGTGGATTTGGACGGTAGGGGAGAAAGGTGACCCAAACAGTTCTGCTGAGCTCTCAGGGGTGAGAATTGAAAATTGGCATATTCTAAAGATGTAATAAAAATAAGTTATCAAGCTTCATCGACAAATATAACTAATTACATATTTTACAAATATAATCTGGGCTGATTATACTTGAATACATATTTTTCATAATCTGATTACGTAATCCCGATGACATGTTGTCATTTACTACCCAACCCTGATCATAGGACAGTGTGAAACATAACTAAGTGTACAATAGCGTGAAAACACATGGTAGCACCTTTTCACTGGCAGTTATCAACTGCACATTGTGATCAAACAGAAACTCAGCCAGGTCATATTGACTCTCCAAACCAGAATGAGAGAGGGAACCTGATTGGATCAGTAACTGGTGCAGTGTCAGAGTGACAGATACTAAGCCTGATTTATACTTCATTGCGCGCCAGTTTCCCAGGCTGAAAGTAGCAGATTTACAAGCTCACACCGCGCCACGCCGCGACCTGAGTGTGAGCTTGTAGATCGGCTATTTTGGACCAGGGACACCATCGTACGACAAAGTATAAAGAGCTTAAGAGTTGGCATTGTGACCTGGTAGTACAAGAGGCTGTCCTGAGAGTGTAAGGTCACAGATGTCATTCTGGCCGTCAATCCTTATCAAACAGGACAGGGAATGGGAATGAATAATGTTTCCCCTTCCCTTGGTAACAGAATAAAACTCAAGGTGACCATGAGCAATGCATGACACTTAAGCCCCATGTGCTCTCTAGGGTCAGTAAAAACACAGTAATAGTGATAACATGGTGACAGTTATTATTTCAAAAGGACAGAATGAGGATAACATTTACAATTAGCATAATATGAGTTTAAAAAAATTACATTAACATTTTTTCTTTTTTTTTAAGGAATACAGTTGTCATTGATAATCAACACAAACAACGGGAAAACCGAATACAAATTGCTATACGCAGTGACCTCACATTGATTTACGGTCTCTACTGTAGGAGATGTGCAGTTTGTGAGACTGCATATCTGCTCCTGATCTCAGCTAGGTTTGGCTAACACACTGTATCTGCTAGCCTGGAGGTAATGTACATCACAGATCCATCTGATGTTAGACACAGGAAGAGACAATAACGCCTGGAGATGAGGGCAGAGAATGTGTGCACAAACAAGCTTGTGTTAGTCAATTTGTGTGTACTAGTGTATGTGTGTTGTCTGCCAGCCTAGTTGTGTGTGTGTGTGTGTGTGTGCCAGCCTAGTTGTGTGTGTGTGTGTGTGTGTGTGTGTGTGTGTGTGTGTGTGTGTGTGTGTGTGTGTGTGTGTGTGTGTGCGTGCGTGCGTGCGTGCGTGCGTGCGCAAATCTACACATGCATCAGTCTATGCATACATATCTATATGGCATGTGTGACTTGTTATGTTATATCTTTATGCATGTGTGTGTGCGCATATATATGTGGCTACTCATTTGGATTTGTAGACCTTAAAGTCCAGTCCAGTCCAATTCAGCTTCACACAGCTGATGGCTGCTCAAATGTGAGAGGGCGGGTTAAGTGTCTTGCTCAGGGACACTTCAACATAGACCGGGGGGCGAACCAGTGACCTTCTGATTACCAGACGGCTCTCTACCCACTAAGCTACGGCCGCCCCCAGTTTGTCTGTGACTGTGTAAGATTAAGTATATCTATTATTTCTCTATCTACGCAGCTGTGTTGTGTGTGTGTTTGTGTTTGTGTGTGTGTGTGTGTGTGTGTGTGTGAGTCAGTGAAGTCGTCAGTATTTCCCAGGGTCAGAGCTGAAGCTTTGTTCTCCTCGCACATACGTCATCACTCTGTCAGCTGAGTCTTTGTTATCTCCAGCTCTCTCCAAATGTCACTCCTATTCTCTACAGTCCAACTGTACCCAGAACAGTACTCAAGAAACTCTAGTAGATACCAATCAATGTATGTCTACATTGAAACGAGACTAGCACTCCCTAGAGGTTATGCTGCTCCTAACACACCTGGTAGTTTTGAGATATCTTGTTTTGGACCAAATGTTGCATGGGAATGTTTCATGGCAGTTCACTGATTAGATTTTTAGATATCCTGTTTGCAAGTGCAAGGCCATGTGGTCACTGTGTAGCTCACTGGGCAGAGCGTAGTACAGTATTAACACTGCTAGGGTTATGGGGTGCAAATCCCAGTGTGGCTAAATAGTCGGAGCATCAGCATGGCACTAACACCATTTACTGTGTGTAGCATAAGCCCCTAATACTGCTAGGCCTATAGGTTCAATTCCCACTGAGCCCAATGCTAAAAGTGTGTCCTTCGTGGCACTGTGAGACATTCTGAATAAAACATCTACTCGATGTTGTAAATTTTCCTCTCTCATTTTTGCTGCAGACTGTTTTTTAAAAGAAGACATACCTTAGTTCCATATAAATAGTTACATTTCCTGAGATCCATACAAACAGTGAATTGAGACACTTTTCAGAAATGTATTTTCAGACTTTTATACATATAGTAATAGTAATGTTGAACTTTGTAGCTCTGCAGTAGAGGTTACCTCTATAAAGGATTTACAGGAGGAGGAGGGCACATCCCCTCTGGTTTGAAGATAGTGTGGCTCCACGTTCAGGCCTATCTGTTGTCATTATGTACTCTGGCTGATGTACAGGCATCACTTTATATAGATAAGATATTACTGGCATGCAGTACTTTTCCTTTGGTTCATACTAGGTCACTGTTTTACATGTCTGGTTGAACTGACGCGCAGGTTATCAGGCCAGATGAGCAGTGCTGTATAAAGTGACAGTGTGGACTGAACACTAACTGAGGCTTCATTGTATTTTGTGTAAATGGAGAGGCTGTGTGCTAGTATGTCACCTGTGTTCTCTCGAATACCCAAGACAAATGTATCCTAAGGGAGACAACAAAGGCTAACCTACTTGCGTCGATGACAGTGATGTCATAAGCGATTGAGTTCTGAGCAATGGGGAAAGAGAGATAGTGAAATTCTAAATAGTATACTGTGACTCTAGACCAACGTAATCGCTACCCAGATACATACTAATATGAAAGTGGACCTTTTTTGTTTGTTTGAATGTGTCTAACCTTGTGATAACAGTAGAGTGCCAACTGCTGCCTCTTTAAAGGGCAACTGACAAACATGTAACGGTCTCACCTTCATAGCTTTTTAACAGTCCAAATAATTTTGAAATAATTGATTGTTAAATGGGTTTGGCTTAGTTCAGCAATACAGGAGACATGGACAGCAAATAGTGGTCAGATGATTAGAGGACTAATATGGCCATGAGAAAGTTTACATTTTTACATTGACATTTTAGCTGACACTGATCCAAGATTACGTGTGGAATGGTTAAAGCCACAGTGACCAGACAAGATGTCTGACCATTATTTCTAGGAATAATAATATGATAATATGAGTATGAGTTTTAAGTCCTCCAGTATATCTGTAAGTCTACAGTATATGTAATGCCTCTTTAACACAACCAACTTTGTGATAGGATTGCATGGTCCCTCTGTACCATTTGTATGCAAAAGCTGTTTCAGCCTGGTCCCATGTGTTCTCCACTTTCAGCACAGATTCATAATATTATCCAGGTGGCTCAAGGGTACAGTACCTGCCCACCACCGTGGAGACTGAATTAAAATTCCTCTACGGTGCCTCTGGCTTGGCCGGGTGCTCCAACAAATAGCCTACGATTGCCAAGAACACTAGTGACTCCTACAGGTAGGTCAGGGACGTATGTTCAGCAGAGAGTGGAACTAGGAAGGATAGCATGTTCCTCTGCAGGCGTTACACCCTCCAGGTGAAACTCCTCACTGTCTAGTGAAAAGAAGCGGCTGGCGATTAGATGTGAATCGAAGGAGATATGGTTGTCAGTACACTCGGCCTAACTATGTGTGTTAGGCTGAGTGTACAGTAGTCAACTGACCTCCCCGGGGACGAGGTGAGACCAAGAGCTGATTACAAAGTTTGTCCTTGGCCTGTGTTTCAGGTGAGAGTTAGGAAGCATCTCATGGTTCTGTCTACTTATAATTGTTTATCTACATGTTTCTTTGCTGTTTAACACATAAGACAAACCTTTATTGATCCACATGGGGAAATGTGTTTATTGTTGATGAGGCCAGTGACCAACAGTATAAGACAATATATTAAGCTCCCAGCTGTGACGTGTGTAACTGTATGAGTATGAAGCATGGTGCAGCTCAAAAAGAGCTTTCGTACTCGGTGAACCTTCCCTATAAATACAAAGTTGTCCCCCAGGGATGGAAAAAAAAACATTTCATGGTTACTGTTGTATGAAATTATTTAATGGAATGCTTTTATCGGAGGCGCTGTACTGTATCATGAGTGCACATTTTTTTTGTGGGTGGCCCCAGTGGGAATGGTGTGACCGAGTTATCGCCATGTTCTACCAAATTAACTGACGAGGAAATTAAACTTCTCACCCTGGCAGCATTGGTGCCAGTTGCTACTCACAGGAGTGGATCCTTTAACTGGCAGTTTAATTGTGTCACGCAAAACTGTTATGTTTATGGTTATATTATAGGTTTATGGTAGGGGTGTGCCGATATATCGTCCCGCGATATATCGCGATACGTTTTCGCGACGATATGTATCGTTTTGGGGAAAAAAATATCGTTTTTGACAATCATAATAATCAGACATGCAAACGGCCCCGAAGTGAAAAGAGTGACAACATGTTTTTTTTTCGGGTCAGGTGTCATACTATTTGGATTCAAAACGGCTATTGTAGCTGAAAAGCTACAAGTTTGCATGTCTGAATAATGCAAAAACAGAATTATTTGTTTGCATTTTCTTTTTTTCTCCTCCATATATTTTCATAATAAGAAAAGTGCGTATCGTATCGTATCGAAATCGTATCGAAATCGTATCGAAGTTGTGAGCCAAATATCGTATCGTATCGTTTCGTGAAATTAGTGTATCGGCACACCCCTAGTTTATGGTTGTGGTTATGTTGTGAGAGAGTGCTCTAAGTGCATGTGGTAAAGAGACGAAGAGAGTGGTTTTATGTGTAATGATTGTACATTGCTGTGGGTACAGTGGAGAGTTTATCAGGTGTTGCTTAGGGTGGGAATAATTATTCATGCAATGGTGAATATTTGATACTGTCTTACTCACTGAAGGCCTTCATACGCTTTCTGTCATGAGTTTTATATTTCTTCTGAGCAACAGTCGATTTGGAGTGAACAAATGGAAGTTGGAAATGAAAGGGCCAATTGAGTTGACCCAAAATACAAAAAACAACATATTTTTTCCCGGGAGTGCTAGAGCCATCCACATGTGATTTGAGGTTTGGAGATGTCTGTCGTCACCTCAATACAGTGACGTTCAATGGTTTGTGGCGTGCAAAGTGCCAAATAATTTAATCAGAAAAAACCCACAGCAACATCTTTTTCCATAAATCATTTCACACAATCAATGTGTGGTACGCACCAGTACCACTGATCTATATAGATCATTATTACTGGTGTGATTCCTTCTGTACAGAGATAAACAGTTGATGGGCATACTTCAGGAGAAAACAGTTCTCAATGAAACTGTTCACAATAAGGTATGTAGATTATCACGAGTCAACGCATTGTGATTTCTGGAAAAAGTTGTTGATGATTTTTTTTTTAAATATATTTACTTTGTGCTTCACAAACCAAACGCCATTGAGCTGGGGGAGATAGCAAGTATCTCTGTGACAAATCTCCACCCCTCGGCAAATCCCACAACTCGATGGATCGATAGCACTCCGGAAGAAGTATTGTATTTTGGGTGAACTGTCCCTTTAATATATCAGTTCTAGTCAGTGTTAAAATAGATGTTAGAACAGGAGACTATTTCACTCACTTCATTGAGACAGACAGTTGGGAAATTGAGTATGAGACGGAACTGGGGAGTCACAGGAGAGATCAGCAGGGCTATATATGCCTCCAGTGAGGGGGGGGGGGATTTCAGACAGCCACTACATTCTCACTAGACAAGGTGTCAGAATAGATTAAATTGCAAACTGTTCTACTTCAGTTGCAGTACAATAGGTTTCTATAAGTAGCTCAAAGTTGGCCTCCATAAAGGGTTGCCATGCCAACCTTCTCTACACCTTCAGGTCTGCAAGTAGACAGAAGGATAGATAAGCACAGCCTTTTATACTCTGGACTTTGTTCAGGCCCAGCTTTAACATGACCATTCCCAGCTCACACCTCCCTAAATCACAAGAAATATGATGAAATAACTTAAGCCAGAGCAAGCCACTCCCCCAGACACGTATTTCAGTCACAATGCATTTCATAGGAATTGCCCTTGATTGTTGCACTTAGCTTCTAATTGCTCCAGTGGAGCTGCCCACTGGCCAGCAATGATGCTGTGGTTGCCCTGGACAGCTCCCAGATGTCAGCACTGGCATATTATGTTCTGACGAAGAGCCCTTGAGTACAATGTAGATGGCCTCAATAGGTCCAGGCCACAAAGAGTTAAAATTCCCATATTCCTGGTGTGTAAATAAATCCTCAGTGACTCAGTGTGTCATGCGATGCAGAAAGCTTCCAGTCGCTGTGCCCTGGCCTGCTCATAAAATGGAAACATGGAGACAGGCTCTGGCTCCATGAACAGACGGCTGACTAACAATAGAAACTATAAGAAGAAGGTTTGGAAAAGGTTTGCCAAAATGGCACTGCTCTCACTAGATTTCTAAATTGAAATCAATCTAGAGATCATCAACATGTCCGTACACATTTTTTAAAAGTCAACGGCATGCGAGGGACCACAGTGAGAAAATGGTGCAGGAAAAGAGCAAAACAGAAGGCATGTCATCTGTTCAGAAGGAGCTATTTGCTACCAAGGCAAAGGAGGGCAGAAATGGACAAGTAAAGCTGGTTGTCGTTAGTTGAGAGAGTGTTTCAAAGTGTCCACTAATCACAACTATAAAAAGTGCTCCTCGGAGCACAGGTCTCCGCCAGGTCAGGTACGTTATTCTGGCCTCCTGGTGGCGCTATAATAGGCCAATGTGAAAAGGGTGCCATTTATTCTTAGGTCTTTCACGGCAATCAGACACTGCATTCATGTTTGGGGCATTTTGTAACTTTGCAAACTTGCAAACTTTGGAAGCCAACCATAGGCAATGAGGATGGAATATGGGAAATCGGACAGATCCTTGTTGATCACATGACTATAGAGATACTGTGTACCGATTTGCATGACGTTTGGATAAAATCTGTAGGAGTAATGTAAAAATGCACAAATCGGCCTCCTGGTGGCGCTATAACAGGCCCATGTGAAAACATTGGGGCAGAGGTTCTGAATTGGCATCCAGGGAGTGTGTGTGCACAGTTTTGGAGCGAACGGGCCAACGGTGCCGGAGATTAGCTGCTAACACACAGACAGGAGGGACACATGGACGGACGGACGGACACACACACGGACGGACGGACGGAGGGTAAAACATACTCTCTCGCCATGCTTTCGGCCTGGCGGAGACAATAACACTCAGACTGGTTCCTTCTCCAACCTAAAAGTTAGCTGCCTTCCCATTAAACTATTGTGACACTGCATTCAGTTAAAGTCCTGGCATGCCCTTCATAAATCACTCATCATGTAGGCCTACATATCTTTTTTGTCAGTGTTTCATTGGAATTTTATCCTTGACGTTTCTGTGAGAAGCATTTAACATGTAATTATTACGTCTAATAAATCAAGTGTTTGTAGTGTGTCTTTTAGAATACCTGATCACCTTAATGGAAACTACAACTAGCTACTGTACCTTGCCAAACCAAACTAACCGTTTTGCTGGTAGAACTTGATTTAATCTCCTTCTGTCCAAGTAACACTGTCCTTTGAAATGCCAGCAATCTCTATAAAAGTCATATGATGTATAATTTACACACACAAGTGGCCTTTTTGCGATGGATGATGGATGTACTGATGAGACTCAATTATTATTATCCAGAATAATTAGGATTTAGGTTTTGGTGGTTAAGTGGCTCAGTAATTAATGCAGACATACTATTGTCTTAAAATGTGCAGCACATTGGAATAGAACCTATGACACATTAGGAGGCCATTAGTATACATTTAGGGCTAGGCTAATGTGTTTTTGGTAAGACGATTCTTTTGCATATCTGTGGCAAAAATGAAATATTAATGAAAATGTCCGTCACAAGCTGCCACGGTGATGACCCCTGAATCAATCTGGTTGCTGTTAATTGTTTGCTAAATAAAATAAAATGAACAGAAATAAAAATGTGACAGTGACATTAATCAGCAGATAGGCGGTTCAGTGCCTTGCCTAAGGATACAAGACTGTAATGGTGAATGAACCAGGGATCTTTAAAGGACCAGACCGGTATCAGTGCATGGTTTTATTTATTCACAGCTTGGGCCATATATCATACATAAACATAGACCATTTTTTGACCGTTTCTTTTAATGGCTTTATTTTTAGATTGTGCATTTCCTTGACATTTTATCCAAACATAATTTGCTTGGTTAATAAGTAATGGACATTAACATTTTGTTGGTAAATACGGGTACATCCTTTTTCCACAGACTATTTTCAGCGTAACTTGTCAGCGTAACTATTGATCCATGCATTAAAAATGTATTAAAACTCAACGATTAACATAACTTTGACAAGACTAACTGTACAATATTGTGTTGGATTCCCTATCACAAGAAAGTTTCAAGTCTCAAGTCTCTGCAAGTAGATTTTCATACCATTTCATACCACTGATATGAATGGAATCCAGTGTCTTTCTTGAAAATCAAACGAACCACAGTATGCTTTGCAAAATGGTCAACACTGAGCTGTAATGTTAAGTATACTGTGAGTCATAGTCAATAAACTAAACCTGCCAGACCACTGGTATGGGCTTTTAAGAGGCAATCATACTTGTGGTTTTGTTAGACTGGAGCATCATTTTAGAGACTAGCTCTTCCATCGGACTCCCTCCATTGCCCCATTAGGTTTGTACTTACAAGCAATATGATTTGGTGGATGTTGACATCCTCTACATTAGATAATTTATTCAGGGAAAATCATCTTTACAGCAACATATGTTAGGACACATAAAGGGATGTACACTGTCATGTATTAACCACGGGATGAACTGTAAGTACATAGAGTGAGTGTGAGTTATTAGTCCTGTGCTTATGAGATTAATTATCTAGTACGCATATAGTGCATAATCAGTAATATATGGTAGTGAATTCAAGTGACTGAAAAGAATACATTTAGAAGGATTAAAAATAGAAAGGGGAAACTATCCAAAACACAAGACAGGAATAGTGTCACTTTGATCACTTAGGCATGGACTGTCCATAAAAACCTGATTTTGGCTACAAGTTCAAATGGCTACGAATGCTTTTATACCCCTATGTACTGTCAAAGGATCAAAGTATTTAACTTAATACTGTGTATAAACACTGCAGAGGGGGCAAGCAGTGGTGCACTGTACAATAGGTGTGACACACACACACACACACACACACACACACACACACACACACACACACACACACACACACACACACACAGTAGCCACCCTGTAAATGACATTTAAATCAAACACAGCTTTTATACATAGTTACATGAACTGTGATCTTCATATAATGAACACATTTCAACATGAATACAGTACTGTCGAGCATTCCAGTGGTGGGTTAGCTCTTGAGCGCTGCACCATGTTTAGTGTTATGTTAATGTGTCATTCAGTGTTTGCAGTGAAACACTGGGAGGTGTGTCACAGTCCCTGTGGTACTTGGTCAGGGTGTGTCTGGAGTTACGTGCAGCGAGGCAGGTGGACAGAGCCGAGTCTCTCCCTGGACTGAGGCACCCGTGGTTATGGTCATGATATGGTTGTATTATTGTGTAGTATAACATTTGCCACATAAGATCATATCAATAATATGTTATCATTTTACCAGTATAATCAGCACCAAACAACAATAATGGTTCTTTATTATAGTATATATGTGCTGGACTGTTGACCATATGAGAAAGTGTGAAAACTCATCCATCATGGTTACGGTATATTACTGTTATTATAACTACTACTGCTACTACTACTATAATAATAATAATAATTTAAAAAAAAGATAAACCCAGCAGCAGTGCAGAGGAGGAGGGACAATCTTACACCCATTGTTATAAATAATCTATTAATGTATTCACCACCTTCTATCATGAAGGGGAGGTGTAGAGGAAGAAGAAGCATTATGTTCCAGAAGAGACAACAGAGTATGACTTAACGTTCGTAGTATATTATTAGTAAATTAGTAGTGTTGTGATCTCTTTTAAGTGTGGGCCTTTATTCACTTTGAATCGCTCAGAGAACAAGTTGACGACCAGGTAGTGTCCGACGGCATGTTGTGAAGTTGATTAAACACTTAAACCCAATATACTTTGTTGACCAGGGTCTACTTTGTTGACCTCTGTGGGTCTGCACTTGGTCCCCTCCTTTTTTCAGTATACAATCGTCGTGAAAAATAGCCAATACAAGCTCATAACTTGTGGGCTTGTAGATTTTTTTTTTAATTATTATTATTATTTTTGGCGATTGTTAACAGAATGTTCACCTATTATGACATGCCCTAGAGAGGGATGCTAATGTTCATGTGGTTAAGCACATACAGAATATATATATACATCCAGTAACCCATTGTGTCCCCAGAGGCTCTGTGCTGGCTCCCTCTTCATCCTCTATGCTTCTACTTGGTTACATCATCCATCATTATGGCCATTCCACTGCTCTATATCCCCACCAAATTGATCACGTCTGCAACCCACTTCACCCTCTCACACTGCAATTCTCTCAGTTCAAGTACCTCACCAAATCCACCCAAAATGTCCCTCTGCATTGATGGCTCCACTGTGTTCACCTCCCCTCACATCCCTTTGCAGCTGAAATCTCAGCAGTATATTCAACCCCACCCTCTCTTTTGAACCCCACATCAACTAGGCCAAAAACAAAATTATAGCGCCACCAGGAGGCAGATTTTAGCAAAACATTTGTTTTTATATTACTCCTACAGATTGTGTCCAAACATCATGCAAATCGGACACATTATCTCTATAGTCATGTGATCAAGACTGATCCATCTGAATTTTTCATAATCCTGATTTGCTAAGATTGGCTCGCAGAGTGGCCCGTTTTGAACATAATGCCTCAAATCATAAACGCATCGTCCTATTGCTGTGAAATGTTTGCACATTCCCACTAGGGCCTAGTGGAAAGAAATGCCACCCTACATTTTTCAAATCCAAATAAGCCACGCCCATTTCCATCTGACAAGTTTCTCGCTAAACTTTGCTGGCCCACTATAAGCTACCTGGCCTGGCGGAGACCTGTGCTCCGAGGAGCACATTTTTCTAATTATTATTATTAGGATGATGATGGAGTGCCCCCTGCAGCATACATTTTATCTGCAGTGTTCCAGCCTAAAATAGCTTGCCCCCTATGACTGATGTGCATTAGGCATTCAGGGGCAGGGGCTCATTCAGCTTTTTTCTGTGCCAGCGAAGGCAACTTATGTTAGAACTCGTGTCTCTGAATAATACATGACAGCGCCTGTCGATGGCAAAGAAAGAACATAAATTCCTCTCTTACAGAACCACACATGTCCCTGCTGGTCTTGGATCAAAACCCCCTTATCTTCTGTGTCTCAGTTAGACTCTCTCCCTCTCAGCTTTCCTACTATCTGACTCATCTACACTGTCTCCCTCTCAGCTTTCCTCCCATCTCTCCCTCCTACACTGTCTCTCTCTAGGCTTTCCTACTTTCCGCCTCTCCTACTTAGCATTCCTTCTGTCTCTCCTATGTTGACATGTCTCCATCTCAGCTTAACTACTGGCGGTCTCTGCTACGCTCTCAGTCTCTCACCCTCTCCGCTTACAAACTTGTCTGTCTCTCCTACACTGTCTCCCTCTAAGCTTGCCTACCGTCTGTTTCAAATAAAAAATTAAAAAGGGGAGTGCTCACTCTCTTTTAAATAAATAATTATATCCTTTATACTCCAACATTCGTGCTAGTTTCAATGAATGTTCTTCCTCTTGTTTACCAACCAGCACAAGGAATCGTTTCATCACATAACTGGTGGTATGGTGTTTACAAAGTGTTTCAAACATGGATCCCTTCCAACCGCTAAGCAACAAACTTGAGACACATGAGAGTCTTTTTTAAAAGAGGCACTGTTCCGTTTAGAGGTGCTTTCAACAAATCCCACCCCACTGACTAAGAGGAATACTATGCTAGAATGACTAATACCTCTTTCTTTCTGTTGGCCAAAACTGTGGCTTTGGGAACCAGTGTGTACAGTACAGCCTACTATAAATAACACTCAATACTGTACATTGAAGATATACAGTATATAATTTATATATACACACACTTATACGTATGTATGTATTGCATACTGTGTGTGTGTGTGTGTGTGTGTGTGTGTGTGTGTGTGTGTGTGTGTGTGTGTGTGTGTGTGTGTGTGTGTGTGTGTGTGTGTGTGTGTGTGTGTGTGTGTGTGTGTGTGTGTGTGTGTGTGTACACACACATACACATACACACATAATAGAATTTTTCATGGTAGCCATTTTGACATTAAATAGGGTAAACACTGTTATCAAAGATGCTAATTAAGTTTCCATTGCATTTAGCTTAGCAGAGCCTTTTCAGTAAGACAACATGCACAATAGCATCATCCTTACTCTGTTTAATCAAAATGGAACTGGTAAGGATCATTGGTAACGCCTATGTTTATCCTATTATTCCATCCATGTCAAAATGGCTTCCTTGGGAGAGGAGGGACCAAACAACGACAGAAGAATTGTAGACCTGAGGACGATTCTAAAAATGCCTTCTAAATCCTGACCTAAGTTTTCTGAAAAACTTCAAATATTTATTCAAAAATTACAAAAATGTATGTTGCTATATACAACCCGTGGGGTACGGTGGTGCAGTCGGTAACACTGTCGCCTCACAGCTAGAAGGTCCTGGGCCTTTCTGTGTGGAGTTTGCATGTTCTCCCCGTGTCCTCTAGGGTAGGTACCCTCACAAAAAAACATGCAGTAATCCAGTCTCCCCCTGGTCAGCAGGGGCGCCTGAGGGAGGGGAAAGGAACTGGTTGGAATAACATGTTCTTTCCACGCGCTACGTCCTACCGGGGAAACTTCCTCCTGTCAGGTGATAAGAAGCAGCCTGCTCACTCATGCGTTGAAGGAAGCAGGAGCTCAGTTCAGGGCTCTCCCCAGGCTGGCAGATTACAGTTTAAGCAATTGGCACTGGGTGAAAAAATGGGTTCCAAAAATAGCGGGATAACAAAATAAATAGATAGCAACAACAACCCCAAAAGGGATTACCGGATTGAAAGGTATAGTTACGTATAGGGGTTCCCGGTCTAAATGGGTTAACAGATAAGTAGCTGCTTGCCATCCGTTGTGTAGCCTACAAAGTAATCCGCACTTATTAGGGGTATCTTTTTGTCACTGTACATTTGCAAATATGTGAAATGTGTTCTCTCATTTACCCATCCGCATCCTAACTATTAGGAGCAGGGGTGCTATTACTACAGTGCCCAGGGAGCAGTTAGGGGTTAAGTGTCTTGCTCAGGGACAATTTGACACACAGACTGGGTGGGCCGGGGGGGCGAACTGGGGACCCTCTGATTCCCCGACCGTCTCTCTAGTCTTCTATCAGGCTGGCCCTGGTCATTGTTGACCACAGAACAAAAGACGTTATAAAAGGATTGACCTTTAAGACTGGCAGCCGATCAGCTCAATTACCCACAGGTACACTAGCCTGGTTCCAGATGAATCTGCCATTGCAAAAGAAAATAGCCCTTGGCAGATTAGGTCTGGCCCCTCTCAATAGAGATTGGATTTCTCTCCCTCCGAAGTTGTGAGGGACCAATCAGGGCCCAGTATGCAAATATGGGCCGGGTTTATCACCAGAGGCATTTTTTTTATTTGCCCCTCGGAAATGCAGGTTCCACACAGAGATTCCAGACTAATATCTACGCAGTGATATTTGATATTTGCCATGCCAGGCTACAGGTACACCGTGTTCCTGCTAATGAAGCCTACTGCCCCAGAATGAGAATGCCACTCCTGCAGCAAAGCTGTTTTCTCTCTCTCTCTCTCTCTCTCTCTCTCTCTCTCTCTCTCTCTCTCTCTGGAGCTAAATAAAGCTCTCAGTGAAATGCATTAGGTTATATAACTCCATCTAAGTACTTGTATTCATGCTGCAGTTGATGCTCTTTATCTTGGTGTGATGCGGGCTGTGAGTGAATTGCACATCATGTAACATGGGAGTGGAGAGATGGTAACATCCACGGGGCAAACGCAGGGCAGCTGCTGCTACCATGGAGGAGGCAGGTATTACATCCTGCTGTTGCCATGGCAACGGGCCAAATGTGGAACTCTCTCCATCATAGTCAGTTCAGCAAGTTAAAGAAGAAAAGGGTTTATAGAGGACGTGGATGCACGGTCTGGTATAGTGGTGCTCCAGGAGTGGATGTGACATATTTTTCTTTATTTAGTATGTTTATTAATTAGATAAAATGTGTTTAACTTTGACAGTGTACAAATGCAACCCCTCTGGGTGGTTGCACATTATTTTGAACAATTTGTGCAATTTACTTTTACTTGAAAACATACTCCAACCCAGTAAGAGACCATACAATACCATTGTTCTTTCTGCTCAAGCTGGTAACACATGACCTGGATTGGATGGGTTATGTAAACTATTTCAATTAGAACAGAATGTCTTTTCACATACTGGGTCTCTTTCTTTCTTATTCAGGCTAAATATCAAGCAAGTCTGCATCTCTAGGGCTTAGAGAAGCAGACTAAAATGTTGGTGGTTTGAGTCCCCACACTAATAGCTATTCCTTTGGTGCCACGTACTGTACACAGTAAAAAGCTCAGTGTTCATTTATCCATTTGTAACTCCAAATGTTTGCGGGTCCATTTGGTTACATTGTGTACACTCTCAGAGTTAAATTAACCCTCACGATTTTACTGTGAGCTGCTCTGTGGTCAGAAGTAAACGACTGTGGTTGTACTGGACAGCTCCCTGTGAATGTGTCTCACTGTAAGAATGTGAAGCAGGGTGTTGCTGGAATGGAACAAATGTGTTCAGCAAAACACTTCCTCTCATGAGCAAAGGTTTAAAACTCATCACAGCACCCCACTCCCCCTTCTCACTCATAGCTGAGACGGTTAGCTAACTGACTGTATCAACTGTTGGACGCTGACCGAAAATCTCATTATGGGAAATAGGAGGGGTGAATCCCCAAGCCTGTCATCCAAGGAGTTGCGTGATTATTTGGCCGTCATACTCGTAACCCAGTTACAGACAGGCAGATGGACACTCGGAGGCCGTCCAACAACAACTGCAGTTCATTGAAACCTCCCTCGGACTCTCACTTTTACCCCAGATACCCTCACCATGACCCCACTGACAGAGCTGATGTCAAAACTCAGCACACAGCCAGACACACAAGAACATGTCAAGAGTATGTTCTTATAGAATATCACGTACATGGCTGTATGTATGGCTTTGTTTTGAACTAAAACCTTTGTATAAGGCCATTTGAATGTTGTTTAGTCAACTTTGCAGATAAATAAGTTGTTGATGTGAGCCATCTGTTTCTTGCTTGTGGCAGCTAATCCCAAACTGAGAGTTTGTTTGTAAACAGAGAGCTGATGTACTGTACAAATAGCCCACACACATTACTACAATGGCCAAACATGTTGACACTTGTCCTTTATCTAGGACCACGCGAATATTAGGGTTCTGACCTGTGCACTCATGATTTTTATTAAAATGTTTTTCCAAAATATTGGAAATAGACGATCCACAAGCTCATAATGCGTTGCGTCGTGATGCAGTGTGAGCTTGTAGATCTGCTTCTTTGGCTATTTCTTAAGAACATCCTAGAATAAATAAATACAAATTACCTTTACTCATAGTCAGTGAGAGAGACAGGAAAGAGGGAGAGAGAGTAGGGGAGTGACATGCAGCAAATGGTGCGCCCGGCTCGGGAATCGAAGTGGGGACTCACTGTCAGACATTAGAGAACCATTTGGTCGGGTCGCCCATTTTTGACCAATTTTAACAAATTTTGATTTTTTTTAAACAAATTTTGAAATAAATTGCCGATATAGCCTAATGGCAGGTTTAGGGATGCCAGGTTTAAATTGTTTAATTGCAATAGCAATGTAGTAGGCCTAATAGAAGCTTAATGCACTTTGATGGATAGCTATAGCCTAAGATAAATGCCTAAAATGTGAAATGTAAAATGAAGATGCATGGATAAGAAAGGAGAAATGAGTTACCACCTTAAACATATTGAGGGACTGCACTGGGTAATTGATGTAATACATGGACTAGCTGCAGTCTAATTTATGTAGCTTGTCACTTCAAATGCTGGATCCCCTGAGAACTAGGCTACAGCCTAGAACGGTTGAATGAACACAAATTGAGGCTACCCTCCCCCACTATCGTCCAAAAGGAGACGAGTTGAGTTTAGCCTAAAACATACAGCTGAACACATGCAGTATGTCCACACACACAGATGCTCCCATTCAGAGTCACACAGAACATAATGTAATATCGGGTTGGAGGGAGACAGAGGGGAGATTTAGGCCTCTATTTGTCTATTCATATTTTGTGGTTGCTGCTGTTGTGTGACTGAACATGTGAGAATCATCTGCTAGTACAATCAGCACTGAATATGAGAGAGAGAGAGAGAGAGAGGCTAGTGCAATAGAGGGAAGGACGGTTGGAGGGACATAAGCCACATTAACACAGATAGAGGTCATTATATTTAATATGTGGTTATGTCATGCAGCATGGAGTGGGTTGCCGACTTTGTATAAGCTGTGTAATGGCGCAGAAGGAAGGACAGAAGTTACATAACATTCATAGAAGAGCTTTACTCTAAAATAGGAGGGGAGGGGGAGAGGAGCTGTTGAACCCGTAGGGAATTAGAACAGGGAGCTGAATGGATGTTTAACCCGGGTTAAACACCAGGACTGCAATCCAGTAATGCATCCTGCAATTTTCCTACCAAATGTGACAAATCTATTTATATATCTATTCATGGGTTTGTCTGACAACTAAGTGAAGTGGGTTTGTTTTCTATGACTGCTTGATGTTTTTAAAATGAATCTGGGAATGCAATCATTGGCGTAATGCGGGAAACAACTGTGATAGAGAAATGTCTGCTATTCCTGTTCTCATCTAGGCCTACCCATTGTCTCAGACCCATTCTGTCAACCCAGAGTAACATGCATACAGTGGAATCTACGGTCTATCTATGCATTGAAGGGCCATTCTCCTAGAGACTCGCTAGACATTGGAGACTAGTGGTGATTTGTGCTATGAATGCGGTAAATTGCTCGGAGGGTTTATCACCTCCGTGTGACAGCTTATGCAATGACCACGGCCTCGCTCCGGCATAATCACGTTATTGGGTGCAGCCATCAATATGTGAAGGGACTAGGGAGAGCCTCGCCCTGTACTGTTCTTTCCACCCCCCTCTTTGTCAAGACTAGGTCATAGGAAACCTGCAGAGCTTGTTATATGGCACCCTCTGTTGGCCAAATGGAAGGTTTACTATCTGTCTTCCTGGTGAAACCAGAACAACTTGGGGCTCAAGTTTTAAAGACTGTTGAGATGGCACCGTTTAGGAGGAGTCTGGTCCAACCTCCACCCTCGTTCTGTTTACAATGAAGAGTCATTAAAATTCATCTCACTAGACCTCCAGTGGGAAAGCACCCCCCCCATCACTTATACCACACACACACACACACACACACACACACACACACACACACACACACACACACACACACACACACACACACACACACACACACACACACAGTGTTTCTCTTTTATACATTATACTTTCACAACTTGGTGTGTAAAAACGTTTCACGTGTGTGCGCTTGTAGATCTGATATTTCCAGTGAAGAAAATTGGTATAGGGCTCTGGGGGAGTCCGATCAACGTCGTACAGTATATCGGGATTAAGTGGTTAAAGTAACTTCATATTGCAAATCCTTCCACAGCACAACCACTGCAGTAAAAGTGTGTCACTGTAAAAATGCAGCCCCACATGCAGTGTGTCTAGAAAAACTCAGCAGAGAAAAAAAAATCACAGAGTCTGACATGAATTCCCAATAGGGAGAAGCATACCGCTGACAAAGAGGTAAAAATGTAAATATCCATTTCTTCACTATATGTAAATATCCATTCTTCACTATATAGTATATGTCCTAGTTCCAAAGAATCTATGTTTTGGCCAGAGAAAGAGAGAGGTATTAGTAAATTAGTCATTCTAGTATAATATTCATCTTGGTCATATACTGTATAATGTCAGCCTTACAACAAATATCCTTGTGGGAAATGGGATCTGGACTCTATACACTTTTGGAAGGAGTTCACAACGTCTTCAAAGTGACTCATTGATGGTGACCTCAGAGTGAGAAAGGTCATCTGACCTCACACGCGGGCCATCCCTCTGTGAGCTACCCTTCCTCATAGGGTCCCCTGGAGAAATGTGAAACGTGACTGCAGTCTTGTCCCAGGCCAGGGGTATTGAACCAAATGTTATTCACCCATTTATTTGCTCTCCCAGCTATACTTGATCCCTTAACAAAAGTTGCGATGAAAACATGTGTCTGTCTATATATATATATATATATATATATATATATATGTATGTATACATACACAAAGAAGTTATGAAATTTGTGTTTGTTAAATTATTTCTTTGTTGCAACAATGCTTCTTGGCAATCATTTTTATACAAAGCCTGTTCATTTCTCTTTTAAATTTGTAACACAAATGACACTCTTCACACTGAGTATATGGGTTGCAACCAAGACAAATTGAATAGACTTGATTCGTCTGAATCATGTCACTGAATAACACTTAAGTCGTATTTTATACTTTGTTGTTGTGAGCTTGTAGATCAGCTATTTTTGAAAATCTATAATTTTTATTTTGTTGCTTGTCCCTTTCTGAGTAAATGACAAATAAAGCCTTCTTTTTTATAATCAATTAACTCGATTAGTTCAATTAGATCAGCCATAAATGGGTGACCTATCAACAAGTTTCCAGTGTTCCATGAGGCACTATGGGCATCACTTCCTGTTGTCATTCAATTCAATCATTTGAGTGATCTGTGTCAGTTGAAATCGCTAAACAATAGGCTTAATTTACGGTCTGTAGAAACCAGGGCCGTGACGATGTCCATATTTTTTTTACATCTATGGCTGTGACACCTGAATCTCTGCATGGGGATTAAATGATGCTTGTTAAGCGAATTCAGCGTTTGATAATAAGTATTGATCGTTAACTCATTCAGTAAACTCAAGTAAATAAATAAATAATTGCCAATTGTGCCAGCGATTTTGAATTTTTCTTACCTTTTCAAGTAGTCACAGAATATTTATCTCCAGTATGATCATATGAAAACATTTTATTACGACCCCCCGTTCGCTTGTTATAGGCCGTTGAAAATAGCACGTCTCGAAATGCCAGAAATGCAGGGGGAAAAAAGGAACTCAACATACAGCCGTTTCCTCAAATACGCTAACCAGGAAGTAAATGGAGGAGGAAATCTTGGGATCACGTGATCTCCTGGATCTGTGTGTCTGAGCATGAAATGGTCACTCATGTGTCAGCGAACAGCGCCATCTAGTGGAAAAACACTGAAAACACGGTTTGGACGTGTACACGCCTTTAGCACTGAATGAGTTAAATATAATTGAATCAATATAATTGGTATAAATGTGGTATACATTTTTACAAAACCTGTATATCCAATCATTTGGAACATAAAGAAGTTGAAGGGTATAGTACATTTAAGTCCGATAATGATGTACTGTGCATGTTCAAATCATGTAGGCATTTACATTACATTTCATTTACAAACTTAAGAACATTTTTCAATAATTTTTTTTTTTTACAATTTGGATAAAATTGCACATTTTACATCAAGGTGCCCACTCTTCCTTAGACTCTTCTTGTATCCTGAGGCGTACTCCTCAGAGTCAATTGAGGAGAAGAAGCGGTGGGAGGGAGGGCGAGTAAAGAGTAACGTGGAGCAACTTTTGATCGAGCGCGATCATCAGGCAGACAGATAAGAACTATGTGGGTTACGAATGTAACACCAGTTATTTGAGTAATACGAGCAAGATCTTTCTTACGTCGCACGGACCACATGAGCAGGTGGGCTCCGCCCCTTTCCTCAAAAAGCTGCTGCTCTGGTCTGTACTCACCAGTCAAGATAAGCAATGTCCCTTCTCGGTGAGCATGCAAGAAGGGTGTTTTGACGAGACATCTCGCTCGTATTACTCAAATAACAGGGGTAACATCTGTAACCTATAGTTATTCATCATAATACTCGCTCAATGTCTTATGGAAGATGTTATAAACTCCCGCACTGCAACATTTATCTCGAAGTCCCAATCAGTCAGTCTATGGAGTTTAACCCCTGCCTAGAACTTACACTGAGGGACTGCATGCGCCAAAGGCTGTGCAGTCACATCCAGTCTGTAGAATCTGGCGAAGGTCAAAGGTGAAGACCAAGTTTCCGCAGCACAGACATCCTGGGTAGAATCGCCTTTGACAAGGGCCCAGGATGCAGACATCCCTCCAGTACAATGTGCACGCAGACCCTCTGGGGGCTGCAGACCCCTACTAGAATAGGACAATTGTATGGCCTCCACTATGCAGTGATAAAGCCTCTGCTTTGTCGCAGGCTTTCCAGTGGCAATGACCCTGGGAGGAAGACCCACAGTGCTCAAATTCATCCTCTCACGGGCCAGGCCCAAAGAGCCAGATGCTCCGGCTGAGGATGAAATAGCTCTCCCCCCGCTTGCGACAGTAGGTCCCTGCGCAACGGGAGAAGCCATGCCTGGTCGTATAGGAGTGTGTGTTATTTCCAACACCCAGTGCCCCCACCCTGGGCCAATCAGTATCACCGCTAAGCCCTGGTCCATCACTCTCATGAGCGTGGGAACTATCAGGGATAGGCATACAGTAGGACTCTGGGCCATTCGTGTGCCAGGGCCTCCAAGCCGAGAGGCGCAGTCCCCTGTTGGCGAGTACAGACCAGAGCAGCAGCTTTTTGAGGAAAGGGGCGGAGCCCAACTGCTCATGTGGTCTGTACGACATCAGGTCGACGTCAGGTCCAGTCAATAAATTGCCTGGAAGTGTATAAATGCTTCTGTGATCACGCCAGGGGGCGCTCTCCCATAAGCTAGATATTGAGCGAGTATTTTTTTTGAATAACCACCTTCTGTCAGACACACATTATCATGCTGACAGAAAGCTTACAGTACACTCTCACCCAGACCTGGAATGTCACCCTATCACTAACATTGATTCCAGTGGTGGCTACTCTTACTTAGACGACCATGGCGTTCTTTGTTTGGGGTGGCATTCCAAGAGATATAGTAAATCCTAGCAAAAAGGCCTCAGCGTTACCCAGTATTTACACTAAATCTCTGTTGCCCAGATTTGGTCTCCTTGTGCTAGTCTGAACTATTTCAGATTCTGTGTGGTTCTCACTGTCTGGACAGGTTTTGGGGTGAAGATGAGCAAATAATGCTCTTAAAGGGAGTTAAGTCTTTATTTTGTTAAAAATAAGTGTGAAATAGCTCTATATTCCAATAGCAAGAATCTTTGATCTAGACTAGAGTGTCTATCCAGCCCTTAGTAAACAGATACATTTTGAGGACAGGATACCAATTTTATCCAGTCAGGGGAGAGAATTCATACAGGATAAACGAGTGCAATTGGAAGTGATGGGACAAAAAAAACAATGGACAAAATTGTAACTGGAACACTACAAAATTTAAGCTCATGCGCATAAATGATCTTTGTGGGGTTCTCTTGTCTGATTGGATAAAATTGGTATTCCAACCTGAAAATGTACAGCGTTTTCTGTATACTAAAGAGCTGGAGAGATGGGGAGACATGTTACTGAACAAACACTGATTATTTAACCTTTTAACAAAAACATATAACTTACATTCCCTTTAACTCCTTCAACAGCAATACCTGCCTCTCTGGAGTTCCACAGTGGTTAACAAAGTAGAAGACTGTGATTGTACTGTAGTTCTGTGAACGCTGAACATGTTCTGGATCAGAGCATCAGTTAAATCTAAAGGAGAGGTTTTCTTTGCCAGCGCTGCCCAGCACTTGCTCATGGGGGAATTGTTAGGTCTCTGTAAATTAAATCAAATTAAGTGTCTAGAGATGGGAAGGAACTTTTGTTGTGATATGGCGCTATATACCGTGTCTGTGTTCTTCTGTGTGTGTTCAATGTATCCTGTACATTGATCAGATTTAGACAACAGGTGTGTTAGTCAGTATAGTCACACACCTAGCTAGAGTCCAATTAGTTTGACTCGATCAGGCCAGGTGCAATGTTGTGATGATAGCACCGGAGGCTTAAAATTATCGCATTTTTAAGAAAACTATGATACAAAGCAAAAAAAAACAAAGATAAATCACAGGTGTTAATGTCTTTTCACAAAAATAACATCTTTATTGTAAGGAACCACCTTCATTGATTGCTTAATTGAGAAAATGCACCATATATGTGCGTGGAAGCAGGCAACTTCCTGGACCTTACTAAAATAAAACCCTGGAACTGGACTGGAAAGATTTTTTTTTGACTGCCTCCAAAAACAGATCTAGGGTCAGATTTACTGATTGTGAAAATTGGATCTCTAATCAGCAGCCAGGAAATGTAGTTAATTCATGCATCTTTTTGTGATAAGCCGAAATGATTGTACATATCGGCATTTTGGGCATTATTGATCGTACATCGTAAAATAATTATCTTACATTTGGCAACACTGGCCAGGTGTACGTGCTTAAATCAGCCACTACTCACACTAACTATGATTATTCCTTGAGCAGTTTTGATTTGGATCCAGGATCCAGGAATAAAACACAAATGATTTCAAGACACGCTGTATTTATTTCGGAATGAGAAATACAAATTCAAACAAACCCAATCGTCAGAAGCATTCACACAGCAGTTGTTTTTGTAGTTTCAGTGAGCTTTTTATACAAGCAAATCATCTCCAACTGGAAACAGCAGAAAGCCAGTCACAATCAATGTAGTCAAAAGGCGACTCAGGAAATCTTTGATTTCTTAAAAAAAAAGAAAAAAGAAGAGCTGCAACACCTTTTCCATCAGATAACACATTCCTGTTTTTACATAAATATATATATAAAGGCAAACCAATATTTTACAACCCTTTAGAAGATTCCAGGAAAGTGTTGCTTTAAAGAAATCAACTTTGGTACTTGGAAATAAACATACATAACATTCATTCATTTAAATGAATACATTCAACCAGAACATTAACTTTTTTGTCAGTCAGCTGTAGTGGCAGATGACAGACAAGCTTTAATTGTTTTAGAGTTTGAGAATAGAGTGAAGAGCTCCCAAATTTTCTGTCGAATAAGTTGGTACAGTAAACTGTAAGTTGACTTGGTTTGTAGAATAGAACCCACCAATGGCCCAGACCACTGGCGTAGCGGTCCGGGCACCTAGTCTCCAAAGTAGCCTGACAGCGCTTTGCGGGTTCGAATCCCGGTCCCGGCGGCCTTTTCTGCATGTCACTTCCCATCTCTCTCCCCATTTCTTGTCAACCTACTATCCTATCAATAAAGGCATAAAAAAGCCCACATTTAAAAAATAATAGAATCACCAAATGATGGTTTGTGAGCTGCCTAAGTGGCTAGTAGAGTAGAACAACTTTAAACAGTAGCATTTAGCTGGTTGTTTTAAGTTCCCTATCTCTTCTCTATCTATGAATCCAGGAAATCTGTGTGTCTCTGTCCCCATTATGCCCATATATTGAGATCATCAAACTCTTCCAAGTTAATGTGTTATACATGACTGGCCTGCAAGTGCTCTGATAACGGGTACTGACGTATTGTCATTAGTTGTTGTCCTGTCAGAGTTAAACAACAAATCACTTACAAAAAAAACAAGGGCCTCAATTACACAGAATGTAACCATATATTGTGTATAATTGAATTCTTAAAATGTATATGAGTTGCAAAACAGAAACATCATTTTAAAATGTGAAAGATGGAAACTAATTGTCTTCGGATTGTATTGGGGTCGCAAATTAGCCTTGGCTATAAACCCCATATACAATGCAACGGTCTCATGTTTTATAACTTGATTCATTGTTTTTTGTATTGTCCCTGCCAAATAAACAAATCAATAAAATTCAATAACCTTGTACCAAAATCGTTTTAACTTTAGCCCTATACTGGTGCAGCTCTACATACATGAGACTTAAGGAATGTCTCCATGGTCTGGTACTGGACCTTGGCCTACTTTTAACAAGTCTGTTCTAGGTTTTTTTCCTGAACGTTGTATTACCTGTGAGTGGGGTGAACAAGATGATGACTAACATGTCTTGGATTAGAGTTGGGTGTTTTGATTTGATTAATTCCAATTCTATTCCATAGTTTGATTCCAGATAAATTCTCCAATTGTTATCATAGCAATTCTGCAAAAAAGTGTATACATTGTTATGTTAATATAACAATTAGACCTATAATCAGATATGATAGGCCTACACCTGTAATGCTAAACTGCATAGAACCTTCATGTATAATAACTCCGCTGTCTAATCAAGTGACCTTTAATGGGTGATCAATCACCAACTCACAAACCCTTTATACAGGCATAGCTATACAATGCACTACAATGGCAGAACAAAACAAATGTATTATACTTTTGAATATAACGACTGGTGATAAATAATAAACACTATGGATATGTTCATAAAGGAAGCAACGTATATATACTGTACATGCCATTCATACAAAAGAGTCAGCAATCATATGTGTCTGGCTTTGTTTGGTTTCAGACCATGGGGAAGCGGAAATAATTGTTGGATCATTTGTGTTTTCACTATCGATACAATAGAATTAGAAACATTTCCTTTCATTTACAAGACCCATTGTAGCTGAAAATGTTGATATAATATGCAAAAGGTTCCCCAAATCTTAGACAGTAATTATTGTCATCAGTTTCTAGCAAAATTATCAGGCTGTAACCGTAACTGTCCAGTCTTAAGGTAATGGTCCGGCTTGAGAAAACATCCGTTATATAATTGCCATGGTTACCATGTCATGTGTCCAGTCTGACTCAGCCTAGGCATTTGATCAATAAAACTACTCAGTTTACTTTTAAGCACTGCTCTTTTGAATGTGTGTATTTATTTATTCTTACACATGTTTATTACTATTCCTTGATTTTATGTGTTTGTAAAGCCCTTCGTAAACTCTGTTTCCAGAGTAGTACCATGTGAAGATTATTAGTTGTGTTATCCAACAGCAGTTTAGGGCCAGGGAACTTAACAAAGCTGCAGTGACACACACGGATGCTGTGTCAAAGCAGTTGCCATACAATTGCTGCTTTATTTACATAGGAAGAATTAGTTATAAGGACATCATCAGATACATTTTTTATGTGCTGAGACTGTTAGCCAATATCCATGTTATCCATTTCCCCCAAATACTGACCAGTATATGACTACCTTAATTATTAAGGGTTTAACTACCAATAACTGGGAGTAAACACTGTAATTTCAATTATCTTTTGGAATTTTAGAAAAGCAACGATACTATCAACTAGTGCAAATCTCTTATGGTGGTAATAGAGTGGCTCACCACACATATTTAGTGCTTTCTCCTCATTCTTGTGCATTAAGACGACAAGGGTTTGTTTTTTAAATGAAAAGGTCAAAGGGGAATTTGGAAAATAAAGGCACAGAGATTAGGAACGCATTTCTCTCTATCATTCCCTTCTCTCCCTCCTTTCCCTTTTCACTCCTCCCTCCACTTGTGCTCCGTCAACAGAGATCATCGTCACCGCTGGCTACTGTCGCTTATCGACTACTTCTGCCTCGCTGACGGAGCCTACGTACGTGTTTGGTTGGCCTTAATCTGTCAATCCAACACAAACCCAGGTCTTCCCTCTTAGCGGCCTCGGAATCTACAACATGAAAAGCAGCGACGGCCAAAAATCTAAAAACTACACTTCCATTTTCACTTCTATCCTGACTGATTACAGCCAAGCAGAAACACACAAAGTTGCAACAAACAACACCGGAAACGTACACAAACTGACAACTATACAAGCAGCAAGGGCAATGGTCCTTTTCACTCTCATACGCCAAGGGAAGCATATTTCATACACAGGAGTGAGATGTAGTGTCTCTGAATCACTGGCTCGGTGGAGGTCACCCTGTCCTTGAATTCAATTCAATGTTAACAAGCAACACCTCGCTGTCACAGTTCAGAGGAAAAAAGCTGTATTAAAAAAGCTTTTTTTCCTGCCATTGACAGCTGTGTGCAGCGCTTGGACTGTAGTGAGGACAGAAGCACTTCCAGAACAATCACTGTCATGCAGGAACAGATAGCGACTGTACTTCAATACTGTGTATATATATTAATGTTATGGATATAGATTTGTTTCATCTTTATGGGAACTTATTTTATATTTGACTTTTTTTAACCCTATACTTAGTTGACCCAGGGCTCTATACCAGGCCCCCTCCTGTTTTCGCTCTGCACTAAATATCTTCACCGAAAATAGCCAATGTATAAGCTTGTAGATGTGCAATTTTTTTGAATGTTTGTCCCAGAATTGGGACGCTAGGGTTCAGGTGGTTAATCTATCGCTTTACTATTTTATCTTTTACTTTACATTGCTGAGGAAAGCTTGGAATACAAGCATCTCACTGCCTGCAATGACTGCTACTGTTGACAACCTTACTCCCACTGTCGTGTCCCTAATTGTTTTTCTATATTTAAAATGTGCTTTGGAAGAGGCCAGGTCTGGATATCACTGGAAATTGTGATATTGAGTTTAGAATTTTGAGTAAATTCTTCCTCCGAAGCTATAGTTTTGCCTTTTAATGTCTTTTTTTGCATTTACTGTATATTTGCCGAAAGTAATTGTGCCAGAGTGCATTATATTTGATTTTCCAGAGAATCATAACATTCTTAAGTGATATCTTCAAATTCTGTTATGAACGAAACAAATCATGTCATGGTATCAAATTATTTTTATAGCATCCACCCAGCCTTACTACTCTATATGGTAATTAACTTTACATCAACAATGCAAAAGTGCATCATTCTCTTCTTAAACTTTTGTATTTAACAACGTTAACTGACTTCACTAGAAACTGATATCTGAAAAGTAACTGCACTGTAAAATCCATTTGTACACTCTCAGTTAAATTCACACTGAGGATTTTTCTGTGTTGGCTACCGGACAGGTGCCATCAACGCGCAATCACTATTGCGTTAAGTTATCAACAGGTGTCTGAAGGAGATGTGAAACGGATTGAATGCTTAGTGGTTTGGCAGCAGGCTTTTCAACCACACACACACCAAGACAATGACGTGACAATGGCAACAAACTCACATACACATACTTCAAGAGTTTCCAAAAAACTATTCTGAGTAAACCTGTTCAA
Source organism: Gymnoscopelus microlampas (assembly GCF_963454915.1). NCBI lineage: Eukaryota > Metazoa > Chordata > Actinopteri > Myctophiformes > Myctophidae > Gymnoscopelus > Gymnoscopelus microlampas. The sequence continues at coordinate 13,494,459 of NC_139957.1, forward strand.
AAAGCACACAAAAATGTTACAAAGAACATTTGTTTCCAAAGTGTATTTCAGAAAAATGTTGTTCCTTGTTGATGACGTCTTTGCAGGGTAGGGTGGGGGGTGTCAGCTACAAACAACAACCAAGGAAGATGAAAAGCGCTGCTGCATTGCATTCTGGGATTTTTTAAATCTATATATACAGAAACAACCCGTGCGGAGTGATAATATGACGCATTATATATATATATATATATATATATATATATATATATATATATATATATATATATATATATATATATATATATATATATATATATATATATATATATATATAAATAAAACTCCATTATAAACTCCTGACGATCCAGCGTTTTATTTTGCCAAGATGGCTCCTGCAACCCAGAACAGTACTCCTCATTTCGGTGATCAACATGAAACTTCTGAAAGGCTCCGACAAAAGCAGGAGTTACTTAGATTACCAATGTCCTTATAAATAGGTACTGCCCTCTTCAGTGACCAATGTTAAAACTTTGTAACGTCCCATGTTCAGTACTCCCACTGATCTGTCTTCATGTCCAAGTAGCTAAGAATGTTTTGGGCAAATTTCACTGCCTGCTTCCGTGCAGCCTTGGTGGGCTCATCTCCTTGCGGGTCCACTGCATCCAGTGCCAGCAGCTGTTTGGTCAGCATCTCTTCCAGCATCATGTAGCTCTTGTCCCGCTTGCCATCGAATCCCAAGACTTGAGCCTGGAGGTCTGACAGGCTGCCCAGCACCCGCCACACGGCCCGGTATGAGGGGAGCTCTGTGGGGCTTGGTTGCCTGCGGGTTAGCAATGCCTCGCGGAGGTCCAGGAAGGTGATGATGGCTTGGACCTCCAATACAGCTCGGCGCCTGGCCTCGCGGATGCAGGGGTTCTTGGCTGTATCCACCTGGTCCAGGTGGGTGAGCAGGCTCTGGAGCTCGGCTTTGGGACAGAAGAAATCACCGGTCCCACAGTGCCTTAGGACCTCCATCCTAAGGTGGGCGACGTGGTTGCGCACAGCCTCGATCTCACGGATGGAGTCATTCTGGGCCAGGTCGTACCTTGATGACACACACACACACATGATTTCTGTCACTCAGTTTCAAACAAGATCCAAGGATCAACAAAGTGTGTGAAAACCCTTGTCAACAACATCCAAACAAAAGGCTGGAATGTTACGTGAAAACCATCTATCTATACTACAGTATGTACTTCAGGTGTTAACTAAATTCGGAACTCTACTTGGTAGAGACCCACCTGCGTGTGTCATCCCCCTCTCCCTCCAGGTCCAGATGTTTGAGGAGGCTGTTGATTTCCTCCACTACCTGCTTCCGGTAACTTCGGATCGCTGCGTTCCCGGAAACGTCCAGGGCATCCAACTCCACCAGGAGCTCCGTCAGTATGCGTGACAGGTGGGCACAGCTGTCTCTCCCACTCAGACCCATCAGCAGGGCTACCAGCTGGCTCCGTGCACCGCTCACCTGAACCATCAACTGTGTAGGATAGGATGAGTGGAGATTATATTTAGTTTATGAATAGCAGAGTATAGTATATAGTTACAGTACCGTGTTGTATTTCTTTTTATATACAAGACAAAGTGGATAGTCCACTCCCATTAGACAGTATAAAAGCTGACAAAGAGGCTCCAAGGTGGATAGGTAGCATAAATTTAAATTCCTCTGGAGCCTTTTTGCCTTATGTTCCCCACCGACACCCACCCACACCCAGTCTCCAGACAAAGAAACCATGTTTTGACCTGGTTGATACAGTGCACGGCCTCATGTGTATCTCCAGACAGGGGCAGGGAGAGGGTCTGCTGCCGCGTTCGCCCCTCGATGATGTCCTGGACGGCACAGAGCCGGGTCAGCGCCCGATAGCGAGCTTTGCGCAGTGGGACCCTCCCTTCGGTCTTGACCTGGGTCAGCTTCAATATAATCCCCTGCAGTGAGTCCACCAGGTCGTCACTGATCTCCGCCACCCCTCCAGCTCGCTGTGGTGCCACTACCCCGTCGTCGATTAACTGGCGTGCGTTCTGACTCAGCTCCTCGATGGCCAGGCGTGATGGGTGGGTGGCATTCTCCTCCAGGTATCGAAGCAAGCCCTCCACCTCCTGGGCAGCCCGCTTGCGTGCTCCCTGCAGATCGCCTCGGCCCTCCGTGTCCACTTGGTCGACCTCCAGGAGCAACCTCGTCAGCTCGCGCTCCAGGCGCTTGTAGTCGCGGTCGTTCTGCAGGCCGCTGAACGTACAGACCTGAGGCCCGAGAGAAGCTACCTCCCGCTGGATCTCGTAAAGTCGCATCATGGCTGGGTGCTGGGGCTGGTAGCCCGCTTGGTGGTACTGCCCCATATGCATTGGATGTGGCTGCTGATGCTGCTGCTGTTCGTGCTGCTGCGGGCCGCCATGGTCCATCCTCTTCCCCCCATCAAAGGGCTTCCCAAACAGGCTGGAGGGACAAGGAAGCACAGCAGCACAAAGGATGTCAGTACAATAAACAACAACTCGGAGCAGATCCTCATTTTAGCAAAAAGCCCACTGAGAGCTCAGATGCAGACTTAGCTGATTCATCCTACAACAATTCAGCAGCTACTCTATCTATTTTACCAGCTGGGGTTTTAGAAAAGGACAGGACCTCCAAATAATGGATGTGTGCCATCCAAAACGGTTGGCAGAATAGATCAATTTTCCAACCACAAGATTTAGCAGTGTATAGGCTGGTGGCTGGTGTGAATTCCCCACCCTGATTACATCAGCGCCCGATGGGATGCAATAACAGTTTCACTAAAATAGTAGATTTTCAACCATTCACACATTAGCATACATGAAGGCACAAAACTGTAGCCTAGTTCTCCTACTGGCCATGTTTGTATTAGTGAGGCTGTGCTGGCTTATAGCCTGCAGGTCAAACTGTGTGACACACACCAGCTGTAGAATCAGAATGACTTTAATCACAGAGAATAATCAATGCACAGCAATTAGACTTGGTGACACTGGTGCAGATGCAATATATTGATAATTTACACTGCTTCACAGTACAGACACACTGTATGGCAGAGAGGACGTCACGTACAGAGCACAGTGGCTGAACTGGATGGAACTTCTTGAGAAGAAAAATGAATCAAAGCAGCAGTCTTTTGTTGAACCATTAGTCTGCCCTCATCTGTGGTTAGACTACAGTGAAAGCTAACAAACTTGTTCAAAGACAACCTATCTTACATAGGGAGAAAATCCACCCACTCAAGCCACTCATTAAAGCATGCCCTACAAACAGGCTAAACTAATTAGACTAAACTACACAGGGGAGGATTTCAGAATTTTAGACCCGTTTCAACAGCCATCGTGCGACTAAGCAGTTTGTACATGTGACTCTACAGTTAACACACAATCTGTCTTAATCGAACACTGTTAGGCGAAGATGAAATGGCTACATGATGTAAAGATTTACATTCATTACATTACTGATTATGTGTAGACAGTTAGTAGTGATCATTTTCAATGCTGATTATTTTCTAAGCAGCACGTGATTATTTTCTGAGCAGTATTTGAGGATCATCTAGATTACCATCTAGATTTCGGAGAGTCCTAGACCACAGATTACCGGTGTTTTGACTGATATTTTGTATAAAGAAAATTTAAAAAAATACCCGTCACCCACAAATAACTTTTTGAAAAATGTAAACATGAATTTCACTTTATTTAACCACTTAAGCCATATTCAAAATGTATGACATGCCTAAAATAGGGACGCCAGGTTGAAAGTGCTTAAAAATTGGACACATCAGCTGCATATGTCAAAGCAGTCAAATAATGGCCGATATATCAGCCAGAACAAAATATTGGTCGGTCCCATCCATCTATCTGTAACTGACATGCTGACAAGACATTTCAAGATGACCAGCAGAAATACAAGATACCACCCACCCAGTGAAAACAAGAACATATTCCAACTCAAGCATAATCACATTACCAGTTTCAAAAGATAGTCTAATAACCTAATTTAAAATGCATCAAATTTGCCTCAAGCAATGAACTCCATTTCCAATTCATCACTACTTGTACTACTCAGTTGAACCAGTGACAAGAGACCAGTTCTACTTTCTCTGGCTAAATGATGGAGACTCTCAAAATGTTAATGTGCTTGGCAGGAAAGGCAAGCTCTCTGCTTTGCTGTACACTACAGTGATATTCTCTGGCATTTAAAGGGACAGGTTGTAAGAAGTAGGGCTGGGAGATATGGACAAAATCTAACAGAATCTTTTGAACAAATAGATTGTAAACCTCGATATCAATATTGTGATGATAATATCTTTTTTTTTTCTTCTTAACGTTCAAAAACTGTGAAAATCAGCTAAATTGCTTGGAGATTGGCTATATTTAACCTTTACCCTAACTAATTTTAAGTATAAAAGAAGGCTTCAAACCAGGAAAAGACAACACTTATGCCATTATCACGATATTAAAAAATCAATAGAAGATATCTAAGTCTCATATATCGATATATTTCCCAGCCCTTCTAAGAAGCACAGTCAATGACCCATGGTTGTGTGTACAGTAGGCTGAAATTCTACACATGAAGACATTAATTGTGACTGAGTGACTAGATAGCCATTTGACGACCCCGATGCCGTTAGGAGGTGGCGTATGCTCTGTGCTTAGTAAAACGTTTTTTTTTTTGTTTTAGCAGATTGTGCGTTCTAATCCTCACCGGTGCTGTAGTTTATCCACCAGGAATGTTGATAGGTTTATTTATTTTATTAGAACAACCTATAGATCTCAATATTACAGCTTTTGGGAAAACAACACTACTCAGAGCGGAAAATCTATGGAAGAAACACATGTGCGCACACACAAATAAATTAAAGCACATTTACTATAGCCGTGGGTTGAATGATAAAACAGAGAGTGGTTGTTTTTCCCTCTCCTTTCTGCAGAACAGTTGTCAGATGAGAGTTAGCATCACAAGACAGTCATCAGACAAGAGAACAGCAAGTGGCTACGGATGATGTGACCGTTGCATATTTATAATCTGTCACCAGTGACCCCAGAATAAGCCATTTGTATTCATTGATAGGATCAATACCGTTTATAAGAATTGAATGGATTATGCATCAACATTCCCTGCCTAAAGTACATTATGTAACAGGGAGAGGGGTGTGCATCTCCAGAGTGAGGTGGTTAAATCTGGGCAGAGTTCAGACAACACTACGTTAAGGTGTTCAAAAATCTAGAAGTAGACATCCTCTGGCCAGACAGACAATCTACTCATCTCTTAATTGTGACCCTTGATGCTCGATAAAGAGCCAAAAACCATGACCTGCACCAGGCAGTGTGATGATGTAGCCCAGAGGGATTGGGCGGGTGTTACTTCCATGCGTGAGTCACACACTGCACAAATATACGATGATGATCCTTGAGTAAAAATGAAAGGAATACCTGGATCTGTTTAAAAACCTTTTTTTCCCCCAAACCAAACCTCACCACCGCGCATAGACAGCGTTGCGGCATTATGTCATCGTGGCAGATGTTACGAGGCTGGTTCTATCAATCTATCTACAATATGAAGATGAGATGAGAGCAGCCACCATAAACACAATCACACCCACATCTCATACAGTAGCGACATACCATTAATCCTCACGTACTAACTGTACTGTACATGCCATCTCTCTCTCTCTGTGTGTGTGTGTGTGTGTGTGTGTGTGTGTGTGTGTGTGTGTGTGTGTGTGTGTGTGTGTTCAGTTGCTAGGTTGCTGTGTGTGTACAGTAACAACAAGCGACACCGTCTTCCTTCCCCAAAACGCGCATCACCATATTATTTCTCACCTTTTCAAAACTCCAAAGACATTCGCGCACATCTCTACAGATGAGTGTTTCCATCAGACAGAGACCGGGTACCTATAGAGACATGAAGCCACCACATCAGATGGACAACACAGTTCCAGCAGCTCGATCCGTGGGTGTGTGCGTGTGTGTGTGTGCGTTTCAGACAGTACAGGTCCAAGTGTGTTCTGTTCTGAATGGATGCGGACCCCTCCCTCCCTCCCACGGACCCATTGGGCTGGTTCTACTGAGTCTGCTCCCAACGGTCGGGTGGGAAACTTCACGAGAACAACTAACGTTTAACGACGAGCTACCAGTGTTGCCAGATTTTGAGAGAGAAATAAGCAACCAGGTCTATGAAAACAAGCCCAAAAGAGGCAACTATAGGCTACATGAGCCCTTGCTAATTGTAAATAGCAGATCTGCAAGCTCGTAGATATGATATTTAAAAACAAATCTGGAAGAAAATTTGGAATATTTTTGAAACATTTTAACAACACAAATCTTGAATGGGGGTCCCTGGCACAAATACATTTGGGGGTCCTTGACATGAAAATGTCCACTGGTTTAAACAACATTAGGAAATAAGCTTAAAATAAACAACTACACTTTACACTTTACTAAACAAGCCCAATACCGCAACCACCAATATTTTCAAGCAACTTCACAGAAAAACAAGCCCAAAGTCGCTTATAGTAAGCGGACATGGCAACACTGCCGACAAGCCACATTTACGACTAAACATTAAACCGTTGGACCGAAACAAACACGAAAAGAGCCTCTTAAACACCCACACGGTCCAGTTCTTGTGGGTTGTTGTATTGGCTTAACGTTATTATTCCAGCTGTTAGCTCAGCTAACTGATGAGAACACAATGATATGACCTGCTGTGTCTGATCATCACCAGTGCATTATTTATTTTCCACATCCCCAACTTGTTAAAAACGTAAGACCTGTGTATGTATATATCATAAAGATGTAATTGTTTTACCTGCATAACCAGCGCACAGCCATCTGAATTGTTGTTGAGAGACGCTCACCTCAGAGACTCAAGCTAAACATTAGCCTCTAGGCTACAGTTCTCACTGTGCTAAAGGAGCACTTTACGTTATCTATAAACTAACACGGAGTTTCTACGGGCTTTGTCATAGGATCAAATTAACACAGAGTTTCCAAAGCCCCGCCCGCCCCAGTTCTATGTGATGATACGGGCATTGCCACCAGCATTGCCAGGTCTGCTTATTATAAGCGACTTTGGGCTTGCTTTTCTGTAAAGTTGCTTGTAAATATTGGTAGTTCCGAGTTGCGTTTTTTGGGGGGTTGTTTCTAAAGTGAAGTTGCTTATTTGGGCTTGTTTCCTAATGTTGTTTAAACCAGTGGTTCTTAAACATATTCATGACAGTCAAGGACCCCCAAATGAATATGTAATTATCCAAGAACCCCCCATCTGAAAATAATTTGTGCCAGAGGATCCCCCATAAGATTTGTATTAAATGTAGACAGTATATCATATAAATAAATATTTAACTGTTATGCCTGCCCCTATAAGTGTGTCAGACGCGGTTTATGTTATATCGCTTCTTTTGGGCTTGTTTTCACATACCTGGTTGCTTATTTCTCTCACACAATCTGTCAACGCTGATTGCTACGTTCTACATTGCCTTTTAAAGCGAACAAGCGAAGCAGTTGATAACACGAACAACATTTATAGGATCGGGTTAATGGGGACATATTGTATCTACAACTGTACCATCGAGCGCGGAAGGTGATTAATGTAATAATAATTATAAGATATTTTTTTTCTTTTTTTTTTGGTCGTTCAACATTTTACGCGTGGAGTCACGTGACAACACGCCTTGAAGAAGGACACCACAGACACCCCCGGTGTATTCCAAACAAGACATACCGTTTGTAGAATAACCGATTTATTTACAATGCCTGGTAGAACAGCGGTATGTTTTTTACGAAAGTCATACTGTCGTGGTGGTGGATCACACGGATCCTTGTTATCAGCACTCATCAGCCGTCAGTGCAGCTCCCAACAGCAGACCGCAGGAGCACCAAAGGTTAGTGATTGGTATTAGTATTATATACGGTAAACACGCCTCACTAAATCACTAACCGTTAGTTATTTCGTGCAGTGATGCAAGAAGTACTCAACTCCTACGCAATGTATATGTACTCTGTTACAAGTAAGTCCCGTATTAGCCATGGTTCACGACGCAGGGCTAGTCCCGTATTAAAAATGTACTTGAGTAAAAGTACAAAAAAGTATCGGCATCAAAATATACTTTAAGTACCAAAAGTAAAAGTACTCATTATGCAGAAATGTCCTGTTTCACAAGTTCTAAGTGTCTTTTGAAAATAGCCGAGGTATTAAGCTCACAATGCGTCGCATATCGTGACGCATTGTGAGCTTGTATATCTGCTATTTTCAAATGGCCGAAATATCTATACGGTTGAAGTGGTAAGTGTGTTTTGTAATAATAATCAAAATCTAAGTATCTATCGTTTATACCTTTATTCATAAGCCCGGCTATACCTTGCCATACGACGGTGTCGCATGCCTAAAATACCCGACCTACAACCAGCTCTAAACAAAACAAACTTCTCTAATATGATCTTGCCTTGTAGAGCTGCTCACACACACAAATTAACTAATACTCCGTCGCACGACGTTGCTTGAATAAACACATAGAGCAGGTTGAGTCGTTTCAAGTCCTAAAAGAACCACCAACAAGGCCTGGCATTAAAATACGTTAAAATCAATGTTATTGCCCAGTTAGTTAGCTACCTCACCTGTCTGCCATGGTGTCGTGTTGAATTCCAAAGTGCTGTCATCAGTCTGCAGAGTCTGTTTACACATGATAAGCTGCTTTACAGGGCAGGGGACAGCCTCCACCAGCACCGTTTTTGTAACCTGTTGTTCAGGACCCAATGGTGTCTAATTAAGATTTCTTCTTGTTGCCCCGGGGCCTGTTTCACGAAACCGAGATAGCAGATTTTCCCGGGATTTATGAACTATCCTGGATGAATTTATCTTGGATTATCCATGAAAGCAATGCCACATTAGTTACCATGGAAATGTAGCTGTGAAGTTAGCCAGGTCCAGACCAGGCTAACAGCCAGGTTTAACTAATCCTATTGCCTTTACTGTTCATTAAGCAGTCAATCTGATCACAAACCAATGAGTTTTTCCACACTTATTCAATTCTTATGTGTTTTCTTGACACAATAAGCCAGCTATTTTTGTCTCCGCAAGGCCGAAGGCACGGAGGTCAGAGCAGAACCTCTGCTAGCCCTGGTCCAGAGCACAAAGAACATGTTTTAGTAATTTCTTCTTGTTGCTCAGGTCAACTAATGTCCCTTGGGGATAGGTGTAAGAAAGGGTTTGGAACATTAGTTGACAGGGCAACAAGAAGAAAGCTTAACTAGACACCATTAGGGTCCTAAAAAACAGGTTACAAAAACATGTTCTTCGGGTGTTGGTGGAGCCTCTCCCCTGCCCTACTATAGGTTACACCACGTGATGATATGTATAACTGTACCTCTGTCATACTGTCAATAAAGTATTCAATGATGTCCAAAACATTGTGTAACAGAGTATTTGAAAAGCTAAAGTTGTGAACAATGGATTAGTAATTTGAACCTTGTGCTACCAAATCATCCCACAGGGGGTTGCCAGATACACAATCTTATTTGATCTAATCTTGTATCTAGAATTAGGGAGCCCACAGCATTTTCATCCAAACCTGGCACAAATATTTCCCATGGGTCTGGGCTTTGAACAGGCTACTTTCCCCCCTTTCAGTTTGCATAAAATTGATACATTTTGCATAAAACATGCCATTATTGACCTATGTTATGGCCACCAGGGGGCCTGTCTGCGTGCATGCACCATCCACAGGGAGTACTTGCCCCTATTCACATTAACAGGGAACGTAAACGGCTTCAGGTTCCTCTGGGTTCACATCAGTGAGGACCTGAGCTGGTCACATCATGTTGACAATAGCTAACTTCTTGGTATTTGGTAACGGCAAGCCAAGGCTCTTCAGAGGGTGGTTAAAACAGCAAAACGCATCACCAGGACTGAGCTGCCAGTCTGGGTCCTGTCATGCTGGCTTTCTCATACACCTTCAACAAAGGTCACTGCAAAGCGCATGAATGCATTGACATCAACCTGCATCATGGGCCATGGCCCTATACGTTTTGAGTGCCTTCTCCAAGGGAAAGAGAACCAGCAGCTGACAGGAAGTCCAGTATCAAGTTGCACATGTTTGCATGCAGGGCCAGATCCCTGACTATCCATAACTATTGTGTTGAACACTGAGCTTTATTTTGGTCCACATTCGCACGCAACAGTTACTCCCCTCCAGGTGAGAAAGACCAGTGTGAAGAGCCATGGCGATTGCATCGTCAGTAGATCTATTTTGGCAGTATGCAAATTGAGGGTCTAGGGTGGCAGGCAACGTGGAACAAATTAAGTCCACCTGTTTCTCTGTGAGTGAGTCACTCTTAGTATAAATACTCAAGGCCCGAATTCTGTAGCATAGCATGGATGTAAGATACCATTACATAGTACAGAGTATAAAACATATGACAAGACAAAATACAATTATTGGGAAAATAGTATTTAGATTTTTATCACTGCCTTCTCCTGGTTCACATCCTACCTCTCCGACAGAAGTCAATTCATTTCCATAAACGACTGCAAATCAATCACAACTTCTGTAACCCATGGTGTCCCCCAGGGCTCGGTGCTTGGCCCTCTCCTTTTTATCCTTTACATTCTCCCCCTCGGACAGATCACATGTCAACCAGATCACCAAAACAGCCTTTTTTCCACCTCCTCAACATTGCCTGCCTTTGTCCCACACTATCCCACACTGCTGCAGAGACACTCATTCACGCCTTCATCCAATCCAGACTCGACTACTGCAATAGCCTTCTAATACGGTGCCACCCCCAACGTTCTCAAGAAACTACAGTATGTGCAAAACTCTGCTGCTCACCAGAACCCAATCCAGGGACCACATCACTCCAGTCCTCCACGACCTTCACTGGCTCCCACTCAAACACAGACTAGATTTCAAAATACTTTTAACCACCTACATGGCCCTCAACAACTAAGCTCCCTCCTACCTATCTGACCTCCTTCAACGCCACGGCCCCTCTCATTCCCTCAGACATTCCCTTGTCCCCAAGACAAAATGACAAATCTGGGAAGACAGGGCTTTCTCAGTTTCTGGCCCCTCTCTTTCGAACTCACTCCCAGCTCACATCAAAGCTGTCCCCACCCTTGCCCAGTTCAAAACCACCCTCAAAACCCACCTTTTCAGACACACATTCCCCACCTAATTCTGATGAAATGTTTGCCCTTTTTCATGATTTCGTTTGCTTAGTTTTTTTAGCCTCTTTTTTTGGCCTACCAGCACCTAATTTTACCCTCACAGTCACACTCCCTCGATTCTCCAGCTGACTGTACTCTGCCATCCTAGTGGCATGGCACCTCTGTCATGTTGAGTGATTCCTCGTAGTTGCCTGTTCATCTTGCTAATTGCCTTCATCAGTGAGTGCATTAAATCTATGGTGCCATCAATGCAGAAGGTAGGGTAATAGGCACCTTTTAGGTCTTACCAGATGGCCTTGGGCATCCCGCTGTCACTTGATATGTCGCAGAGACACAAACAGATCCCCTGCTTCTCTTTATGAGAACTCTGGATAATAATGCTTGTGGTGGTGGCACTGGATGTGAACTGTGCTTAATCTGTCAAGTTGAAACTGAAAAACTGCACTCAAGGTTTGCTGTACTGATTCACTGCATTTTTTTATTCAACCTTTATTTTACAAGGTTCATTACATTTCTTTGTCTGTAGGGACCTGACGTACAAAAAAAGTAACTCATGACAAACATAAACTTTGCTGACAAACAACGTCTGATCCATCTTGTCTTTTTCTTTTTTTTGTACAGAGATCCACGTTCCGCCCTGCACCTGACTCCACACATGACTGGATTGGTCCGCCAGACCTTGTGTCAAACCTTCGGCCAATCGTGTATTGCATCCCAGAGAATGAGACGGAGTTGGAGAAACGTTTGAGAAACTTGAGGCAGGAGACAGAGGATTGGAACCATGAGTTCTGGACCAAACAGAACATTACCTTTAGAAAGGTTTGTACTGTACTGTAGCTGTTTCTGTGTAGATCAGTGGGGTTAAAGTCCTCTGTAATTTAGTGAGTAGAACATGTGCAACAACACTGCTAGGGTTAGCAATTCAATTCCCTATGTAGATCAGTTGTAAAAACATGGCATTAACAGTGCGTTGGGTTGAGGCTGGTCTATTCTTCCAGACTCTTTGGCAGGTACCCAGACCAAAAAGTTGGTTTGGAGTAATTTTTGCAAGTGGGATGGGCTTGAGAATTATCTTGGTTTTGGTGTCTGTAAGTAATCTTTATTTATACAGCACCCCCATGAATGGCTTCCAAAGTGCTTCAGTAGCAAAACAAACACAATAAAAGATACAGAGTACACAAAACAGAAGAAACTAATAAAAAGAAAATAACTTTTTTTATGGAGATACTGAGAGGCCCTGATGTCAACAGGAAGGTTGTTCCATAGTCTGCCCCTCCCTGGTGGTCTAAGGTTAGATTATGTTGCAGCTGGCAGTGCTAAAGCTGTTCTTATTTGAATACTATATAATTTCAAAAGCCATCATTTTACAAGTATTCAATTGTTGTTTTGTTATGAGTAAATCATAATGTTCTTTTAAGGTGTTCTATAATAAGGCCTCGGGGGATTGTAGAGGAAAACCTAATCTTACAGTAGAGTAAAATGATATACATTTCTTAAATACAAGACATAGTGCCGTAGAGGGAGACCTAAAAATCTGTTTTTACTTCTTTGAGTTACCAAATACCTCACCCTGAGATATTAAATGGATAGTTAAGATTTGTCCTCCTTACCCAGAGTCAGACAAGCTCATGGATGCATTTTTAGATCTGTGGGCAGTTAAGGTGTGTTGAGTGAGTGAGGATAAAGTTAGTTTAGTTAGCTCAATTCCTGCATATCTAGTAGATTAAGTAGCTACTGCTTTCGAAAGTAGGGACACTTTTAAACTTCCCCAAAGATGGATGTCTGGTCTCAACAAAACTACACATTGCAATTCATGTCTTTATAGTTGATAATTTCACTATTAGCAAATAAATAAAATTATATCACACAGCCACAGTGGATAAATACAAATATGCATATTTTATAAGTATTAAGTTTAAATTGCATTTCTAGTTTAAATTGATATATTTCTTTCTTATCATTGGATATATTATTCTTTTAAACTCGTGAAACTATTAAAAATAGTGTACTATTGGTCTGTGTGTGACTGTCCCTGTTCTGTTCATGAGAAACAGTTTGGTATTTTCCCAGCAGAGGGCAGCAGGGCACAAGTAAACTTACTCTTAAATGATCACTTACTGTCAATTTATCATAAAGAGATAACGTTTTCTTAAGTTGTATTTTAGAATTTAGAATCTATATTATTATAATAATCAGAAAAAATATACCTAATTTAATAGTGATTACATTCTAGTAAGAGTATTTAAAACATTTGTTTTGGTCTTTTAGGAGAAGGATGCATATATCACCTCTATGTTGAACACAGAAGGCTTGTTTCAGCGTGATGAGCAAGGTGAGGAGGCGTAAATATTCCACACTGTTAATATCTGATATCTCAAAATCAAACACAACCGAGAGACAATGTTGTATTAATTGCTTTGCCTCTTCCCACCTCTCAGGACGAAAGAGAACACTGAACAGTGAAGAAATGGCTGTGTTTTACAAAAGCTTCCTGGACAATAACAGAATAAGACATTCAAATTATAACAAGTAAGTTTAGTTTTCACTTCTGTTTTTATTGCGTGGCTCTGCAGGACTGGAGGATAGCCTTTTTATGGGTCTGTCCGGAGCAAATCTTGCGAACCACTGCACCGATCATATTTCTTGTACACACTGCCATTGGGACGATAGAGTACCTCCACAAATAATTTTTGAGTGGTGCCAACCACTCCTATATCTGACTTTGTCCGTATGTATGTATGTCCAATAAACAAACATTGATGACAACATCAATACGGGGCTCATCAAAGGCACCACTCTCTTCACACAGGGTGTGATTTTTGTCTCCGCCAGGAGACTATGTTTTCACTTTCCAAGAGCAGATTAATGTCTCAATAACACCATATTTTTTATTTTAATGCTTTCATTCTTTTGTTTTTCCTTACCAGGGAATGGTACAAACGAAACTTCACCATCACCTTGTTCATGGCCAGAGTGGTCCTTCGCAGCATATGGAGGAATATCACAGAGAGACTACGTGTAAAGAAAAAGAACACTCCTGCCACATGATGATCATAATAAATAAAATATTCTCCCACCTTCCCATCCTATCCACTTATTGTCTGATCTTGTTTAGCTAATAATGCATTACTTACTGTGAAGTCAAAGGCAAGAGGCACGCCTCAATGTTATTTTTCGGCAACACCCTACTTCAAGCAGTCCTCAGTGCTAATTTATCGATTTTTAACTCTGAGTGTACAAATGGGACCTTAAAAAATGAACACATGGGAATAGGCCCAATACCAACCACAGTTCTACTGTTGAATGGTGAGTTGTTGGTTGTGACATTGTGCGTGTGGTTTGTTATTATGAGACTGACAGGAAAAGGAACTATTTGATTTACCAATACCAACAAATGTCATTAAATGCAACCATCCTAGCATTACACCACACAGATGTAAACGAATTAATGGCTCTGCTCACATAAGCATGTGTATATATGAGGTTATTAACTTAGAACTATCACATTTAAAAAGTGACTTGGCTCTAAATTCGATTAATTCAAAACATTAACTCTCACTCTCACTACCACCCCTACAATCTGTGCGATGACATCATTATTTAGGGAGGGAGGGTAGAGTTTAGATCCCATAACCCAAAGGTATGGTCGCGTCCTGATTGGCCAGTTGGGTTGTCAGGCAACTGCTTGACAGTATAACAGCAAATATAGACATAAATAATCGTACACTTTTGTAACAAACTTTTTGTATCAAGTCATTACAATGCCAGAGGATGTCTGTTTGTTGATATATACAGAGTGTAAACTCGGATACTATTTTGCTATATACAATACTATATTGCTTAAAAATAAATCCTGTAAAACTAGTGATTTCCGTGACAATCACCTAGCCAATTACAGTTCGACGCTCCTCCGGGCCATGGGACATTCTGGACTATACCGGGCATCGCCATTTTCACGCATCGCACAGTCTGCTCAGTCAGTGGATATTGGATAAGCGAGAGCTGTCATCTTCGTGGTATAGCTCGTTCAACTTCAGTTTTCAGTCAAAATGGAGATGCTTACGAGTTAGTTTGAACGATATGTTCCCGTCATGGAAGTAGCAGAGGTGTACCGTCTGTAATGGGGGTCTTTAATTCACTCATTGATAGATTAAGGAGGGTATGTAGCTATGTAGCTTAGCTGCTCATCATTAACGCTCCCTTCATGCAGCAAAACCTGGATCAATCCTTCTTCTCATAGAAAGACAAGCTTCTAGGATATTGTTTTATATCGTGCTGACCGTTGGGTTCTTTGGCCGTATTATTGACAAACATTGCCAGTAAGAAGAAGAGACTGGCAACACCTTTGAAATAAAAATAAAACCTCCAGACACATTAGAGTTTGAGAATCAGAAAGCAAACGTTTACATTCTACCTCGGCAACGGATGTCCTAAAGGAACGGTAAGCAGTGTTGCCATGTCCGCTTATTATAAGCGACGTTTTGCTTCTTTTTCTGTGAAGTTGCTTGTAAAAATTGTCAGGGTTGCGTTTTTAGGCTTGTTTCTAAAATGTACTTGCTTATTTAGGCTATTGCTTCAGAAATTTGTGGTTCAAGTGGTTCTCAAATATTTTCATAAATGTTTTGTGCCACAGACAGGGAGCATTTGTGTTAGAATGTCTAAAAAAATTCACAATTTATTGCAAGAGTTTTAGAAAATAGCAGATCTACAAACTCACAACGCGTCGTGAGCTTGTAGATTGGCTATTTTCAAATAGCCGATGCGATGCATTATGTTTAAAGTGCTAAGTTGCTTCTTTTGGGCTTGTTTTTCTAGACCTGGTTGCTTATTTCTTTCACAAAATGTGGCAACACTGACGGTAAGACTGGCTCTGTCTATTTGCTGGACTTTTGGTGCATTTCTAAACAAGAAAAAAAGGTCTTCAATTATTATTTGCAAATGTCTATGTGTGTGCTCACGGGTGTGTGATTAATGGCACAGTGTATGCCAACACCAAGACCCCTTTGTGTATTGTGATTTTGTTTTGTAAACATTGATTTTGGTAATTAGATTACTATAACACCAGTTCATTACCTGTCACTATATAATAATAATCTTTATTTGTATAGCACCTTTCATGACATCAAATCCAGCCCAAAGTGCTTTACATAAAAAAGAGATCAACAAAAATTATTATAATAAGATTATATAATAAGATTAAAAACAATAAGATCAAAAACATGATACACAAGATATCAGGCTCTATATGACAGCCTGGCTTCATTACAATGACCACATTAAGACATATTGATAATTACCATTTTGTAAACATTTGCCATGTAGAATCTAACAAGGGGGGCTGCCTTCAGCCATTCGTTACAGGAGGGTTTTTAATTTAAGAAGGGTGAAAAGAAAAAACAATAAAGGCGTTAATTAAAGTTGTATTTCTAATTGATACATGCAGTGTTTCCTGCAGGACCAAAAGCAGGGCTTAGCCAACTGGTTCTTCAGGTTAATCCATTTGCTGATAGACAGTAGAATGAAACCTTTGACACACAGTAATGTCTTTTAGTACTGGACTATATACAGTAGATGCACTATTAACAATAACTGGTAGAGTATTAGTAAGTAGGAGTTTTATTGTGAGATGTTGATTTGATGGTTGTCATTGGTATGCTGAAGCGGGATGAGTCTAGTCTCTCACTCCTGGCTGTGAAAGATTCCTGTGTTGAGTATACGGACTCAGACACTGTCAGGGGACAGTGGAGGCCAGTGTAGCACACACAGCTGGGACCTCAAAGCCAAGACTGAGAGGTGCCTGTGAATAGATGAGATTTGGACACAGATTCACAGGCTACACTGACTGCTAGATATCTAGCAGTTGTGGTTGTATATAAACCCACAATCTGTGCCCTCACGTGCATTGCAGTGATCTGTTCAGTGCAGCTAGGTAGGTAGGTATACCTGTATAAGAATGTGTAGAGTCAGAGTACTTATCTCTGCAGGGCCGGGGGACAGAGTTGATGTTTTTTAGCCCCTGTCTGTGTGTGTCTCTGTCTGTCTCTCTGTGTGTCCAGCTATCTCGCAAACCGCTGGACCGAATAATGTCAACTGGAGTTGCTTTATGAATCCAAGGGATAGCCTGTATGGGAACTGGTTCAACTGGCAGTTGAACCAGTTCCCATACAGGCTATGGCCATTTCCATGGTCATGGCCATGACCTAACTAGATTTTCCGCCATTTTGCATTTTCTTCAAAACACTTTTCTGTTACTACTCCTCCTACAGATTTTGTCCAAAACTCACACACATCGGTACACATTACCTCTGGAGTCATGTCATAAACATGTATTATATCAGTTTTTTGTATTCCTTTCCAATCGGCTATAATTGGCTTCCAAAGTTTGCTTGACGGGCCAATTTCACAAAGAGATGGCAAAAAAATAAAGCATCTTATGATTGACACCAAATTTGAATAACATTGATGCACAGAGACAAAAGCGTGCCACAAATGTCAGGCACGAACGCACGCACGCACAGGGATAATTTTTGCCCTCAAATGCAGTACTGCGTAATGTGCAGTCTACCTATATTTACAACAATCTAACAATCTACCTATTTACAAAAACATGTAGCTGTCCTTCAGGCTAACAACCCCTGCCCCTATGGGAAAATATTAGCCGAGATCAGAGTACACACACACACACGCACACGCACACGCACACACACACACACACACACACACACACACACACACACACACACACACACACACACTCATGCAATCTTTGAGTTCTCATTGCACTGCAGTTCAATATTCAATCAATGTGGTTTATATATAATATGCGCTTTTTATGCACTGCCGTCTGCCTACTGTATGTGTACCGTAACATCTGTCTCTCCTATCCTCCAAATACACCGTACTATATCTCTCCTCTGTCCTCAGGCTTACACACCCTAGTCCCTCTGGGATAGCTTGTTGTTGTCAGAGGTATCCCCCAGTGGTTTTACATGTCAGCCTTATAGTGTACCTGTGATGGGAATTGGATAATTATAGAGCTGTCTACAACAGTAGTGTTTTGTTGTAATGCTAGAACTCTGGTGCTTGTTTGAATGGTTTTAGGGGGGTTCAGTTGATCTACATAATACTCACGAAAACAAAACATGTCTACTGATAGCAGACAATACTCAATAAAATTTGACACTGGAATCGCCACGCCTGGATGTAGGCCTACACTAGGCTACAGTGTACCTTTATTCTGTGGTTAAGGGTATGTGGTATGCATTACTCACCAAAATCATTTTTTAATACGAATAGTCCACTGTCCATAAGACAGAATAATAAAACATTTTCTTTTAGGAATTTCTTCTATCATAGCATTGTAGAGGGAGACAGCGGAGATTGTACCTCTATCACACAGATCGTAAGACATATTTAAACTTTGATCATTGTAATTATCTCTGTGCCCATCTGGTAGGCTAAGCCTTGAGCCACCAGGGGTCCCCTTTCTTTTGCAGTAATCTTATAGGCTATATTATCACCTACATGATCTTGCAGTAGTAAGGGCGGGGCACAAGGGCCAAAGCCCAAAAGGATGTTTACCTGCAAAAGTGCCTCAACTGGCCAAACTTGAAGGCACAGTGAGAGCTTACTAGGGTTCGGCTGGTACAGTAGGTAGACTTGTATGTATTTTTGTGGTTCTTGTGAAGCAGTGAATTTGCCAGTGTATGAAATGTCCTCTACATTTACAGTTTGAGTTGGCTAGGAGAGAGTCCTTTGGAAGGCTATAAACTGAGACAATGAGATTAGTTGGCAAGACTTGTTATAATACTGTAGTGGCTATATATAATCTCCTTCTCACACTGAAGATTTCCCCTGGGCAACATAGCTAATCCGAAGACCAGTACATTTATCATCACATCTAGATATTCTGAAGAATCTATCCTCACCATGGTAGGGCTGAACAATTAGACTGGAATCAAATTCATGAAAGAAAACTGTCTACTCTATACTGCCATAGAAGTGATGGGGGGCATTTCTAAAATTTGAAATTGTAATGCAGTTTGCAATGAGGGAAGAGGTGAGAATGAAGTCTCAAAGCAACATTCCCAAGAAACATTCCAACCTCTATTACTATTATTGTAAAGCTCATTCTCCGCCCAAGACCAAGGATGCAACCATTGATGCATCCACTGTAGCGTGTAAGAGCTCTATCTCTCAACCTAATGTCCTGGTTTAGGATCAAATTCAGATCTAAAAGCTTGTAGAGACACTGTGCTACTTATTACACCAAACCAAAGGGTAGTGCTGGAGAAAAGGCCATGGTGTCACCAAAATCAGGAGGGTTCATCCAGCAATCTGCCTATTAAGTCGTTTAGTGTTGGATGGACCAACTGACCGACACTACCATCCTGAAGGCATTAACCCTTACAGAAATGAGTTGCTTTACCCATACACATTTTTTTATTGAAAATTCTGCAAATGACAAATTTAAGAAATTCACGTTTGTTGATTTGCAAATGTGCACATTCGGCCAATAGAAAATATCTTTTGGCCATTTTCAAACCTTGATTTCATAGTGACACATGGTCCGATTGGCCCGAAATTGAACAGGGACTCGCTGTGATCAGGGCTTTTTAAACCTAGCCCTAACCATTTGGCTATCAGGCCACCCACCAGAAACATATTGTTTTTGCCTACTAACGGCTGCATAAACACCAAGCAGGCTGGTTTGCAGTCAGGTGGGAGACAGGAATAGATGGTACAAGCATTGCATTTACAGTATATTCTGTTCAACAAGAACGCTGGAATATAAGTATTTCACTGGCTGACAGTGACAAATAGCTTGAATTTGGAAGTCTTTTCCCCAAAAAACTGCATTGCTGCTGCCACACAGGACTACATTGTGATTAATGTGACATGACATCTTGTTTAGATGTGATATGTGAGTACAATTTCAGGATATAATTCAAATCTGAATGCACCTTTAGAGCTCATCTAGCAGGACTAAGAATATGAAATAGAGTGGACTGCCTCACTGCCCTCTTCCTTTTTATGACAAAAAAAATCAAAAACCATGAAAAGCTAGCTAATATAAACTTAAAACAGTTATTAAACAAGTAAATAGTCTATGTCTAAAATGTAGCATCTAAAACTATAAACCAGGTTATTGTATTTTGTCAATATCACTGAGCTTTAGGGATGCCGACGGGCGACGGGTAACAATACTGCCGCTGTCTCAGACAAACTCAGCTAAAGGTTTTCATTACTGGACCCTAACGGATAACATTAATCCCTTGCCCTGGGCTCTCACTCATGAATGCTTATTGCTCTTCTCATGTGAGAAGCCCTCCAACCCATTTTGGCGTGGCGAGCCATATTTTGAAATATCATGCAGTAAATTATTCTATTTATTTAACTATGTCTTTAAAATAAAATAACAGAAGAGGGGGCAGTCTCCTCCGGTTAGTATTCTGTGTCTATTGTGACAGACGTTAGGAAAGCTGAGAGGGAAGACCCTGGAGGATGGCTCTGGGTGGCATTCATTAGATCCCAAGCCAACAGGGATATGTTGGGTTCAGGAGAACCACTCTTCTTTTCTTGCACATATGTGTGCTAGAAACTCTGTGTAATGTGAGTGATACTGATAACACAGAGATAACACAACTTCAGTAAGATGTTTCTCTTGTGATTCCGAAGGGATTTCACACTGAGGATTTTAAATACCCTGATCAGAATCTGAAGCAACTTTATTGTCACATCAGTGGTTTTCAGGTGTAAAAATTGGGTGAAAGTTGTTTTGCGTAAGTTCCATAATTTTTGTTCTTCTTCTTGGAGAAGAGAAAGGAGGGGCCGAGGCGGCAGGGGGACTAGGGAGAACAAAATCTAACATTAAAATAAGCCTGTCAAAGAGAACATATAAATATATACACAGTATAGCATAAGACCAGCAGATACAGTATTTACATGAGGGTAAGCTGAAGGTGCGAAAGTGGTAACACATTGGTCATAGTGGCAGCTATGTGCATGATTAGACATAAGGTGCAAAAAAACACATAGGGCAGACACTTCACCGGGGAAAAAAATCCAGGACCACATGGAAAGTGAAATCTGCACATACTGTATTCCGGCACCCTGGTGGGTCAACTAATTATGTGTTTACGGCCACATCATCCTGTGTTGGACCTCATTTTCACTCTTCATTGTAATTTTCAGAAATGTATGCTTTAAAATAACATCAAATATTCCTCTCTGTTAAATTCCTTTGTCTGTGTGACCAAGTCAGAATATTTCCTGACTCACGTTGTGTCTCCATAGTCCATACACTGGTTGCGAAACACAGATCCACGTTGCTGTGTAGCTCATGCTGTCAGACAGACAGAGTGGTCAGTCTGTTCCTCATTAATACCAATCATATTTATCACTTCCTGTGCATGGTCATGGCTCATGCCTTTTGTTAACTGTTTCACTGATCACCATCAGTAAGTACACTCACATTTAAGCACTTAGCATATCAAGCTGTGATGCATTGTAACTGTGAGCTTGTCAGGGTCAGTTGTGCTTTATTTCTCAACGATACAGAGGTGAGAGACAAAAAATAAGACGGGTGGGAGAGGCAACGAGTAATACTGGCTGTGTTTAATTATCAAATGATGAAAAATATAGATAGTAAAGATTCAGTTTTTGTCTGATTTCAGTCAATTTAGGTATTGATGTCCATGGTTTAGTTGTGTCACAAGTTGAAACAAAAGGGCACAATTGTCTATCTATACATATTGAATATTGACACTTGATCCATAAATATTGTGGCATCACTTTTTATTCATATCATCCAGTACTACTTTGTAATTTATCCATTGTAAATATTGTAACTGAGAGTGCACAAATATGATTTTCATTTGTACACTCAGTTAAATTAACAAGATTTAGTCTTTAGACTAAGGGATTGATTGAATATTTTGTTAAACAGAAATGCAGCATGAGTACAATCATATCATAAACTTAGACTAAAATGGATCACACAAAAAAGTCCAGTGGACTTGTTGTTTCCATTGAGGTCCTATATTCAATTCATCAACATAGCATAAATACAATATCATCATAAATATAAAACACTATAGGTACAGCATAGAAAAAAGAGGGTAAATAGGGGGTGGGTGGGACACTTTTTTTAAGGAGAAGGGATGATTACCTCCCCCTTTGGCCTCCTGAAAGGTGGATTTTCAGGCCTGTTGTAAAGGAAGCCAGTGATCTGATACTGTATGTATGTGCTGGTGATTACGTGTGTGTGTCAGCCACTGGGATCTTTTTATAATATTACAAAATATTTGGCAGGTGAATTTCACTTGGAGTGTAGCTGGAATCAGCCCATTCATTATATTAGACTTTCCCAGTCACCAGCTCTGAATCACAGCAGATGGTTTATGACCATATTCCTACACATCACTGACTTACTGGTTTAACCCATTACCTATCTAGTCCTCAAGCATGAAGACCAGAGCAAGCTGTTGCTATTCCTCTTCTGCTGAGATTTTTTTCACTCTTCATCCATTATGCATCATTGCACTTAGCTGACCCTTAATCCACAACTTCTAGTTTCAGATCTAGCCTGAAGACGGTTCTTCAGGCTAAAAACTAATAGACATCAAACGTTTAAACAAGGATATATTAGAGTGACTATTAAATGTTTCAAAGGCTTCTCTATTAGTACACAGTTTTTACATGCGTGTCTCTCGCTGCTGTACATACCGAATATACAGTATATCAGTGCAAGAAGTGGTGCTGTGTTTAAGCAGCATACCGTTTGCCTCCACACACACACACACACACACACACACACACACACACACACACACACACACACACACACACACACACACACACACACACACACACACACACACACACACACACACACACACACACACACACACACACACACACACACACACACTCTCTCTCTCTCTTTGTATCCTCATAACCACATGAACTTAAACTCCTGGGGGATCTGCTTTGTATGAAAAATATTTTCATCCCCAAGGCTGGACTTCAAACCATCTATTTACATTTCAAACGATAATATCAGAAATACTTCCCCATCCACATTTATCTGTAGGACTTTCTTTTCCGGGAGTCGTCTGAAAGACAAAAATAAAACATTGCTAGTGGAGAACACAGCAGAAATGAGAAGGCCTGTGTTGTCACTTTCATTTCTCTTTTACACCAACAGCAGTGTTATACTGTATGTTGTGCTTAGTGTGTGTGTGCTTTTGGCTGTTGGGGAAATTCTTCACAGTCCAATGGACCTTGTGCTAGATTCAGAGCTGAATATAGAAACATGATGGAGCTACTGAGCTTTACTTTGTCATTAAATTAGCATAGCAAACACGTAACTTATGTTGGATTACCTGATGCTTCCCCTGGTGTTTTCCTTGGAATGTTTTTCTGTTTTTGTTGAAAATAAGTTGAATGAGTTCTGAGTGCAATAAACAAATCTGTGGTACCAGTGGGAAAGTAGCTCAAATACCAGTCAAATTGAAACATTTCGGCTGGTGAGTTTGTCAGCTTCTTGAAGCCAGAACACTAAAACATTTGTCTACTGGGCAAAGTCAGTTTCCTCCCATGATACAAATAACATCCCAACGATACTTGGCCTCGTCTCATCCCAGAGCTGCTGTTTTCATTCCTCTCCAGCACATGGAGATTATTTCCTGCATTCTCCCCAATCTAGCCTATCTCTGCTCTGCTGTCACATGATCGGCCAGAGGCTGATTTCAGAGTCACATGAGCGAAGCTTGCTCTTCCTCTGCTTCTGCTACAATGGGCATTATTCTGCAAATGTTATTGCAACTTGAATCCAACAGCTCCACGCTGGAACTGAAATGTGAAATCCAAGGCGAATCGAGACATGATGCTTTGTTTTCACTCACCTGGTATCATAGCAACTCGTCTTACGGGAGGGCAGGGGCGGGTTTGCCCAACAGCTTTGTCTCATAGCAACCTCAAGGACTCATTTTGGAAGAGGTTTATAGAAAGGCATTTATGCTTTATTGGATACAAGTACAGCGGAGATGAGGGAAAGCGCTACAGTACATGTGAACCCTGGATGTCACCGTTAATGCACAAAGGAACGCTAGTCAAACTTTAGTTTTTTTGAATCATCAACTATCCATAGCTGTTGCAGATACCCTGTACTTTCGCTTTTAGAATTATTGTATGCTGTGGTGGGTCTTTAAATCACTGGGCTTCAGGGGAGTGCTGTGTCATTTTTCTGATGAGTTCTCCTGGATTTATTAGACTGCTCGCTACATACACTGCTGAGCCGCTCAGTCCTAATCCTTTTACATGTATAATGAATTGGTT
This sequence comes from Gymnoscopelus microlampas, assembly GCF_963454915.1. Lineage (NCBI taxonomy): Eukaryota > Metazoa > Chordata > Actinopteri > Myctophiformes > Myctophidae > Gymnoscopelus > Gymnoscopelus microlampas. Next base: position 13,518,973 of record NC_139957.1, read on the forward strand.
ACAAGGTAAATAAGGCCAGAACGGAGAGAGAAGGTGTGTACATATACATATTTACAGTTTGGATACGGTCAGGGAAGTGCAGACATGAACCTGATGTGGAGGTGACAATTTTTAATGACATAAAGAATTAAAGTATGTTTTGTTCTAATGACTTGCGCATGCTTCACCAACAAAGCTTGTTCTTGTACAAATGAAGGATATTTGAGCTTGTATAGTACCTAGATCAGAAGGTGAGGAGTTTTAGGAATGGGATGAGATGTGGTACAGATCATGGGCAGGATTCAGACCCATGACATTGTTGCTAGATGTGTACCTACAGTATGTGGTATGTGTAACCACCACAACCAGGAGACACTGATCTGATAGTCTTTTCACAATGTTCTTAATAATAATATAGTTTTACAATACAAAACCTAATGCACTTTATTAGGTATATTGTATTAACAGAGAACGTATGTTTTTTTGTCCCAAGCCAAACCAGTGAGAAACCACATGTAGGATGTGCATACAATTACTTTAGCATTTCCTTTCAGTCTTTGACCTTATCTTCACAACCCACACAGCCCACTAACCTCAGATTTGTGATTAAGCTGTCAGTCAGACTCAGACTGCAGTCTCAAAGTCTGCGGTTTTCCTTTGAACATATCTGTGCAGTTACATCAAGGTGTCTCTTTCACTCGCCTCTTAACAGGCACATGTTGCATAAAATGGGTTAAATACTCCTGCCTGCGGAATTGTGTTTTTTTTGATAAGCAAGAATTAAATTAACCTTCTTGTCTACAGGCCGCAAGTGGCTGCCTGCAGCTAATTAGTACTACTTACACCATTTTATTTTATAATAAAGTAGTTCCTTCAAATGATGGTTGGTTACATACAAAATACCAGGTAGAGTAGACTAATGTGCTAGAATAGAGTATTCTCTCTTTTTAAAAAGAATAAGATCTCAATATGATGGATTATTAACAAATAAGTGGCTGGTGGAGTGCTTAGTCTGCTTTATTATCATGATTATTTTTGTCTTTTTCTGCCTTTATTGATAGTATATAGTCGATTGACAGGAAATGGGGAGAGAGAGACGGGGAGTGACACGCTGCAAAGGTCGTCGGGATCGGGACTTGAACCTGTGACACGCTGTCAGGCTGCATTGCAGCCTAGCTGCGCAAGGCTAGCGGTCCGGGCCCTGCTTGCCATTCTTAGAATAGAATAGGACCTGATACAAATGATGGATCATTAACTGACAAAGTAGCAGAATGGAGAAGTTTCTGATCCATAGTCAAATAAATGACCAGTGTTTGGCTGAGTGTTAGCTGTTGTTTTAGCCTACCAAATGTCCTTCAGTCAGCAATCTTTACTTAATGCTCGTGCCCTCATGCTCTCTCATGCTCTCACACACTCACTCAGTGCAGCATATTGATCAAAAGAGGGCTGAACCCCCACTGGGAGTTGGAAAAGCTTGTTCACCAGTAGATTTGACATTGGTGTCTGCAGTGGTAGTGGCCAAGAGACTGAGAAAAGGCCAGAAACACGCACAAATGAATAATACATAGGATGGTTCGAGATTGGCTTGCAGAATTTAAATTGGACTTGTTGATGGATGGATGTGTTTATGAAGCATACCTCCCTTCCCTTCCCCCATACAAAACTGAGGAAACATAGGTTATGAATTATATTCATATGTTCAGCCATGCAGTGTTGTTGCATAGCAGTTGATACAGATGTTTAGCAAACAATGAGGTTTCTGTTGCCAGAACAAATTTGTTCTACACAGTGTTTTGTGTGCCACATACAGCAGGTCTAGGTCTATTTTATGTCCTGTATTGAGTCCTGTAATATGTCCATGTATTGTGTCGGCAGTACTCTGTTGATGGATTAACATTGAGTTGCCTTAGACAGTGCCATGTACGTACATACCCTGTATGAATTCCATACAGTAGACATTTGAGTTCAGAAAATTTGTCTGAGAGTGTACAGAAGGTAACCAAATGGACCTGTAAGGGTTCATTTGGTTACATGTGTACACTCTGAGTTACATTAACACTAAGGAGTTTGCAGTTGATTTAAAAAAAGAAATTACTGAAAAAACAATTTCAGTAAATATTTGAACGTTTACCCAACTTGAAATCATGGGATTGTGTGTTGGTTCTTCTGCAGGATGCGTGAGGACATGTCCAGCATGGTGTGCGTGAAGGAGGAAGAGGAGTCCACAGAGAAGCTATCTCAGGATGAGATAATCTGCAGGACCAAGCAGGTGATCCAGGGTCTGGAGGCCCTGAAGCAGGAGCACCACTCCATCCTGGACGGCCTGCTGGGAACGCTGCGATGCCTCAAACAAGACGAGGAGGGGGTGTTGGTGGAGGAGAAGTCCCACATGATCCGCAAGTCCCTGGAGATGCTGGAGCTCGGCCTGAGCGAGGCACAGGTGACCCTGGATCTGTTTTTTACCTTCAGTGATGTGAATTGATCGAGTGATTTGAGTCGATGCATGCATCTACATTGTGTGTGTGTGTGTGTGTGTGTGTGTGTGTGTGTGTGTGTGTGTGTGTGTGTGTGTGTGTGTGTTTCAGATTGGGTATCATAGTGTACAAAATATGTTGACTAGGAATCATATTGCATCATATTTCACGATGGAGAGAAGCTATACAAATAATATTACAAAAAAAACATTCACGTGTAAGGCAGAGTCCACACCGCAACTATAACAAATACAATGGTGAACGATATAGTTATTGTTATTGTTGTAGCCACAGTGTGAACGGCCCTTAAGGCTCAGTAGCTCATTTACTCTACTATTGTTGGTCATTTTGTTCAAATACTGAAAAGGGCGTTACGTGAATGCAATGGAAAATAATGGCCCTGCAGCAACTTAGATGCATCTCTCAGAACAGCACTTCATCACCCAGACTTAACAGCACCTCCTACTGGTTGGAGCCAGTTAGCCCAGTTACCTGTAAGAGAGACTACAGTACCTCCTCCACTTCGCTGTCAAATCTACAGTGTTCATTTAACTCTGAAAGTGTACAAATGGATATCTCTCTCTCTCTCACTCTCACTGTGACTCTCTCTGTCTATCCTCACTTTCTGCTCTCTCGCTCCACCCTCGCTTTTCTGTTCTCTCTCTTCCACTGTATAGACCAATATAACAGAAAGAAATAATCTGCTAAGAAATGTAAGTGATTTTTCAACTCAGTCGTTCATGTTTATGAATCATGGGAAGAATCATGTAGAAAATATGCAGGTTCTTGCTCTATCTGGGCTCAATCTGCAGGAGTTTTAAAATTTGATTGCATAACACACTACAGTATAATCTTATAAGATAATGTTAAACATGCACGGTACATGCATCATCACACTACAGGAATTTATTAAGATTCTCAGGCTTGCCGGAGAAACGCAGCACCTCAGCGTGTTGAGATCACATGCGGAATCAGATGCAAACAGCGGAGCCCGTTGTGGTGAAACTTGTGGTGGCCATCGACAAATGGTTCTGATATGTCTGGAAGGACAAGACTTATCACAGTCATGTTCTTGCTACATACAGTATGGACAAGCCTCAGCTGTCCAACGCACCACAGGTGGTGTTGGCCGCTCGCCGTGTCAAATGTCCTCTATTTCTCTGAATGTCTGTCTCCTTGTAGTTTGTGTTGGTCGCGTGCCACTCCTGTCCTGTATGTAATCATCCACATAAATGTCAAACATATTTGAAAAGTACCGGGGCGGCTCCCATCATCTGTGAGCAAATCGGAAGGCTTAAGATTAGATCTTTGAAACTTGCACACTATAGGATAGATAATCCCTGCCAGATAATCGCTCCCAATCAGGTTAGAATAGGGAATGCCCCTCGCGATAGTTTTGGGGGGCCTCCAAACTGAGCCAAAATCACACCGATTATCCTTTAGTTGTGAGCCCAGCATTATACACACAAAACAATGGCTCTTCTTCCTACACTCTCTCACACACACACACACACACACACACACACACACACACACACACACACACACACACACACACACACACACACACACACACACACACACAGGATATATGTTCAACCTTGCGCACGCGTCGGTGACCCCCCCCCCCCCCCCCCCTGGGTCCCTGTGTCGCTGCCCGGGCTGGTTGTAGGCCCCTCATTTTCAGATAAGAAGTCATTGATAATAGAGGTGTTGTACCTGATTGTCCTGTAACATGGTGTTCTATTCTGTGGCCCTTCCCCCCAGGTGATGATGGCTCTGTCGGGCCACCTGAGCTCGGTGGAGTCTGAGAAGCAGAAGCTCCGTGCCCAGGTGAGGAGGCTGTGTCAGGAGAACCAGTGGCTGAGAGACGAGCTGGCAGGGACCCAGCAAAAGCTCCAGAAGAGCGAGCAGAGTGTCGCCCAGCTGGAGGAGGAGAAGAAACACCTGGAGTTCATGAACCAGCTCAAGAAATACGACGAGGACCTGTCGCCCTCTGTGAGTGAACCACACACCATGTAGCATGAGTACTGGTGGTGTTTGTGTGGATGGGTGGGTGCATGTGTGCATGCCCTAACTGAAATGAAGTGATAAGCCCGTGATTCTTAACCACTTAAACCCTCTAGACTTAGTAAACTGGACCTGAGTTGGCTCTGTACTTGAACCACTTTTTTCCATCTACACCAGATCTCTTCTCTTTGGCTAATGTTTCCCCCAGAATGAATATGGTTGCTGGGGTTCAAGTGGTTAACCTAATAACAACGCTGGGAACTCAAGGGTGCACATTTGTACACTCTGAGTTACAGACTATTAACCACTTAAACCCTATGTACTTAGTTGACCGGGTGCCACAGGTTTCTATACTACGTACGCTAATATTTCGCTCTACACCAAATCTCTTCGCCGAAGTAGTCGATCTTCTATTTTTTGCTGAATGTTCACCCCAAAATAGGGATGCTATGGTTCATGTTGTTAAGGGTTCAATTGGTTTCTAACTCTCAATCATTTTGCGAGGGAACCTGGGGAGAACCAGTGTGATATACCATCAGATAATAAAACACAAGAACAGATACCCACGCAAGTTTATATATGATGAGGATATGTCCTCCTCTGAGAGACACTGAGCATTCATACATCAATTATTGTCAAACTATAATCTCTGCCTTACTCTCCACATCTCTCCTCAGGAGGAGAAGGACTCTGACTCCAGTAAAGAGACTTTAGATGATCTGTTCCCAGATGACCCAGATGACCAAGCCCCAGGCAGTAAGTCTCCTCTCCTCTCGCTGTCCCATACTGCAGCATACACATCTCATATGCTTCAAGATATTTATAAATTGGGCAAAACATATTAGCCAGAGCAGATCACACACATTTATGAAAAACTATTTCCAGGATCAAATATCATTTATATAATATAAAATATAAACACAATCATTGAAAAATACAACTTGCATAGAATAAGGTACTTCTCCAAAGTGAGTTATATTTTTCTCAAATTGTGCACATCTCAGTGTGGACCCTGCACCTACCTGCACTATCAGTGAGTTGGTCTATATATTCCATAATATACGACGCAGACTGTCCCATATATTACACAATATACGGTGACCATCCGTTTTCACCGCTCCTTGGCTCTCCTTCTTGGCTGTACAAATTGCTCACTCTCTCTTTCTCTCTCTAACTTTCTCTTGTCTATAAATCTTTCACTCTGTCTGTGCCTTTGTTTTTATGTGTACCTCTTTGTCTTTCTGCCCTCCATCCCTCTCTGTATTTGTGACACACACACACACGCACGCACGCACGCACGCACGCACGCACGCACGCACGCACGCACGCACGCACGCACGCACGCACGCACGCACGCACGCACGCACGCACGCACGCACACACACACACACACACACACACACACACACACACACACACACACACACACACACACACACACACACACTCACACTCACACTCACACTCACACTCACACACACCTAACAGAGTACAATTTTCAGCCCTTATTCTCTCTCTTTTCACTCCCATTTTCCGGGATCAGCCCATTACCAGTGTGTAATGGGGTGGTCTCTTGACATCTTAGTATCTCAGACAGCTGAAAGAACCATTGGCTGGAATGGACCATTAGTCACGGCCTGATTTGGATCTGAGCCAAATGCAAAGCCCCCACCCCCCACCCCCCAAATCTCTGTTAAACTGTAAAGATCCACTGTTCGCCTTGTGGCTCCTATGTTGCAATGGTCAGACTTTTTCATCCACTGGCTGTAGAGGTGCTGGTGGATTCCAAAATACCAGTCACATTTATTGGTTTATCAGCCCAAAGAAAAAGAAAAGTCTCTTATGTTGGATGGTCTGTTGAACTTGGCAGTAGACAGTTCTGGCTGGTGGTTAATGTCTGGCTGTAGTAGCTTGGTGTGACTTCTGCCACAACATCAGCTGTCATCCTAATTTTGTTTTGGTTTTTCGGCAAATTGCTGGACACCGCAACAGGAAACCATTGTAACTGGAATCTTTCTCATGATAGAACATTCAAGTGTTTTATACTGCTCTCTGAATTGCGGTGGTATGGTAGTATGGTTTGCTGTGGTGGAGACCCACTCCTGCATGAATACAGATGAAACAGAGTTCATTTGCATGTAGCTCTGGAAGTGGAATGTTGCTGCTGGGAAGCCTGTAGCAAAGGATTTACTTCTGATGGAATAAATCAGAATGAAAGAGCTATTACACTGGAGCTCAATACTGCATGATGAGACTATAAAATAAACTATTATGCAGCAAATGTATAGTTGGTATGGAGACTTTAACTCCATCTAGATTATTACAGTTGTGAACAATGGCTTTAAAATATATAAATATACAAAGAGAGAGAGAATAGAGGGAAATCTTAATACACACACTCACGCAGAGTGGTACATCTGGTTGGTCTGGTATTTTCTTCTTCATACAGATGGAGAGAGAATGCAGGAATGCATGCAACTGGAAAGTTGACATTACCATTTAAAAAATATGTCTCAGGGGGAGAGAGGTCAAACCTTAATTATTTTCCGACAGGGCTCAAATGAACTTTAATTCTTGGTAGCATGGGTGCTCCCAACTAAAAAAGCTCAGACAATATGTACTTTTAGTTTTATTAACTTTTTTTTCTTGATTTAAAATGGATTGATGGATGGATGGAAGAGGCTCTCTGTCCCTCTTCCATCCATCTCTTCACTGAGACTGCGGCATTGAGGAGGACTGTGGTTGTTTTAATGATTTGATTTGATAGCCCATTTGTTTAATATAATTGGAATTTCTAAATGACAAATTAATTGCAATGTAAATATAGTAACCTAAATAATAATGCCACGTGTTTATGTCCACAACACAGCCCAGTGGGCACTGATAGAACAAAGGGTGTGCTTCTGTGCAAACAAAGAATAAACAGTGTAACTCTGTAGAAACGTTTGATGAACGTTAGGCTACAACCAGTGGTGTAGTGGAGGTGTACTGCACGTCGTTAAATTGGCTAGTGCTTATACTCACAACTCACTTCTAATGTGTGCAACAATCAAGTTGAGTGTTGTCAGAAATTTAATTGTTTTCATAGGCTACATATTCATTCTGAATATTTTAATCTGGGCGAATGCTCCCCATTATATTTTGAGATCACACGGATAACATTTCAGCAGTATTATGCGACCCAAGTGGTCACAATTTCAAGCCCTGCTTACTGATTTATTTTAAGTAGTTTGGTATAAAAAACAAATGGAAAGTATCGTTGTATAAAACAAAAGTCTTCACTTGCACACTCCAGAAGGAATTAATGTCTGATTTAGGCATTAGGCATTAGCTAACTACCCCAGTCAGCAGTTGTGGACTGCTTTGTAGCATTTTTGCATTTGAATTAGAGCTTAAAAGGTGAGGTGCAGTTGAATATTGGAATTAGTACATCAGAGAGGCCTCAACCATCTCTCTAAATAAAAGCTAAATTTAGTGATGCTGACATTGAAATATTGAGTAATATGGTTACATACCCACTGAAACATTTTAGAGATTTATAATTTGTATGATTGTAGCTCACTGAAACATTTTAGAGATATAGAATTTGTGTGATTCTAGCTCATAAAATAAATCCATTAGGAGCCAGAGAACAAACTCCTGAAAACAATGGCAGGACATTTGTGATTTGCTACTTTGCATTAGAGATAACATGAACATTCATTGAGTATGTGTGTGTTTCCGTTTCTGGTTGAGGCCTGTGATATTCCTGCGATATCTATTGTAGATTTTAATGACCTATAGTTGCTGGATAGTGGAAAACTATTGACACAAACGATTATTTCTGATAAGCTTCAGGTATGGGTAATTTTTTTGCTGAATTCAAATGTCCTGTTATAACGTGTTTCTTTTGCTTAACGTTTTATGTAAAGCACATTGAATGTACTTTACATCGTGGGACTTGTACCGAAGACTCTCTTCTTCAAGGCTTACATATATCTACTGTATGTCTCCTTTCTGCAATTACTGTCATCCCCACCACAAAATCCCTTTAATGTGTACCTGAGCCTTTTTACACCTGCTCTTTAGAGATGTGTATATTCATAACGGAGAGAAGCACAATTTGCACCACTGGTGCACCTGTTTGATAATTAACATGCATGTTCGTAGGCGAAGAATGCGTGTGAAACAAGGCACAAAAGGCTGTTAATCTGACCCTCAGTGTTGCATGCACACAAACACAACCTTGCACACCCACATTTATACTCAATGATCACTTACCCATGTCAAGATTACAGTAAATATAACTGAATACATTTCATGTAACCCATTAGAACCAGGAAAGCATCTGTGTCATTTTAGATTTTTGCGTTGGCTATTCAAAAATAGCAGATGTAAGCTCACTTTGTGCTGCACTGCAAGCTTGTACATCTGCTATTCTTTTTTAATCTCAAAAGTGTGAGAACTCCTGATTTAGAAGGCATTTCTAGGTCTTAATGGGTTAAGAGTAACACAATACAAAGCACCATAAGATCCACACCTAATACCTCAACCAAGGCTGTATAATACTGTATATTATATAAAAAAGAGAAACTTTTGAGTTTAAAAGTGGATTAGCACTCAAGCACTGTGCAGCAAGTCTTTTGTGTGTGCGTGCACGCATGTACAATCTGCGCATGCATTTCTAGGTTTCTTGTAGCTCTTCGTGTGTGTGTGTGTGTGTGTGTGTGTGTGTGTGTGTGTGTGTGTGTGTGTGTTTGCATGTGTACTTTTGATGATGGGAGGAGTGAGAGATTAGAGTAGAGCAGGGGAAAAGGGGACGAGAGGGAGAGATAAAAGGGAAGAGTGTAAGTTGAGACAGGATATGCTCCACACAGTACAAAGAGGAGAGTGTCATCAAACACACCCTCACTTTAATCCTCTCTACTGCAGTTACAATTTACAATTAAGGCATTTAGCAGACGGTCTTAATCCGAAGCAATTTACAGTAAGGTAAACACGAGGTAATGCATAGAAATAGTCATCTAGGATCGTAGGTAAACCAAGAACCTATCATCAGTCTAAACAGTATAATATCCACCAAAAAAAATCTGTACATTGAAACCATACAAACTATACCTCTGTGTGTAAGAGTGGGTGTGCGTACGTACGTCCTCCTTTCTGTTTGAGTTTGTCTTGTGACTGGGATGGGGAGGGGACCCTGTGTGTTTGTGTGCGAGTATGTAGGTTTGCATGTATATGCAAGTCTGAGGGTTTGAGGATTGTATGGGAATGTGCATTCAAGTGTGTGTATAAGTAAAGGATGCTTTACTAGCGCTGTAGTGGATTAGCTCTCTCCTGCTGATGTGTTCAGTCTCTCTACACAGATCTGAGGAGTGCTGTCATCAATGGTTAATGATGATTCAGGCTTAACAATGGATCCCAGAGTCTCCTCCACTTAATAAAGCTTAACCAATAACCATCAAAGCTTTGCATTAGGAAATTTCACCTTCATTGATGAGTAGATTGAGAAAAGCTGTAGACAGTTGATGCAATATTATTTCATAATAAACAATATGAAAATGGATCAGCAAATATTTTGCATCAAATTATTCATAATGTTGACGCCTTATCCATACTGGTAGAAAAATCAGCCTTGTTCCGAATAACAATTGTGTTGCTTTATCACCTTATAATATTCACTTTCTCTGTGAATGTTCTTGTGACTCAGCGGTTTGGGAAGAAGAAAAACAGCCAAATGAATCATACAAAAAGATGCTCCTGGTGTGTGTTTTAATTGTTGTCTTTAGGGAAACAAATCATTGTTGTCTAGATTTCAGCCTTGATATAGAAATGCAACTTGACTTTTACTGAGATACTGTAAAAGAAACCTTAGCCCTAAGTTTGGTTAGAGATGAGCCCTTCAGGGGACATAAAAACGAGGTAGAACATTGACAGAACATTTGAAATGCTTTGTAGCTGCAAGTTACACTCTACTGTATGGCTTTATTGTAAACCTTCCATACTACAGTATAAACAAAACAAATGTCACCCATATGATTCTAAATATACAACAACTGCCAAAAGAACAATGTCTATTCTTTGTCCATTTTAAACATGTGAAAAGTGCTTTATTGCAGTTCCCTGTGCCAAGAAACACTGTCTATGGCCATGAGCGTAGGTAGGGACAAGCTATTCTGGTGTGTGGTGTTGAACACCTGGTGTCACTTCCTGTGTGGTGGGTTGGTTGGTCAGTGAGGAATACTCCTCCTGTGGTACAGACCCCACTGGACCTCACACAGGGTAAATATAGAACCACAGTCCTTTAATAAGAAACCCAATAGCCTGGTTTACTACACACACACACACACACACACACACACACACACACACACACACACACACACACACACACACACACACACACACACACACACACACACACACACACACACACACAAAATGAAATTATAGACTTACTTTTTTTAGATTACTTTTTCAATTCATCAAATAATTGAGAAGCGCTTTTTACAGTGGTGTCCCGTAAAAATAGTCGATCTACAAGATGTGACACATTTTGAGCTTGTAGATCTGTTTTTTTATGTATTATTTTATTAAAACGGACAATGTTTTTAATCAATTAAATTAATTAGCTTGATTAACTGTTGCACCCCTACACCCACGAGGCATGCACACCATCACGTATATACACAGACAAACAGACAGACAGACAGCAACATATGCAGTAGTACAGACACCAAAACTGATACCAACTCAGACAGATACTTTAGTTACAGATAGATAGACAGAAAGACAGGCAGACGTAGACAGACAACAAGTCATGAAAAGAATTCTAGTCATGTTGACCCCATTCTATACAGAAGCCAGTAAACCTGCATACATTCAAGATTGAAAGATTGTATTTGTCACATGCTCATACAAGTATGTACAGTGAAATGTTGGTGTGAATGACTCCGCCTCACTGTGCTTACTGCTAACCTTGTCCAACAAATATAATACAAGTTAACTAAGGTAATACTAAGTAAAATTGCGTAGACATTTTAAACCTATTAAATGTGCAAAAAAGATAGACATTAAGTGCATTGCTGTTGAATGTGATCAGTTAAACCAGTGGTTTTCAACGTGGGATCCGAGGGGTATCAGAGGGTCCCCAGCTGGATCCATCTGGTTCCATTTTTACACACCGAGTTAAATTAGCACTGAGGAATTTGCTGTGCAGATTGGGGTCCCAGAGATAAACATTTTATCCAATGCGGATCCATGGTCTAATGCATATAAAACTGGGGATCCTTCAAATACAAAAGGTTGAGAATCATTCACTTAATCACTTAGCAACCTTATATACTTCGTTGACCGGGGTACCCCAGGGGTCTATCCTTGGCCCCCTCCTTTTGTCCCTCCCCTCTACACCAGTGGTTCTCAAAGTGGGGTCCAGGGACCCTCAGGGTTCCTTGATAGGGTTGCAAATGTTCTTTCAGAGTTGCAAATGGACTTAGAGGTCTATAACTCTGAGAGTGTACGAATGGAACCAAATTTGTTATGGGGGTCCTTGAAGTTAAAAACTTTGAGAACCACTTCTCTACACTAAATCTCTTCCGCCAAATGTTCTCTCCCAGAATAAGAACGCTAGGTTTCATGCGGTTAAGCCCTTCTCTCTCTGTCTCTACAGTCCAACAGCCTCACAGCAGTGCTGCTGCTGCTATGGCTCAGCAGGGAGGTTATGAGATCCCGGCCCGCCTCAGGACCCTCCACAACCTGGTGATCCAGTACGCGTCCCAGGGCCGCTACGAGGTGGCCGTGCCCCTCTGTAAACAGGCCCTGGAGGACCTGGAGAAGACTTCGGGACATGACCATCCAGATGTGGCCACTATGTTGAATATCCTGGCCCTGGTCTACAGGTGAGTACACCTTTCTACATGTTGATGTGGTCGGTGCTGTCCATTGTGAGGAATCAGGGCAAAACATTTTAAAATATTCTTACATTTTAAATTCATCATGACTTGTAGGCTAGAGTTTTGGACACTGGACTAGAATACTCTTCCTGTCTGAAATGTGTCCGTATTGCCTTGTAATGTTTAATTGCCTGCCATGGACGAGTTAATTCGTCAAATTCTGCTATGGCTCAGCCTGCCAACGACTAGTTTGGACGAGTTTTGAGGTTTTTTTTTCACACAGAACCAGAGATAGCGCGATCCGAAGATTTACTGTGTACTTTTTTTTTTTTACTATATATTTTTGGTCGAGACGTGCTATTTTCAAAGGCGGACAACAAATGTCAACATTTCGCGATGACCTCGTTGACATTTGTGAAACCACACAGTGAAACCCTCAGTGATTAGCAACCATCAGGGGATCGATCATACTGGAGATAAATATTCTGTGACTACTTGAAAAATTAAGAAAATCTCAAACTCTCTGGCAGTGGGTGAGTTTTTTTTAATGTATACACTCTGGTTGTTAAAGAGTTAAAGTTAAGTTTGGCTATGGCTGTAACTTGTCTAAACGTGGATTATAATTATATATTATATATATTATATCGTTGCTGTCGGGCAGAAACCAGCTAATTCCATTTTGACGGTTTTACATTTTTTCACATAAATCAGTGCTATTGAACACCCTTTACGTCTGTGTGTTGGTAAAAAAAAAATGGAACCAATGAAAAGTATTAAAAAGCGCTTCTGACAAAACCAGCTAGCTCCACTGGATCCTCAAACTTTCTGCTAAACCAGCTAACTCCACCAAAGGGAGGTGGAGTTAGCTGGCTTTGCTGACTCCAGGCTCCACCCCCATTGTAAGCTTGGAGGCCCATTCAGCTGTTCTTATCAATGATGAACAAAACCTCCTAATTCTAACAGTTTTTTTCATTTCCTGAAAAATGAACATTTTGGAGTTGGCTGGTTTCTGCCCGACAGCAGAGATATCCATGCTGGGGTGTGTTTGATAACGTGTGTAGTGTACTGTATATGAGGTGTTGTGGGGCTGACAAATGAATGTCAATCTGTGTGTGTCTGTGTGTCTCAGGGACCAGAACAAATACAAGGAGGCGGCCAACTTACTGAACGATGCTCTGGCCATCAGAGAAAAGACACTGGGAAGAGACCATCCAGCAGTAAGCACTTCTTATGTACTATATTACATGAAACTTCACCACATGAACCCTAGTGTCCCTATTCTGACATATAAGCTTATAAATTGGCTATTTTCGGCAAAGAGATTGCGTGTAGAGGGAAAAAAAGGAGGGGGCTTAGCATAGACCACTGGGGAAAGTATAGGGTTTAAGTGGTTAATATCTGATAAACAGGACAGTATAAAATATCCCCATTAAGCAAGTATAAAATTCTATATTATTTAATAGGCCTACATATTATGTTCTTCTCTTGGTTATTTCAGTCGTCGACCGTGGTGCCCCGCAACCACGCCCTCCCAAGCCCCTCTGCTCCCCATCCCCCCAAGTCGGTGGTCCATGAAATCATTTACTACATGAAAGCGGTCCTTAGTATGAAAAATACTGGGGACCCCTGGGTTCGATCATCTGGTGTCCAGATTGGCAGGGACATAGTTGGACATGATTAGTTTATGGTCTATTTAACTCTTTTAACTCTGACAGGCTTGTGTCTCCGCCCCCTGGACCCTCATCACTTCCTTTTGGGTGGAGCTGAGGTTAGGCTCCTCCCCCTCCCACTTCCTATCCTATCACCAGGCCTTTCTCTCTGCAAGGAAGTGATTTTCTTTTCCCCCTCTTTGATTTTATGATCATGAATTCCTGCTTTCTTTGACACAATGCCACCAATTCATGATGGGTAATGAGTCACACTTTCTTTGATGTTTGAAATGGTTTATGAAAATGTTGAATCTCTTGTCCTCCCCTTTCCATCCTCCTCCTCTCTCTCTCTGTCTCTCTGTCTATCTCTATCTCTAGCTCTCTCTCTGTCCCCCTCTCGCCCCCACTCTCTTGGATGCGGTGGATATGTATCACCCCCACTGATTGGGATCAAATGATCTTTTCTACACGGACACACAGAATCAACTCCTGATTCCTCTTTTACTCGTTCACCAGATCAGTGGCACTGTGCAGCTGTGATGTGGTTCTGTGGTCACACACACAACCCACACACTGCACACACATTGCACACATGGGTGATTATGATTGCACTCTGCCCTCCCAGGCTTGAACAAGCCTTTCACAATTACTAACTCCCGTTCATGTCTGTTTGTTTGTGTATATTTGTGTATGTATGCATGTGTGCCACTTTGGCCACTATTTTGTGTGTGCGTGTGCGTGTGTGCACTCCAGGTGGCTGCCACTCTGAACAACCTGGCTGTACTGTATGGGAAGAGAGGGAAGTACAAGGAAGCAGAGCCACTGTGCAAGAGAGCTCTGGAGATCAGAGAGAAGGTAAAGAAAATGTATATTCCCTGACAGTTTTGGAAAATAATTTTAATTCTGGTCTATTGGGTGATAATACAGTCATCTGTCATTTGTCATCTCTGACAAAATATGTCAGAGATGACATATTTTGAGCCAGATTCAAACCCGATGTTGCGGATGGGTCACATGATGATCCACCCGGGCACCCATAGTTCTGGGCACAGTGTAGATTATTTCCCTGGTTCCTCCGTTGTCCAGGCCTGTGCAGCACAGCCCATGAGCAGAACCAAGCAACAGCCAAGGAAACTACTTGATTACTTGTTTTTTATTTCCATTGTTATAACTTGACAAGTTGTGTCCCCAGGCCCCAGTACCCCATTCCCATCACTGTCCAAAATGTCTGACTTTGGAGGACTTTAAGTCCTTGGAGGATTCATTATTTTGGCTTGCCTTTAAGTTTGTCCTTATAAAAGACTCTGCTCAGCAGTCCTAGAATTTGGAGAAATGTCTCTTTTTATTTATCCTTTATTTGTCACTCTTGGGCTTATTCTAGCCACCCACCTCTATCTCTTATTTCCTTGTTGTCACTCCTGTGAGAATGAGATGTGGTTTAGCTGAGGCGGTTTCTTACTTTATGCTCCTTAAATTCATATGATAACTGTTCTTGCATAAGCCGAGAGATTTGCCACCAAGCTCTCTGCTGACAGGGGAGGAGGGATTGGGGGGATGTAGACCCACAGTCGCTGAATCAGGAGGATTTTTCTCCCCAGAGTTTGGTCTTTTTATAGCAAGCTCTTATTTCTAAGCTTGTAGGTGCAGAGTTGATCCCCAGATAGGGGTGCACAAGAAAATCCTCAGTATCAAATGGACCCTTACAGGTCCACTCCATTTGGTTACATTTGTACACTCTCTGACTTTCCAATGCATCATTTAACACAGAGGATTTTACTGTGTGGAGAAGGGAAATGGAAGGTGTTTAAGGGCATGTCATCTTCCAGTTTTTATTCCAAATGCTGCTGAACTTAACCCATTAAAACCGGGTTAAACCAGCACGCTGCGAGCTTGTACATTATATCTGCTATTATTGAACATTTTTGAAAAATCTTGAAAGTCTGAGAACTACTGATTTAGAGGGCATTTGTAGAATCAGCCACAGGTCTTAATGGGTTAAAGATGCACCTTTTTAAAATGAATTCATAAATCCTCTGCCAGCAATCTGCTGCTTTATTTCTCTGTACAGTTCTTAATGCATGGTTCATCCAAACCAGGCGTAACCTGATTGTTGTGTACATTCAATCCTGCACAACACTCAAATAATAGATAAAAAAAACATCTGTGTGCAGATGCTTTTCATCTTCTGTTTTGTCAGAGAAAAAGGCTCATGTGTAGCTCAGCAGCTGTGACTTCTGGAGCATCTCTCCCATCAATAAACCGAGATCAGTACCAATACAATTCCAGCGGCTTTCTGTGGGGCATATGGAAATCTATTCCCGCGTTTGACAGCCGGGCTGTCGGATTATCTTCTGTAGTAGACTCCCCTACTACAGAAATGATCTGAGGAAGGAGAGGAAAGAGGGAGAGTGTCACTAATGCTGTGTTCACATTAGCAACAATAAAGCAGCAACAAAGTGGAAGGCTTAAAAGTCCTTCCAGTGGAACTTGTTGCTGCATGCCCCCTTTTCCTGTGAGAGCAACCTGTCAGACGTGACAGATTACCAGACCTGTGCTTCTGCGTTTGTTTATTGAGATGTCATTTAATCAGGCAGGTCAATAGTCCAAACCCCTGGCACAGGTCAAAAGCTGTCATGCTGTGTAGGTCAGTGGGTAGCACTTGGTACCCTTCCCGTTGATGGTGTCAGGGGTTCAATATCCGCTGGGGCAGTCTGTGCTAAAAATACCTGTGCTGTTGTTTACAGTAGGGATTGGTGCAGAGATGAATATGTTGCTGTAAGGTTTAACTTCACCACTTTAAACTTGGTATCCCTATGCAATGATAGGTGATATTTTTCAAATTAATATTTTCAGAATTTCCCAAAATAGCAGATCTATTATCAATATTTATAAGATAAAGCTAGATAACAGTCAAAGAAATAACCGTCAGAGTTAAAAGTAGCTTTTTTCTACATTCAATTGTACGTTTATTAAGCAGTGTCATAACATCTGTTGTGCGTTTTGTTTTTATGTCGGTGTTGTTTCAACCCCTTCTACCACTAACACTGGTAGCCAATATTGTTTTAAACCCCCTGTTACCCTCCCACTCTAATAACTCTTCCTTCCTTCCGTCTATCTATCCCAGGTGTTGGGGAAGGACCACCCTGATGTAGCCAAGCAGCTGAACAACCTGGCCCTGCTGTGTCAGAACCAGGGCAAGTATGAGGAGGTGGAATATTACTACAGGAGAGCTCTGGAGATCTACCAGACCAAACTGGGCCCTGACGACCCCAACGTGGCCAAGACCAAAAACAACCTGGTGAGAAGGAAGCACATGTAGAGATCCACTGTAGGACAAGCAAGTTATATGGTAGAGAATAGTATTTAAACCCACTTTAAACCCAGCGTCCCTATTTTAGCCATGCCATTATAGAAATCAGAAAATGTTTGAAAGTAGCAGATCTACAAGCTCTCGTTGTGAGAGGTTTTATTTTCGGCATGCGACAGTCACATTCCACAAAGTATAAAATAGGCTTAAGGTGTTAACACATCGGGTGTCAGAGGTTTATTAAAATATTATACGTTCAGTGCCTGCATTTCTTCCATCCACTTACGTTGATACGTTTTGTGCTGTAGAAGCCCCGACGTGGAAGTGCGGCGGAGGGTCCCGACTAACGCCTGGAACAATAATATTTCTAACGCGATCCTCCATTGCAGAGTGATAGCCGATCGAAAACGGCTCGCTTCCACCACGTTAAAAAGAAATGGAGATATTAAGCTTTTAGTCAAGGAGTTAACATTCTATTAACACGTATAAAAATAAAATTTGGTCAAAAACGGTCCGGACCGTTTTCGGCACTCCTCGTTTGGATTCTCAAAAACGTTCCGGACCGTTTTTGGCACACAATGTGTTAAATAGTATATATGGATCAGGGTGTGGTGCTTTTTTTAGTTTAGTTTATTTTTATATTACAAAATACAATCGTTGATTGTTCATTTTATTATTAATACTAATACTGGTGAGTGGTGACGATACTGCTAAAAAAGAACAGTGAACTTTTATTGCATAACATCATGCATTGAATGAAGCTGAACAGTGGACAATCTATAATAGTAGTGATGCAGTAATTAAACAGTAGCAGTGTTTGTGGTGTGGGTGATTTTAAGCAGTCACACCTGGCCTGAGTTCAACCTAAAATTTAGGTTGAACATTTAGGTCCAAAATGGACTCTGAGCTGGGAGGGTGTGACTGTGCACCTTCGACGTTCACACAGCCATCCCCATGCACACTCTGGAGAAAGCCTTTGTCATGACAGCAATTCCATCTGCTCTTATGGCTTATCCTTTTTCCTACATTAAAGTGGAGGCCTCCGGTCTCTTGAGAGGGAGGGGTGTGTGGGTTTAGCTGGTCACTCTGGGGAGGTGTTGGAGGGGTTTTATTATTTTAGGTATGACAACCCTGTTTTGCAGTCTGTTTGTTAGGTATGGTAGTCTGGTCTTCTGCATTTTCTTTTTTGTGGCACCACATGGCCTTCGTGGGTGGCACCCTCTGTGCCACCGGGAAATAGGTCAGTGTCATTCTGGATGAGCCAAAGGGCAAGAACGATTAATGGTGCAGGGAAAACGCTACATCAACTGCCTGGAAAACCATGCAATATTTGGCAGACAGTCACAGATTCAGCAGGTTGATGACTCCAGTGCCTCTACGCCAGAAACCCCTGATGCTGCTGCCAGCCCAAGCTGAGCCCTCCTGATGCTGCCCACCTCCAAGCTGCCCCAGCAGAAAGATACTTGAGTGACTCCAAAAACAGTAAACAGACGCCTGCAAGACTTAAGTTTAACACAACGTTACTACCAGCCACCTCTGTGGCTTGGGTTTCTCCGACACAGTCCAGTAGATGCTCGAACAAATGTATTGTAGAGAGAGAGAGAGCAAGATGTTACAATCCAGAGCAGACATGAATTGCTGTCATGACACAGGCTTTCTCCATGCTGTGTGTGGGGATGGCTTATTTATCCTGAAAGTCACTCTCAGCTTAGAGTCCATTTAGTTTGAATGGATATGGGTGTACTGCTTAAATCAGCCATGTTGTCTTCCATTTGACTCTCAAGTCTTAAACATTCCCCACCACATGGCAAGCCTGTTTTTTCATTCTCATGTTTATGAGGGCTTTACTTAAGTGGCTTAAGTGGCTACAGTTGCCAGTGGGTGGCACGTTTTATACTGAAATGGGATAGAATGGGTGCATACTAAAGTGTCTCTAAAATCACACACTCTTAACTTAACTCTGAGTTAAAAATGGATAAATGAACACTGAGGATTTTCCTGTGAAGATAAATAGTGGCTATTATTATAAAGCACTGTGCACACTGACACTGCCCAGTACATAAAAGTACTTTGATCAGTAGTTTTGGTGTTTAATATCCAAGGAAACCCATCACTTTGCTAGGTCATTAAAGAACAGAGTACAATATATAATACAACGTTCTATCTATCGGTCGAACTCCTGGTCTCTATACTGCCTCCCCCGCGCCCCTGGTCAGCTGGGGCGCCTGATGGAGGGGAAAGGAACTGGATGGAATAACGTGTTCCTTCCATGCGCTACGTTCTACCGGGGAAACTCCCCCCTGTCAGGTGATAAAAAGCGGTCTGCTAACTCCTCATGAGTTGAAGGAAGCATGAACTCAGTTCGGGGCTTTCCCCAGGCTGGCAGAGGGAGATTAAATGGCCTCGCTCTCAACCTGGCGTCACTATTTTGGGCATGTTATTATAGGCGAAAATGTTGAAACATCTACAAGCTCACAGCATGTCACGATGTGTTGTGAACCTGTAGATTGGCAAATTTTAAATAGGGCTTAAGAGGTTAAATGCTGATGTGTTGTTCTGCCAGGCGTCCTGTTACCTGAAGCAGGGGAAGTTCAAACAGGCAGAGACTTTGTACAAAGAGATACTGACCCGTGCACATGAGAGGGAGTTTGGCTCTGTAGACGGTAAGACACGCAAGCACGCACGCACGCACACACACTCTCACACAGAATAAATGTGAGTAGACATATAAACATGCATACACTGAGTGGGTGGGCTGTCCTTGTCCTCAGTGGTCCTCTCTTAACCCCTAGCACCATCTGCTCCACACACACAAAATACCCACTCACACACATAAAGTACAGACAAGATACTCATTCTCACATACAGTACATCCACATACAATTCCCCCTTGCACGTACACACAAAATGCGACTACACACACATACAGACAAAATACCCACTCTTAGAAAAGCACACACTAAAACACCCACTGACACACAAGCTGTGGGTTATGTGAGGAGTTTGTAAACAGGCATTCCAAGGCCCACTGCAGGTTGATGTACAGCGTGAAGTTTTCAGTTTGCTCACATAGTCGGCAGAGGAGGAGATGGTCTCGTAAACAAAAGTGACCTTTTGGGCTTTGAGCTGTCAGTCCTTTGGCAGTCTATCATTATGAGATTTGCACTTTGGAAATCTGACAACAGTTCAGCTGAACTTCTCTGCCTCTAGCATAAATTTGTAACAATGAGCTCTTTGAACCAGCCAAGATTGATACAAGATTTGCCACCTGGTGCAGACCAGGCCTATCCAGCCTTGGTGACCTTTATGTTGATGACCTGTTTGCTAGCTTTGCACAATTAATATGCTCTACATGCAACCTTCAGCTCTCTGATCTGTTTAGGTATATCCAGATTTGTTGTACATTTGCTAATATTCAACAGCTTGGCATTTCCTCCGGCTCCTCTAGCCTTGGGCATTGACTGTTTGCAGTTACTGACTTGTTAGGAGAGTGAACTGGGTATTATTTTGTAAAATAAATGGCGGGTGATACATTAAATGCAACAACCTCATCCTCTTCCTCTTCCTCTGTGAGGCTAAGCCTCATGTACTTCATATGATCCATTTGAATTAGCTAGATCAGTGATTCTCAATCATTTTCATGGCAAGGACACTCAAATTGATATGTATTTGGCTGCGGATCCCCATTTGAAATTATATTGTGCCAGCGACCCCCATAAGAAAACGTTTGTCAACATTTTTCTAAAAATAGCAGATTCACAAGCTCACGACACGTCGCACTGCGCGATAGGTTGTGAGCTTTTAGATTGGCTATTTTTAAAGAGCTGAAAAATAAAAGTGTCCTCATTTTGCCGGGGACCCCCTAGAACCAGAGAGTTTGAGAGCCAGTGAGTTCTTTGACAACTAGTGAGCTAGTTAATCAAAGATTATCCAAACCTCCATGATAGTTGTTACAGATACTCTCCGGTACCAGCAGACTTGACTCACACTTTATGTTTACCTCAAATTGACATCTTTGGTATAGAGGGCTGAGCAATATAATTTATTTCTTTTATGTATTCATTTAGTTTTTTATGAGCAAGGAAGGGAATGTTGGGGCGCTAATGCGAGGATGTTATTGTCTAAAAAGAAAATATGAATCTGTAGTACTGTAATTTTATTCAACAATCTGCACATAATGATGAAATGTGCATGTTGTTGAATAGACTGTGGTTATTAAAAGAGGCAGTCTTTCACTATCAATTTGGCCTGTACATGTTAATGTATCAAACCAACTCCCTTGGTATCCCTTGGTAACACGCTCCCTGTCTCTCCCTGTCCCTCTCTCTTTCAGATGAGAACAAACCAATCTGGATGCATGCTGAAGAGAGAGAGGAGCAGAGCAAGGTGAATGCATACACATGAATGCCCATTAGACTATAATATAGTGGAGCAGGACGGTGGGTACAGAGACTGTGGAATAAGGTGCTTTGCTCAACTTTGGACTACCTTCGCAGTTAGCACTATTTGGCACCTGTTCATAACTTTATTTGCATAATACTTTACAAAACTGAGTCAGTTCAATTGATCCATCCAAACATTTGGCTGCTATGATCTTCTAAAGCAAACCTGCCAACTTAATGTCCCTGTGTCATTCTGGTCAAGGTCGTAATCCTGAGAAAATTAAGTGTATTTATTATTCTCAGCAGTCATTGTATTAACTGATGTAAAGAAGTGTTAGACTTCTCTAAAGCCTTAGATTAGAAGATCAGTACTCTTATTATCAGCATCTTAGTGCTGATGCGGCGAGGACCCTTCTCTCCTAGCTAGCAGTGCGTTCACGGTCACAGTTTTTAAAAGGCTTATGGGGTTAGTTTGACTTGTGGAAAGGGAATCATGACCCGGCTATAATCCCTCAACTAAATGCCCTTTCATGTTATCTTTGATGGTATTAAACTTCTCACAGTTTGACATGGACTCATTTGCCTTCTCCTTATGCCTGAGTCATTGCATGAACTGGGTCCACGTTCCTCGGCTGGATTTAAATGCTGTTAATTTCTTATCACAATCAGAAGCTCTTTATTGGTCTTGTACGTTTGCACCAAACAAGGAATTTGACTTGGTTGGTCGCTCAGCTCATTAGATACAACACAGCAGAATTACAAAAGTGTTGAAAGATTGTAAGAAATGTAAATAGAAGGCAAAAAAGGGGAATTAGTCATGTTTGTAATGATGCTGCTTATGTTTGTCTAACAGGGAAAACAGAAGGATGGGTCACCTTTTGGAGAGTATGGAGGCTGGTACAAGGCCTGTAAAGTAGACAGGTGAGCGTCTTCATCTAATCACACAATATTTATTACATGCATTACAGCGTGTTGTTTTGTTGTTTGATCTCGTTTAAAATGTCCTCAAGCCAATTAGAAAGCAATTTTCACTGGTTCTGCTAGTGTGGCAATAGGCAATAACCTAATTTAATCCAATATGATTATTCCTTCTCCCATGTTGTTTGGTATGGTATTAAAATAGCTCTCCTCTGGCCTGGATGCAATTCACTGGTGACATTTTGTTTATTTCACCATTCCTACTTTTTAGGACAATTATATTTTTAAAGACTACTTATACAGTAATAGATGGTCCTTAATGTCCTCCTGTTATACGTCCTCATCGATAGCACAGGGATTCCGTAATATGAAGATCCAGCACCCCTGGTCATGGGGTATATATCCTGTATATGTTGTATATTTCAGTAAAGGGCTGTTCAGTCAGCTAATATTGATAAGTGACTGAATGTGTTCAGGTATTAATTCATTTATCCGACCAACCCATCTGTACCACACACACACACACACACACACACACACACACACACACACACACACACACACACACACACACACACACACACACACACACACACACACACACACACACACACACACACACACACACACACACACAGTGTTAGGATTTTACTATTCCTTCATTATATTGACTGCACTTGTCCTCTGCTGCTCCAGCCCCACTGTAACCACCACCCTGAAGAACCTTGGCGCCCTCTATAGGCGGCAGGGCAAGTTTGAAGCGGCGGAGACACTGGAGGAAGCTGCCATGCGTTCCAGAAAACAGGTGTGGTCACTGGGCAGACTGACTGGTCTTACCACAGGATTCCTAGTCAGGGTTTGGTGTATGTTGCTTGCTTGTTCATGTTGAAGTGAAAAGGATGGACAGCGAGGGTTGTTTTCACTGTGCACCTGTATGTCTAATAGAGAATGCCATTTGAATTAACTTGTCAGATGACTGAGATGATATTGGTTTGCAAGGTACCACCTAACTGACCCAACTGTAACTGCTTACCCGTCATTTTTAATTAGTCTGCTTAAAGGTGCTGTAAGTGATATTTGTTTGTTTAAATAAGTGTTAAATAGCTCTATTTTCCCATAGCACTCATTGCTATAGATTGTTGGTTCAGTAACATGGGTCTCCCTGTCTCTACAGCCCTTAAGTAAATAGAGTATACATTTTCAGGTCGGGATACCAATTTCATCCAATCAGGAGAGAGAACTCATACAGGATAAAATAGTGAAATTGGAAGTGATTAAACAAATAAATTAGCAGACCCAATTGGAACTGGAACACGAGCGCATATATGTTCTTTGTGGGGTTCTCATATTATTATATTACCTCATTTTGGAGTCTCCAGGTCTCTGTATCATTCCAGGTACATTAAGTGAATATGAGATTCCCAGGCTGCTGCACTTTAATTTAAAGTCGTCTGTCCAGCCCCCTGTCTGTACTTTTCCCTTCCTGAATAATTGATTCTTCAGACAGGGTCATAGGAAACGTGTGTGCGCGCGCGTGCATGCGTGTTTTGAAGAATCACTGTTCCAGGTTTCATTATACCAGTTCTGTATAATGGTCCTGTTTTCCAGACTGTTACTCTTAGAAGAGGAATGCTAGTGAATATTAAATAGACCGCTACTATGCTTTAAGGACAGTTTGGGTTTTATATTTAGTATCCACTACTACGACCTCCTCTCAGAGCCAGTCTGTCCCTTACAGTCAAACTCCCTTTTTTGATGAATAGTATTCTTTTAAAATCTTTGCACTGGTTCATAGATGTGAAGAGCGCTTTAAGTTTGCCGTTGTCCTTCTACTAGGTTGTGCAGATCATATTTGGAAAGACAACAGGACCTCGTATTCAGTGCAAAGAGGAAAGACAATATATACAAACTGATATATTTGTTTTGAATACTTTATATATATTATACATTTTACTTCACATAACCAGATCAACCTTCTGCTGCGTTCAAGCAACATGCTGTAGTGAGCAAGTGTACAAGCCTGATTGATCTAGTGTATTGATTACAGCTCCATGTTTATTGAATTCAACAAATAGGGGATAACGGCTGTGAATTCAGCGTTCATTTCTGGAGACCTGGGTACATATTCTGTTTCAATGCTGATAACACGTCTATAAAAGAAAGCTGCTTATTTGGATGATGTTAAAACAAGCCAAGCCAAATAAGAGCCTCCCATTTATTTTTTAATTGCATGCGTGTGTCTCTGTGTCAGAACAGCAGCCTACTAGCTCACTTTTAAGATATTTCCTGTCAGAACAACTACCAATTTTACACAGTTAAGACTATTGTGAACACTTCTTGTGTACATGTGCCTGAACCGCCCTGACGTGTGTGTGTATGTGTGTGTGTGTGTGTGTGTGTGTGTGTGTGTGTGTGTGTGTGTGTGTATCGTCAGTCTGGTTTTGCATTTTTGATCGCAGTGGAAACAGTATTTTATTAATGTATTACTAATTACTACTAGAATAGTATGACTAGATGCATATCTATTCATACTTTCACTGTACATTGAAATGTACAGTGAATTTAATAAAGGCTTATCTTAAAAAAAATGTCAGGTTACTTTAATTGGTACTTAATGCGATCTACTGTACATTGTCTGTCTATGTGTTTGTGTATGCGTGTGTATTTGTGTGTGTTAGGGTCTGGGCACAGTGCACAAGCAGCAGGCGGCCGATGGCCTGCTCTCTTGTATTGAACAGAACTGGTGCTTATTCCTATCTGTTGTATACTGTGTGTGTCTGTGTCTGTGCATGTCCCTGTATGTGCACGTGTGTGATGCCCTGCACCGCCCGCCGTGATGACACCAGGGACTGGACAACGTACACAAGCAGCGCGTGGCCGAGGTCCTGAGTGAGCCAGAGGCACGCGAGAAGCAGCGCAGTCGCGAGAGTCTGACTTCCTCCGACACGGTGAAGTACGAGAGCGGGCCGGACGGAGGGGAGGAAGTGAGTATGAGCGTGGAGTGGAACGGGGTAAGTACAGTACACAGCCCTCCTCATAACATACAATAACTTGAATTCATCTCTACACAGCACTTGAGGAAAAAGGATGCACACGTCAGTGATATAGTCATAAAAATAAAACTGAGGGAGCAGTCCACAGTTTGTGTAAATGTAAGAAACCAAGATATGAGAGTGGGTTGCACCATTTAAGCCTGATCTATACTTCGTCGTATGCCGTTGTAACAAGGCGAAAACTGCCAATCTACAAGCTCATAACACGTTGCGAGCATGCAGATGAGACATTTTTGCCACGCAACACTGACGTACGACGGGTTATAAATTATTAAGCATATGGCCTAGGCTATTGTTTTTGATAATATCCACCTATAACGACATGCCCAAAATAGGGACGCCAGGGTTAATGTGGTTATTACTGTAAATCGCGGAGAAGAATGTCCTGGATCCTCCTTGACAGAAGCTACATGTGGATAATAAACAATTTAGGCTATGTTGTAATCACTATTTATGTATTTACGGTTTATGCCAAAATAAATGTTGGAATTTAATATATACACAAGACAAGACAGTAGCATGTTTGGAGGACAGATCATTCACTGGTATTGTTGCCAGTTTGACTTTAAGGCGTGTTGGCACTACAGTCATACATTTTTATCATTTACAAACATATAACACTACTTTGCTTATATCAAGCTGGAGAGGAGGGTATTTCCCATTTTGTCCTGCTCCTCTGAGTATCTATATATATCTGATTTACATGCCCCTGGAGTCAGTGAAGTCTGTATGGCCATGAGACATGATATCCCATATCAATACATTCATTCTTACATACTGTAGAACAAGCACTGGGCCTCTTTTTATATCTTTCTCTATGACTTGGAAATTAGAGAACCATAAAAATATAATTATTCCCTTTTTTTAAGGACTAAGGTCAACTCATGCTTAGATCAGCACTTCTCTTCCAATGTATTTCATTAACTCAAGCCTTAAATATATGCTGATTAAAGGTTCATACAGCAGTGAGTTCTGT